>NC_054395.1:14488467-14798467 GCF_017976425.1 Toxotes jaculatrix | reverse complement strand
CTTTTGTTTGCACCTAATTACTGTATCGGGGATGAAAACAGTCAGCGGTATATCAGCAACAGTTTCCCAGTAAATGAAACCAGATTCCTTACTTTGATTGATTGTTTTTATTTATTTATTCATTATTTTCTAACATATCTGCGTCTTCATCGTGCCAAATGCTTTAAGGTCAGACTTTATTGGAAAGGCTTTTATGAGCGAATGGATTATCCATAATGTCCGTTTGGACGGAGTACAGATATAGATCATTCAGAAGTGATGGGGCCTTTCAGCCAGCGACAGTTGTACAATAAGTAAGCATATAATAGCCAACCCCCATTTTCCCTAATGCTAAAGCACTAATGGCTAGTATTGAAGTGAATTACAATAATTATCCACATAAACATCAATGTTAATTTCCCTTTGCAAATGACCTCTCTGATGGTACTCTTTGTAAATGGTGCCATAACCTTTTCCTTTTTGCCTGATTGTGAGCTGGTGGGATGTTGAATCTGTGTTGACAGCAGATGTTGTCCTGTTGGATATCATCCAGCTGCCACTCACACTTTGAAGCTCCAGTGTGATGCACCAACAGAAATGACTGCCTTTGACACCAAACAAACAATTCCTGGAAAATCTAACTTCATCAAAAAACAAACAAAAAAAAAGACAATAACGATTGTGCTGCTTATGCTCCATGCGTCATTCAGGTCCAGGGTCTCATTTCCGCTGCCTCTGAGAGTGTAAATTAATTTCAAGCTTCTGGGCCTTTATTTCCAGAAAACTCAGTGGGATGTTAAAGGTGAAAATAGAGAAAGGATCCAGGGCTTTTTTTCCACTTAGACTTACCCTCCAAGGAGCTGCATCATCACTCATTACACTATTAAACCTCCTGACAACTTTCTTCTTTTTGGCCCTGAGTGCATTTTGGCACTCTTGTCTCAAAGATATCCCACCCAGTCTTTCTCTTTGGTACAGAGAGCTCTTCATTAAACTCCCCCATGAAAGCATATTTGTTGTTTTAAAAAGGGAGAGACAGACTGCTCTAACCTCTCAGTCACCTCTCAGATTTTCTTTTGTTTTTACAGTGGGATGAAACCTGCAGCCTCCTGCTAGTGGTTCTTTAGATGTTTCCGGTGTCGTCTTAAGTTTATAAGGTGAAATGTAACATTCTTTTTAAAATTTATCCAGCTCATATTTGTATGTCATGTTGTATTGAAGGCTGTTTTATCTTCTCACACCTATGTTTTTTTTCATGTCTGTAGTTTGCTTTTTTTTTTAAACAGTTAAAAAATGTTTACAAAATGTTTTGAATTCACTGTCCTTGATGAAAGACAAGAGTTGGATTTGACTGTATTACAATCTTATAATTCATATAATAATACTTAAAATAATACAAATAATAATGCTATTTATATTATTATTTGTGTAATTATTCACCTTGATGTTGAATCAATAGATACTAGACCATTTCTACCCAGTTTATTGTTGAGAAAAACTAATGAATTACTCGTTACGATCCTAAAATACATTTTTTAGGCACTAACACACACTGATAACGTTATTCAGAGTCAGATAATTTCAAAGCCTAATATGCAACTGTATGTTTGGGGTGTGCCCGATTCATCGATTCATAGATTAATCGTGACGCGACACTTGACGATTCAGAATCGATTCATAAATGTTCAAAAATCGATTCTTTTAATAACGGAAGGAAAGTGCAGCGGTCGGAACGAAAAAAAAGTAGAGCGTGCCCCCCGGACATATTATGGGGCCCTATGATTTCCGCGACCACTGAATCGCGGAATTCGCCGACTAAAACGGAATCTATTTTAACGCGGAATATCCCGGAATTTGACATAATTTGAGTGCAATGCTGTTTCCGTGTGGAATAGGAACGTGTGTCTGGGGAAAACTGCACGGAGGGAAGCAAATCTTGGTGGCACAACAAGCCCCTTTCACAGACTAAGCCCCTTCAAAACAATGTAAACATGATGAAGCGGCTGACTACGGCTCTGTGTTCGTCGGCGAAAAAACTGCGAAACTCATATCCTGTCAACACTCCGTTGACTGGAAACGTCAGAATACGCGCAGTGACCATTTAGTGTCCAAAATCCATATGAGAAACAATCTGGCTGACATGCACGTACAGTAAGATTTAAAGGATTACTTTCTGGACATGTAAATCAAGACATCAGATTGTAATAGAAGTGGAAATATTGTCAATTTCCTTTCCCTACTTTTTCTTTTCTTTTTTAACATGTTTTTTTTCATGTACATAATAAAATAAATCAGAATCATGTCAGTACAGCCACACAATATATATTTTTAGTATTATTATTGTTTTTAATCTACATCAATAAATGAAACAGGCATTACATGTGCGAGCTAATGCATTTTTCTTCTTTTATCAGAGGAGTTAGAAAAGAAAAGAGATAAACGTGTTTTACTTCAATGAATGGATATGTAAAAATATACATTATTTTACAAGTAACTGATAAAAGAAACATTCTATGTGGGTAAAAAAAAGATTAATCGAGATGCATCGATAATCGGGGAATAATCGAATCGTAGCACTGTGAATCGTAATCGAATCAAATCGTGAGGTGACTTAGATGGCACACCCCTAATGTTTAGTTTCAGTAGGTTTTCCTTAATGTGAAACATATACAGCACTTGTATTTGTGAAGTATAGCAAATTTTGTAAAAGAACGTTAAACGCTGTAATTTTGAGGTATGCTAGATTGTGAATGAGCCAGAAATCATATTTTCTAATCACAAAAAGATCTCTTCAAGAGGATTTGGTCTTCTTCATAATATACTGCTTGTTTGTTTTATTGACAGGACATAAAAAGATCTTTTTTGGGAGGGATCCAAAACTGTTTTCTGCACTGCAGCGTGTTCTGAAATATAAAAAGTGACAGCCTCCCTCTAAAACGCCTGCGGCTACTGACATCGGCACCTTTCCATCTTTTCCGGTGCATGCTCTTTGTAGCTGCTCAGCTTTATAACCTTTTCACACCCTGAGATCATACCTTAAGGTGAGAAAAACCTTTCCCTTTATTGTGGCCGGCTGTGGACTGGAGGCAGTATTCAATAATACAGACAAAAATGAAAGAGAGAACAGCACAATTAACACATTAAAGCTTAAATTTGATTTCTGAATGCTGGGCAAATGTGAAATGTTTGAGCTGCTTGAATCAAAGTAAAAAAAATAAAAATAAAAACAACATTTTATCAAGAACAAAATGAAAGAAACAAAACAAGAGAAGAATGATAGTTTACAAATATTACAATATTTGTAATATTACAGATATTACAAATATTTTTGTAATATTGTGCAGCTCACTTGTAGTTTTTGAATCTGGACAGGGCTGTCTTGAGGCCGAACGGCAGAGAGATGGACTGACAGAAGCAATGATGTCATGAAGACAAAACCTGGAGCTGCTCTATAGACGGTGAATAATGGAACGACTGCTGACACCATTACAGCAGCTGTGGTGATTTTACTGGGATATGAGGACATGTTTGACTTGCAGCTTGAAGCCCCTCATACAAATAAAACTCACTCAGATGGACATAATGCCTTGAACAAAATTTCTGAGTCCACGGACCAGGTTACTATTTCACTGTCAAAGGACTGACTCTGAAAATTGTCATCTGGTGACGTCATCAATTCAAAGCTAAATACACCAATTTCCAGCTATAGAGGAAAGTTGTCTATTTCTGCTCCTTTGTTCAAAATCTGTGGAATAACGTGTGGTGAATTTTCCTTTTAAAGTTGTTTATCACCCCAGAGAAGAAGATTTTTTTGCAGAAGTGGAATGCATTAAAAGAGCCAGAACTGTAATTTGTTCTCCAGTTTTAACTCGATCAGATAAAACTTTTTGACACAACACAGAGGACTTTGCATTTGTACCTACGATAGCCGGAAAACAAATACAAAAAGCTTAATGTTGATGCATCCTGTATTTCCTGAAGGGCTTCTAGGTGACTTAAATCAAGCAACTCAGAGTCTCATCCTCAAAGCACAAAACACATTCATTATGAAGGCTTCAGGATACATTTGAATATTGGGGCGAGTGTTGTACATGTGCGTCACGAACAAAGCCCATTTGCAAGATATTGACTAAACTCAGCTGTGTGTTTGTGCATGTACCGCAGGTAATTTGCTCACACACATACACACAGAGCCGAGCATGAACTCAAAACGTGCAGGGACACAAGGCACAGGCCGTTTTGATTTCAGCATGATCAAATCTTGAATGTCCATGTGCGCAAGACAGATGCTGTCCTCGCAGCATTGTTTCACCTGCTTGGTGTACCATGCAGTAATGAAGTGCTTCCTTATATGAAGTCAGCCAGTCATTAAATAAAGAATAGGACACTTGAGATCAATTGAAACTACACAGTGACTGTATCTGGAGACTCAACAAAAGGCTGTGATGGAGATGCAGGGAGAGAGCTTCAAATCAATGTCATATCATAGCCTGAAAAGAGACAAAAGGAGGAAAGTTTCTATCGTTTTTATTTCACATTTTCCACAATTTATAGATTCTCTGCTGGCCATGAGACTGCCTCTACAAGCTGTAAGCAGAGCTTTGCCCTGATTCAGTATCTCTCTGAACATCTTGTGCTAGAAACAAATTATACTCCCAGACATGCTAGTACACTTTGTGAATGTATTTACCCTCACTATGACATCTTTCTGCCATCTTCATCCTCAGTCTCATCCTCTTTCTCCTTTCCACTGGCTGCAATCACAGCAGTCTCAACCACCCACATGCTGTAAACTGTAATTAAGGACTTGAATAAGTGGGGATGTGTCACTTGAGCTGAACATCGAGGAACAATGCAGAGTTAATCCACTGTAATTTGCCCGTCCACTGTAGTTATGCAGAAACGATAGAGTTTAGGCTTCCACAGCACACTACCTGCTGCAGATAACAGATGGTTTAAAAGCAGCAAAGGGCAAGATGTCTCTCAGAGTCAGATAATAATTCACTCATTTGTCAGCGTCTGACAGGAACATTAGCATTTATTTCACAGAATTGAGAGCATAGGTATCACGTGATTGTGCTTTGTTCTATTCCAGGGTCTCCTCCTGTTTTCAAACCCTAAACAGCTGCCTTGACCTGAGCCTCGAGGCCAGATGTTCACAAGCTAAAGAAACAGAATTGATTGAATGCTGTCAATAAATATTAACACTATTCTTTGTTCCAAGGGGAGGAGCAGGTTCGGTTTAATGTTTCCATTAACACCGCCATTGTTGTTGCTGATTGCGCGTGGGTGCAGAGGATACAGTAAAATGGCTTACAACAACAATATGCCTGGAAATGTCTCATAGTGGTTTCTTGCTAAAGACTCATTTCAATTTCCGGCATACTTTAGAGAGCCAAGAGCTTCCTTTAGGGGTGATTTCAGAGAAAATGACGTGAAAATGGGACTTTAAGAATGTATAAACAAGCAACTGAACACAAAGAAAAACTGCTATTGGTGCTATCATCTTGGTGGGCATAATCAGTGATCAAGACAAAGATCTGACAAAATGATATTCAATTTGAGAAACACAAAGGTTTTAGAAATGTAAAAATTTTAAACTTTTTTTCCTAATATTGCATCCTAATGAAGCCAGTTAGAGGTTGCTCTGCTTGTATCAGAAAAGCGCACAACAAGGACAGACAGACTGAACAGTGCTTCTTCTGCTGGATTAATTATGTGGAAGTTTCCTGCTCACTTCAACCAATGACTGATGTCTGACTGCCATGTTTGACAGTTAAACAAGTTAAATTTATTGCTCAAAAAATAGTTCCACTTGGCTAAGTTACTTTTTTGTTATGTACACTGACTGTTCTGTTCATCAGTACAGCTGATGAATATTTTATGTACAAAATGCATGTGGACTTTCTCGTTATTTCTCTGGTTCTAAGAATTGAAACAAGACAATATCAATTGTTCGATCTCTTCACTGACGGTGCATGATGGTAAATTCTGCACAATTTTTTGTGATTTTTAGTAAAATTAGTTATGAACACTTGGTTTGGGGGTAGGGGCATTCACTTTTTAGGTTTGAGAGACTACAGCTTCTAAAAGATTTTCCAATTATCTTCAAAAACCCACAGAAATATATTAACAAGGGTTTGTCACAGAGGGGCAGGCAATGAAATCATCCACATGGGAGAAACAAAACCTTAGGAACAAAACTAAACAAGAAAAATACAAAAGTCCTTACTTGAAACGAAACCAAGGTAAGTCCATGAGGGGGAAAACGCAGGAACACAGGACACAGGAACATGAACGAACACAACATGAACAGACTCGAGCATGGACACTGACATGGCAACACACGAACCGACAAGAACACAGGGGCAGACAATCACAAATGGAGGGAAACAAGACAAAGGCAGGAAGTAGAACAAGACAAGATACACAAGGGTCATGATTTCAAAATAAAACAGGAACTATGAGCAAAACTTGACAAACGAAACAGTCCAAAAGTCCACAAAAGAGAGTTCAAAACACAACAAAAAGGGTTCAGAAAAAAGCCCCCTTAGGGGCTAGTCATGACAGGGTTCTCCTTTTTTTACACAAAGATCATTGTAATAACTGCATATAGCTGTAGCAGAGCCTTGATGTATTCACCACAAAGTGTCCCAAATGCTAAACCCACATGTTCAATGTATAATTCATTGTTCACCTCGTTTTCCAACATCCCTCGATGTGAATGACCAAGAATGGCTCCTGATGAATTGATGTTGAGCCTTTTTGCGCTGGATTTCATTCCTGACGTCAGGCCCATTACTCTTTCGATTTGGCCTGGCATGGCTCTTTTTCACAGATAACAAATATGGTCATTTCCTTGCTAATTCAAGCAGGCCCCAGCTTTAGCAATTCAGTGGACTGCCATAAGGCAGTAAACCAGTCAGTGACGTTGGTGCGAGGAAGCAATGATGAGAAATGGCACACAGGTGCTGCTCTCGCCCCTGAATCCTTTCCTTCATTATGGTGCCTGACCACCACCGTGCTCTTTCCTTCATTATGTTTCAAACAGGTCTCTTGCACAAAACTACTGAATTATAATTAAGGCCAAAAGAAAATGAATTTTTACTTCAGAAAAAAGAAAAAAACACACTTACTCACCGAGCATGACTCTCACAAGTCAGGAAATTACTCACCTCTTTTAAGTTCTTGGTAAGCCTGCAGGGCTTTTAATGAAATAACACGATGATGAACCAAAACACTATGATTGCCCCTGCCTAACATGCTGTTGGTCCTTTGTGTCACGCCGACCCAGTCGTCAGGCTCTTGTCAAAGATGCATCCACTCATCATAAACACACCCATATCACTGATATGAAATTATATAATAGTGCTGACAGGCCATGACTCAATAACTCCAGTAGGGATATTAATGGGGGGGTTATTTCTTGTATAATTGATTAAACATTTTCAGGTCTGTTAGGCTTGAGAAAAATGATGGTCAGCCTGAACATTAAACATGGATTTCCAATATGAGTAATGGCACGACTCGTCTGCAGCAGCGAGGACTTCACATGCCATTAATAAACGAAAACCATCACTGTCACCCATAATGCTGTGGTGACATTTAGGATCTCAGTGGCTGACACAGTGTGTGTTTGTGTGTGTGTGTGTGTGTGACCATTTGACATAAAGGGATTTTGTGTTGTTAGAGCAACTGCAATCAGGTGTATTGCCATCCCACAAGGGCCCAATTGTCCTGAAAATAGTCATAAGTAGCACTACATACTGGGAGAAAATAACATTACTTGAGATACTCATCTGGTGCTGTGGCAACAAGTCTATTACAGGTGCAAAGGCTGAGCCAAACAAGAGCAGTTCTGGTAGCTAATCACAGGAATGCGTCCCTTGTGATTAGAGACCTATATTGTACACATCGTGCAGGACACTGCAGTGCTTAAACAAGACAGTCAATATCACCTTGTGATGCTTTCTTCCCTCCCTGCAATCCTGTTCTTCTAATGACACTATCCACATGAGTGGCTCCTGGTCATGAGTCTGACGTTTAGTGTAAAAGCCAAACTAATGACCTGTGACAGTAACTCCCACTGATTTATCATGATGGATCACATTTACTCTGATGGAAGTATAGTGACTATAATTCAGCAACACTCTGCAATTGAAACTTATGCGCAGAGGCTGTGTGAGTGTAAATGACGCGAGTGCTTGAGCTGTTTTTCAATCTGTGTTTTACGTCCAATCAGCTTCCCTCGACTCAGTGTTGTAGAACAGCTGAATGTTATCGATATAATTTCTAACTTTGATAGTTTTTCTACCACTATGTCTCCAGTGGAAACTGGTCTTGACGCTCACAGTTCACCGAAAGATTTGAAAATTGTTTTCCACAACCTTGAGACATGCAAATGGCAATAATTTGCTTGGACAACACATTTTTACAGAGGGAGTCAAAACAAAGGAACTGATGAGATTAGTCGCCAGTGTACAGAATCATTCAGCTGGTCAACGAAGCACAAAACAATTAATCTTTACATGTTTTACATTGTCACCAGAAGTACAACCGCACATCTGCTCTGCAACGCCTCTGTTCCTTTGCTCACACTATACCCCACTGTCTTGCTGCTTAACCTAACAAAAATTCAATGGTTTTTGTGTGACATTTTCAGAGGAAAAGTTTGTATGCAACCTTTTTATGTCTGGCACTGTATCAACTGCAGAGACATAGCCACACAATTCAATTCAGCCAAGGATATAAAATGAGCCCACTGTTTTTGTAGGTCTAGCAAGTGTAAAATTGGCCTCACCTGCAAAATACGAATATAACCCGCTGGGCAATTTTAGGTCAATTTGCCATCAAAATGGTTATAGCCCTCCAGGCTAAATTTAGGCCAGAAAGCTTTAAAAGTGAAGGATGTCATAGCCTGCATAGGATATGGAAGATGTAAAGCATTATAACATTATGTCCCCAGTTTTTCTGTATTCCACACTAGATCAGAATATTGCACAATGTGTGTGGCAGCACACAAAAAGCTCCCTGGCTCTCAATTGTACATTATCTAATAAAAGCAATGAGCATGTTAGCATGTTGATCTTAGCGTTTTAAAGCACCACTGTGCCTACACACAGCCTCACTGGGTTGTTAGTATGACTTCTAGTCTTGTTTTAACACATCATTATGGATAATCTAGTCAAAACTTTTTTGGGGTTGGTTTATTTTTATTTACGTATCTTTGTATATTTTACTGGTAGTCCTAATTCCCTGTGAGGGCAAAAAAACAAACAAACAAAACCTCAAGAAGTAGTTGTCATGATTAGAGCACACTAATGAGCCCTACTTTAAGATGTCTTATATTAAACCGGTTAGATAGCTACTTTTTGCTACTATGAATGTAACCTGCGGTTTGCACCCCATACACCCACTTAAATGTCATTGTTAACTAAATCCTTGAAAACCTGTGTTTTGCTTTCACACCACAGACCTGCCCAGCTTCTCAAAGTGGTGGCATCCAGAATGAATAGGGTCACTATAGTGACCAGCTTGCTGCAGCCCTGGCTCATGCTGGTGACAGCTCATTTTCTGAGCCACGGCTTTAGCACTGAAAGAGCAGAGGGCCCTATAATGATCAGCTTTTAGCGCTGGCACTGGGAGGCTGAATAAGCCATCAGGCATCATTAGGCCCTGCTGGGGGAAAACAATCTCTGCATTCCCGTCGGTGCTCCCAAACAGGAGAACTCTTTGGGAGAAATACATCAGAGACACTTTAGCCTGTGTGTTAGAATGCTTTGCTCTGTCAGTGGTCAGAGACAACACATTCCTGATGAAGTTTTATTTAATCAGAAACGCCTGGTTGTCAGTTTATCTGTCAACACCTAAAAGTTTTTACTTACGCTAAAATCTTGATTTAAAATAAAAAAGGAAGCAGCAACTCATCAACAGCAGCAAGACATGAATTCATAAT
The DNA here is from genome assembly GCF_017976425.1 of Toxotes jaculatrix. Lineage (NCBI taxonomy): Eukaryota > Metazoa > Chordata > Actinopteri > Toxotidae > Toxotes > Toxotes jaculatrix. The sequence goes on along the minus strand of NC_054395.1, from coordinate 14,788,533 downwards.
ACTTTCATCTGAATGGGGAAGAGGCCGAAAATGCACTAATGATCTCTCGGCAGAATAATACAAACCTGTCACGTACACAGAGAGACAGGTCCATTATTCCTACTGGGCATGTCCTTTCCCGAGAACATTTTTAAAAAATGGTTACTTATATATTTATTTTACTTCAAAATGCCTCAGCTAGTCAACCAAACTGCATTTGTTCAGTGCTCTGGATACAACCTATCTAAAATGTCACAACTAAACAAATTGAGCCTGGCTGACAGAGATGAATAAGGCTCCTGCAGGCGCTGTGTCCAGTTTGAGTCGCTGGGTTAATAAAGTACAAGTGCATGTCTATGGACTACGCAGAACTTCCACCTCTGTTTTTCTAACAAAACACGTACACCCACTGTAATGTATCAAATAAAAATTCAGTGTGTGACAAGAATTTTCTGTAAAATGAACGTGATTATATTGTTTCATGTTTCCATTTGATTCTGGCACACGCTGAATCAGTACACGCTTTGAGAACACGACGCATTCTATTAAACACACACGTCAGCTGCAGTAGCCTGAATCTCTCAAACATTTAATTTCAAAAGATCATTTCATCCCCTTTTATGAAAATAATTAGTTTTTTCAGCATGAGTCTTTGTTGATAGCGTTTGTTGTACACAGGAAAGGACACAGCCTTTCTTTCACCGGGAAATCGCCACATAACCTGCCTGTTAACACCTTTCCTCAGAAGCATCAGCCGAGCACCGGGTGTTAATTTGGCCTGTCTTGACCGATTGAGGCCAGGTTTGGTGAACCGTTTGATGTTAACCGTTTCTAAATTTTCTCTAGTCCAGGATGAAAATAAGTTCTGACATCTGTGAAATACAGAGACAAACACAGTGATCATGTCTCGATGAGGGTGACACAGCTTACAATGAAGTTATCAAATATAATGTGTTTGTAGGTGACATCTTTATAAGAAATAAGATGTTAAATAACACAGTAAATCCTTTTGAGACACAGTACGTGTAGTGTCAATCAAGGTTCAGGTTTGCTCTCAGAAATAATCAATTTAGTGTGAAATCATCATGACAGATGAAATCTCCTCACTCCTTTCCTGTCTGGCTGTGGAAATATCACTCGGGGTGACGTGGAGAATTTTGGCCAGCGCTATGAACTTTTCTAAAACACGTTTGACACACACCAGAAGGTTTTATAAAGCGACGTTAATCTGTTCATCTTGGCAAAATAATTGGTTGGAGAGTCTTGGCAAAGTAGTGATTATACTTGCAGGACTAGCGTTAACCCCAGTTCGGCAGTTCCTTTGGAATGAATTGAAATCACTTTATTTTATTTTTATTACAGTTATGGCTAGGCTTTAAAAGCTGCATTAATTGATTTTTGTCCACTAAGGGACATAACAACTCGCTAACATCCCTGACATGTTATTATCTTCCAGAATAGTTATCACGAACCTATCAGCAAATGGTTGCCTTTTAAACATCCAATAGAAACAGATCAACACTAGTATTCATTTGGAGTTTCTGGTCACCATGTCAGTCCAACATCCATTCTCATGGTAGCTCTGCTTGTGGTCCTTGCTTAATATTAAACTCTCTTCACTAGCTTGTTTACTAACTTTGTCCACTGTTTGATGCTGGGCAGGTAGTATACAGAATCTGTTTAGCCTGTTTAGAGATTGTTTGTTGATAATAGCTACTGTAAACAGGGCTGACAAAATGGTGAGAACAAACCGCAAAATACATTTGTGGTCCAGAAAACCAAAAATGATGAGCTAAAATAGGCTAAAAAGCTCTGTATAATTGTAGAGCTGAATGATAATTCTCTGTGGTTTTGTCTCTGCAATTGAAACCTCATGTAATGATATGTAATGATTTGATTAAATGTTAATGAAAATATTGATTAACTTTAATTAATATTTGCATGAGGATCTTTGCCTATTGTATAATTAATGACCCCAAGATACTGTTCTTTACTAGATGTCCATCAGTCCCTTTTATATCATATGTTAATATGTATTTGTGGATGTGCATATTTACCCATCTAATTTTGATCATCAGAAGTCATTCATCAGGTGAATTATGGTCACTCTTTTTGTTCTGAGAGATAAAATCATCCAACTTGAAATAAACCATGAACTGTAGATCACGATGTACCACCAGCCTAAATAATTATACCATACTATAACAGTCACATCCCATAAAGTTTAGAGCTATTCTCTGCATTTATGTAACTATGGTGGGTTCACTTTGAAGTTGTTTTTTCATCCTATGAGGAGCACTAACAAAACCTAAGTCTTTGTTATTTTTAAACACCGGCACATATGAAGTCACATTTAAATTTGAATTACACAGTTAGGCTTGAGCAGTCCCTTCCCTCCTCCTTCAGATCAAAAGGAAAGCCAATAAAATGCTTTGCTTGCAGGCATCAGCTTTGATGTTGCTCCTCTGCATGCTCATTTGAGCCCAGGGGCATAAAGTCAGGAGTGGACAGCACCTCTACTGACATGAAATTGTTTTGTGTTCCCTCAACCCCAGAGATACTGATTGGTATCAGGCGCTGCGTTTTTAGGAGTAGAAATACATATTTTTTATTTTTTTTACATTTTTCTTTATTCTTCAAAATGATTATTTCTTTCTTTTACTCTGACACAGCAAAGCCTAGTTATTCTCCCACAAGTTGCAAATCAGGAAATTTGTCATTTTGATATGATTCTTATTCTTTCACCACTGAAAGATGCTGCATAATGAACTGTAATCAAGTAAGCCCATAGGAGCTTTTGTTTATTCAGCATCGTTAAAGGAGCGGCGGTGCAGAGTTCTCAGCGGTTGCGAGAACCATGTAATTACACTGCTTTGAAATTTGTGGAACTGTAACTCACCATCAAGTGCTGTTTTCAGGGGATTTTGCATTGTCTCTTTCAATAAAGAAAACTGGGATGGATCATTGAAAGAGCTTTTTCATCCACCTGTCTTGAACACGAAACGACAATAAAAAAAATCACTGTGGTCTTCAATGTTCCACCTGTAATTCAATCAGTACTGTGAACTTGTGTTAACTCATGTCTTTGCAGCCCCTGTGAAACAAGTACATTTATGAGTCATTACATACTATTCATCTTGTTCAGGAAGATGATGAGACGGTAACCCAGCTGAAAAGAGTGTACGGAGGCAACTCTGAGCTTTGCCTTTGGCTGTGTAGGATTTCTGTGGACTCTGGTGCTACGTTGTTGTAGGTTATTTAAGAATTCATGCATTTCACTGTAATCACATTTTATTATTGCCCCAGACCTCTGCTGAGCAGTGGATTAAATTCTGCATTGCCAGTTCTCTCACCCTCAGTTTGACCGGATGACGAACAAAATGTCACTTTTTATTTTAATACTCACACCCAGTAAAGGAGTTAGTGTATAAGAAAAGAAGTGCCAGAAAGGAAGTTTGTTCTGTTATTTCACCACACAAACTTAAATAATGTTACTCTAATGACTGTTAGTGATTGGCTTCCATTATTCAGCAGTCTATTATTTAATGCAAAGTGTTGTTCTTTTGTTTGTTAGTTAGTTTTTCCTCAGTTGTATAATTGGCTATTCATTTACAACTATTAAAAAGCACTACTTATTCAAACTAGCTTATACAATATCACCTCAGTGTAATTTACCACATGAAATCTATCAGTTCACTAATAGGGACTGCTGGCCCTGCTTGAAAGTCAATATTTGATTGTGGCCAGCCCCTAGTCCACTCTCTACCTCAGTAAGTGGTTAAGAACCAGACACATCATAGTGGCATACATGCCAGAAGGACTACGAGAGCCCATGGTAATTGTAGTGTGACTGATTGAGAATTGAGCTGCCAGTAGCCAACGCAGGGTCTTGTTTGCTACGAGAATCGAAAACTGGGTTGAGAGGGTCACATGTGAAACACTTCATTATCTCAACATGGAACAGCAGCCTTGCCTGCACTTTCAATATGAAACGCTGAGGTGAGATTCACATCAGCTCTGCACATCTTTTGTTTTTGAGCAGGATTTATCTTTAAAACTGTCATTTTTGAAAACATTTTATTGTATGTTTTATTTTAACAACAGATTCCCACCTCCCAGGCCACATGTACTGTAACTGCTGTCAAAGGACAGCGTCGTCGTGAATGAAGCGAAGCTCCTAATTTATTTACTTGCCTATCTTACGGACAGGTTTAACCACCTGTGATAAGTCACTGAAGCGTTTCCCACAACCTGTGATCAGGAATTAAAAAGGACCACTGTCTGGCAAATAATAAAACATTAAAAGTGTTTCTCATTGCGGATTTTCACCACCAAGTTGGGTTAAAATATGTTTTTATACATGTTTATATTTGGTAAGCATTTGGGCACCACATCATTATTTGGATTTAATTCAGATTCAGAAAATGTATATATCTTATTAATGGTAACTTTAATCTGTTTCTTCTTCTTCTTGAAATATAAATGGTTTTCTTTCACAAGGGTTGACATGTCTTTCCCCTTGAGCTTTTTTTTTTTTTTGTAACAAGTACAAAGCAGAGATACACACATAATGAACTGTGCTCTGTTACCTCTTAACAGCAGCACTGAAAAATGACTGATTTTCAGCGAAGAAGGTGAACAAGTGTGTCTGTATCTGCCACGTGCCATTTAGGACTACAACTTGGTTTTTAGTAGATGTAGAAATATATTTGCATATTAATAGCAAATCAGAAAATATTTCCACAGTTTGAGCGCAGTAAATGTTCTAATCATAATAAAAAGGGGGGGAAAAAGCAGCCGTAACTTCTGCATGAAATCTGATGTTGCATTTATATTTTAGAAGCAGATGAAAAATGTGGCGTTTTCCTATTATATCCATGCTTTATTATTGACCCCGAAAGACACTCTTAACATACATAAATACATACATTGTATACATAAATGCATACATAAATAATTAATATTCAACAGACACACTGTCTCAGTGAAGTCCATCGATGCTGCATGTCTGACAGGTGTAGATGATATGTACAGTTGAGGTCAACTACAGTTCATGTGGAGCTGGTGGGGAAGGAGTACATGTGGTAGGCAGAGCCGGGAGGTTTTGGGGCACTGTTAGCAGGAGGTGAAAGTTTTCCAGAAGAAGTTTTTACAGGGGGCTTTGCGGTCACGCTGAGGCAATGATAGCCTGTTGTAGACAGCCCTCTCCTCCAGACGAGACTCCAGCGGCTCCTCAAGATCCACAGGTGCCGCTGCTTCCCCCGGCAGCATGTTGGTGTCCAGAGCTCCATCTAACAAGCCAGAAACCAGCTTCAGGATCAGCTCCTTGCGCTCTTTGCTCAGCTCCTAACAAAAGAAAAAAAAAAGTTAAGAACATATTATTAAGGAGATTCGATCATGGAAAATTTGAAATTGTGATATCATGCAGTTATTTTACTGGGAAACAAAAGAAATGAATGAACAAATGAAAGAAATATTATTTTTCACTTTGAATTCACATGAAGAATTAAAATCTATTACTAATCTACTGAAAATTCTTTCAAATGCAAATTCAAAACATCCCACTATTTTTGATTTCATAAGAAATATTGACATTCTTTTTAAAATTCGAATTATTCAAACAACCCCCCCCCCCCCCCCCCCCCCCCGCAAAATAAAATAACCCAAAAATAAAATAAAAAAACAGATCAGTCTATTAATGATAAAAAGCTGAAATTAAGAGAAAATTTCCCATGAACAATAACAATATCCTTACCCTGTTCACGTGGATGGGGCTCCTGTCCTCCACAGGAAGCACGGCGGCTGCTCTAACGCTGAACAGAACCCCCATGAGAGCTGCTAACACCACCAGGAGCTGCATGCTGTGACAGGAGTGACGGACCAAAGCTACAGTCACAGGAGGCTCAGAGAGACAGGAGTGTGAGAGTGAGTGAGTGAGTGAGTGTGTGTGTGTCTATGTGTGTGTGTTTGAGAGCAGGAGGTCTGAGCCGCTCAGACTAGCCAGAGATCCAGAGGTGAGTGGTGGAGAAAGTGAAGTGTGGCTGGTCACAAGATTTGGAAACCACTGATGTTTCTTCTCCTCTACCTCCAAAGTCCCTCACTCTTTTATACGCCTCTCCCCCCGCAGTCTGCCACTGACGTAGATGGTGGTGGGTGTATGATGGAAGGGTGGAGGGTGCCTGTGTGCGTGTGTTTTGGGGGGGTGGGTGGGTCGGGGGTGTATGTGAGTGTGGAAGAGCAGGGGAGATGAAGGGGTCAGGACAGAACAAATGGAACCATTGAACACTTAGCCTTTTTGATGAATTGTGAGGTGGTCGCGCTCATGGAGGGAACATCTGCAACAGATGACGTCACGGGGCTAAAACCAGGTTTTGACATCAACATGTAACTAATGTATTGGCAGTTATGATAGACAGCCTCAAACGAGACCTCGTCAGGCAGGTGGACGGCCAATTCCACAACTCATCAACTGTGTATGATATCACCGGATGTGCTCTAACCCACCTTGACACTCAAAAGAAAACAACCACATTTCCCTGTAGCCGCAATCAAATCTAAATCTAAAAGAAATACAAACTGATCACAAACTGACTTATGGTTGATCACCTTCACATCCCAGTGTTTAAGCACTCCACTTCTGTCAACATCTGATTCCTGTCACAGTGCTTCCATGTGCCTCTCTGACACCCACAGATTACAATTGAGCGGTCTGACACTCACCATGACTCGGGGAAGTGTCTTCAGGAAATGGACATCACCAATCTGATGGAGTAAACACTCCACCAGATTGGTGACAGTCCTTTAAAAAAAAAGTTTCTTCAGCAATTTGGTTCCAGATCCATGATGGAGCTGATGAGCTAACTTTAGTCTATTGTGACATGGGAAATTTGGTAGATAAACCTAACAATGTATTCTTTGCTCTTTTGAATTAAAAGCAAAACAGTGACTGTGAGAGTGCATTGTATTCCAGATACATATACTGTAGACTGTAGCTGCTGTTCAATTAAATTCACACTGTAGAACAAGCTGTTTGGATTCTGCTAGTGAGAAACTGTTTGTGGCTACCAGTCCACATTCAAAATGAGTTCATTACTTTTTTATTCTCAGCAAAGTCTTTCCGACACAGTACTCTCTAGAGATTTGCCCTGGAGACTGTTTATATGATTTATATTCTGTAATTTTAATTGAAAATGTGAATGAAGCAGCACACATTACAGTTTTTATGTAACAGTGTCCAACAACAAAGGATTTAAGATGCATTTCTCTGATATAATATAGAGGTTATCCAAAATCATATGTTGCAGGTTACATAAGAGCCCATTTATGTGTCATATTTCTAAATGTTGTGGACTTTATATATGATTAAATAACATCACTTAATGTAGTTTATGGCTCAAAGAAGAAAATATTTGTGGGAGCAACTCCTAAACTGCTGCAAAGCCCAATTATACTGGTCTACATCAGGTAAACTCCTCACCACAACTCATTAAGGAGAGCTGATTACAGAATAAAATATACATTGTTGTCTGAAAGAAAATAGTTTCAAGTGTTTGAGAAGCTGACCGCAACCTCCAGCATACATTGCTGAAATAGCACAATTAACAGAGTTTACTGGGTTTACTTTTCTGACGTCTTTAGACAGTGCTACTGGCACGGAACATACAACCCTTATATTTCAGTATGCCTTAGCTGATATGTTCAAATGGATTTGTTGTGCTTTCAGAACAGTTTTTGAGGTATTCTCCTCATACAGAGCGGAGCTGAAGAAGCCCCAGAGCCAATCCAAAGATTAGCTGACTGGAGAAATTGCTATATTGGCAATTTAGTGTATTTGAAGAATCTATAACAACTGGCCTTCTTAAAAGTATCTGAAGCACAGTATGCAAGAGACTTCAAACAGTGAAAAACGTCAGCATGACGGCTGGAGTGTAGGAGCTCCCAGATGTTATTACTGTGCGTGGAAGTCTCTGTTTTCACTACATCTACTTCAAGCACGAGCACGGCCCCCCAGCACGGCCTCAGCAACACTCTAAAAGAGATCACAAAAGAACATTGACTCAAAGGTCATCTGAGGATTTCTCGTTGAGTGTTGTCTTTTTAAACCGGTGGATCTGGACACGTGGGGAAAACTGTCCATTTAACTGCAACGGAAAATCAAATGTGATTTGCTTTAAAATTTAAAAAGTAATGCGTTGTCTTCAAAGCTCTGTTACTGCAGTACAATTTTAATTTGCATCGTTAAAATACATCATACAGATGTTTTATTTCTTATGTTAGAGTTTGTGAACACTCCAACTACTGTAACGCACTTTAATCATATAACAATAACTGCATTGCATAGTTGCAGGTTGGTCACATTTACTCGAAAACCAGTGAGGACTGAGGTCTTACACAACAATTACTGGAGTTGATGAAACTGAGGGCAACAGTGACAGTTCACATTGCAAAGCACCAACTCATCTGAACAATTGAACAGAGCCAAGGGGCTTTTCATTCAAATTCAAAGGAAACGTAAAATGTAAAGTTATATCCTCTGAATATGCATTTGGTGAATTTGAACAGCATTAATTTAAATACATTCCTTTATATCTCCAAAATGTGGGAAACTGGCTTACACATTAACTGATTAAAGGATGCCATCTTGTGGCTAAACACTGCACTTGAGCCTCACTAGGACCACAACACTGTTCTTACCTCCACCTACAGGACTAAGTTTAGGGTTATTCATTTGCAATTAACAGCAGCTGAAACAACAGCATATCACATATCAACCTGCATTTGGGTGGAAGGTGACGCTGCAGTTGGTAAAGATTAGCTCAAAACTGTAAAATAGATTCTGGACTAATCATTACTTCCTTTTTTTCTGGGCCAAAGTGACAGGCCCAGAATATTTTTCATGCAATCGAAAGTACCACATCTTTTAAAGAAATCAAATCAGAACAAAATGAACTAAAATGCTGTCCTGGGTCTAGTTGCCATTTTGTGAAAAGTTAACACACATGCATAAGCAAACACATCAATGGGTGAATGCACACCGACACCAAATTATGTTACCAATTTATTACAGTTTATAATTCTTATAAAAACACAAATTCATTGCCCAGGTATGACACTACTTCTCAACAAATAATCAATGTGGATTTCAAAGTAATAGGCAGTAACTTAATTTGTTAGACGTTAGCTCAACAAACAAATCGTACTGAGACACTAGATTTCCATTGAGAGAGAAACTAATAGCATCCTGCAGTAATACTCAGGATACAGGCTTACTACAGTACAAGCTTATTATCAGTGGTCAATACCCAATACTGCAAGTTATAATTGCATAATGAATTCACATCTTAAAAGACATTTCTTGCATTGCAAAGCTCCGATACCATTCTTGTTTTTTTTCCCACTTCATTTGCATTTTAACACCATAAGTATTTCATATTAAATTGATGGTCAATACTGAGCATCAATTAAATTTACCTCATCTTAAGTGGATGATATTTTAAAGGGACAGTTTTCTCAACCCTCGACATGTGAGCTTTCATCAAAAAAAAAAAACATTATTTGCCTGGTACACTACCATAGAAACAAGTTTCCTTTTTCTCAACAACAAACAACCCATTTCAGGCACTATAGGGATCATGTGTAGATGACACATTAGTATTCTGAATATTCAGTAATGACAGATGGCAACTGTGTATTTTCCAATGAGCACAAACCGAAATCAAACATTACAAAACAAAAATGCAGCAATACGTCACATGTACATACTCTATATGGTATGTAGCATATTGCATAATGTGTAGGTGCAGTGAATCCCATAAACAGTACAATGTTTTAGAGTGAGGTCAGGTTTGATGGCAATGCTCTTTCCACTCAGCCCAGCTCATTAGATTTCTCTTCACAAAATGCTGATAAGACAGTTACAGAGTAACTGAAAAGTAAATGAAAAACCAAATACACAAGAAAAATAAATAAAACACCAAGAGAATGTAAGACTGGAAGGAAGGGAACGAACTAACACTTTCTCTGTATAAATCAGCAGGTTGCCACCACAAATAAAATCTTTAGGAGGCTGCCTTTAGTGGTGCTGAACTGTGCTGAGGAGGTGGAGAAGCCGTAGAATAAGGTTATTTATCTGTGGTCTGAGGGCCAGATAGAGGATGAACATGGTGATCTGTTGTTGCTGGTCATGCTTCACTGAGTACCTGTCAATGGACAAAAAGACACTGAGTGAAGTATTGCACGTGTCAAGAGCTCTGAACTGCACTCAAGTACTTATTGCATACGAGTAAAATTCAAAAAATTAGTTTAACAACGCACCTTTCTTGCGAACTCAGGCAGGATGAACGACGCTTTGTGAATTTCAGGGTTGTAATATTTAAGGTTCATATTTTCAATTTCTTCTTTTGCCAGAGCTTTCACTGGATCCTTGAAATTTGTTTCCTAATTTAAAAAGTGGAGGGGGACTTCAGTCATTTGATGGACATTACCAATCACAGAGACAAACAACAGACATGGTATTGTGGAACAGAATGGTTTTACATTTAGCAAGTGGCGTTTATAGGAGTCAGGTATGTTGCGGATGGCACACTTACAGGATTTTTACTGCAGAGCATGAATCCAATTTGGCCACTAGGATAAGTTGGGATGGTGCTGTAGGCATAGTCCACCACAGGGAATAGGGTCTTGCAGAAGGTTCGCATCTCCTTTATCAGCTCCAAATGGAGCCACTGACACTCTCCTGTGAAATTGACGCAAGAGCAGAAGAAAGGGCATGTTAATTTCCTGCCTTTTTTTGGCATCACTCCACCTTCACACAGTTGAAAGATAGACTATATAACAGCTCAGGAGGAGTTACTAAAAGCCAAAAATAATATATATAATAATAAAAAGTTACCCTGGGAACAAAGAATTCCACCGTTTCGCAATGCCGCCTTCATCAATTGATAGTAAGATTCCTTGAACAAACTCTCAGCAGGTCCTGCAACAAAAACAAAACTCAGGATAGGACTGCCTCCTTTAACAGCTGGTATATAAGACATTACAAGACTTATAAAGCAACACTTACCAACTGGATCTGAGGAATCGGTTATAATGACATCAAAGGCATCCTGGTTCTGCTTCATGAATTCAAAGCCATCTCCAACATGGAGGGTGAGCTTGGGACTGAAAAACCCTTTGGCCATCCCTGGGAGGAACTTCTTCGATACATTAATGACATCCTACACAGGAGACAATATCATCACTGATGTGAGCAGGCGTTAAAGCAGGAAAAATTGGTTATCAGCAGCCTATGGCTCTCTGGAGAGAAGTCCTTGTCAGTGTTGTTGCTCCCACCTCATCTATCTCACACAGAACCACAGATTCCACCAGCGGATTCTTCACCACTTCTCTCAGCACACCACCATCTCCACCACCAATAATCAGTACCTGTAAAACGGCAAATGTGATGTCACAACAGGAAGCATGACTCCTGAATGTACCAGTTCGGCACGTTCATGAATTTCGCAACATTAAATTTGAGTGATACCTTCTTGGGGCAAGGATGGCTGCACAGTGGAAGATTGGCAATCATCTCTTGATAGGCAAACTCATCTCTCTCTGTGCACTGGATCACTCCATCCAGCACCAAGACATTACCATAGGTTTTACTGAAAAGGGATGTTAAAACAAAGCATGAGAGGCACATTTGAAAGTTTATACAGCCTGAAGCTAAACCGACAAACTCAGAATGTTTACAAAGATTTAGCAGGACGCAGCAGAAGACGTCTACATTATTGTTACCAGGGCTGTCCCCTAAAAGTTGATGCATAAGTCGAGAAGAGAGGACCCTCAGTCGACTCTCGTTTTTTCTTTTGGCTGCCTAACAGTACACAGAGCTATGCAGGATCGACAAGTTTTCTTAACTGAGCCATGACCTAGAAGCCAATTTTAACTCTCTGTGACTGTGCTGAAATCCACTGTCTTCACTTTCCAGATGATGAACAAACACATTAAAAGTTAGTTTTTTGGGTGATATATGAGAGTTATGTATAGGAATATGGTGTAGGGGTGCTGAACTGACACTACATGCGCAGAGAGGATGAATGAATGAATGGATAATATATTTGTCCTATTTGTAGATAAGGTGTAGTGGAGAAAAGACATCAGTAATAATGCTGAGTGTGTATGACAACAAAGTAAAGCACCGAGGATGACCCCCACCACCACCTCATATGGAGTCGATGGATCGGTTGTGCCGACTCTAGTCGACTGTGGTAATTCTGACTTATGGACAGCCCTGATTACTACGATTTTCACTGAGAAAACAATCGGTAAATGTAAGACTGCTGCCGTGGTTCTTGTTCACCAGTCAGTGTCGGTTACCATTACACAAAGTTACACTTACTAACATTACCACCTTATCTGCAGCTCATTCGCCACCTAGCTAGTCTGTTTGTAAGCTATCACTTGAGGCGAAGGTTAAAGTTCGCAGGTAGAGACCACCTGAAACAACTTATCACGACTCCATGCTCTAAGCTGCTCATTCATTGCTAGTAGAAGCTAAAAGCTAGCGACGTTAGCCAAGTTGTGCAGCTAGAAGCACTCACCTCTTGAAAACCATAACATCTTGAAATTTGGATTTCTTGTGGTAGAGGACCTCTTCCACTTGGAGGCTCATCGCTTGCCCCGGCCATAACGTGCACAATTCCGTAAACCACCCATCTTTAATGTGGTCCATGACAACTGCCAGCAGCCAGAACTTTAACGTGTTCGTCAGTGTGGCAACGTGAGTGCGTTACGACAAAGATGACGCTTTGCCGTGCTCTGACAGCTAAACGTGCTGCCTCTTATATACAGCGAATGGGGTGCTGCTGGCGTTCTGCTATTTCGTTTTGTCAGCCAATGGAGTGGCAGCCTGAGCCGGTTAATGTATAGTTTGTTTGACTTCTCAACAACAGCACCGCCCATGTCTCCGCCCCATAGAGAGGAGCCGAGAGTGCCCACGCGACGATAAATCACGGTGGCGTACCACACTGCGCCTGCGCATCCAGAAAGCACCGGAGACGGTTGGGGAAGTGAATGAGTGGGGAATGGCAGCTATATGTCTTTTTTGTTTGTTTTTTTCAGTTGTAAACAGCACCAGGCTGTTGCAAAGTAATTACACAAACGTATTTACACATCAAGCTAAGTTCTAATATTTGGCGAGGTATCCTGAGGATACACGTAGGACACACGAAGTAAACAATCCCATGGTCCATGGTGTGTGTCACAGGTGCTTTTTCAGTTTATCAGATGTGATAGCATTTCATTTGTAATTCTTGAAATGAAAACATTTACACTAAAATGTACTCATTTGGCAGTTGCTTTTGTCCAAAGTGACATACAAATGAGGTACAGTCCAAGCCACGGCAAGTGGACAGGTCTTTGAGAATAAATGCCTCAACACTTCAAATTCCACCTGACAAGTGACATGGTTTGTACTGACTTAATCTAGTTAGATAACTCATTCCACCACTAAGGGACAACACAGGACATGATTTTGAGATTAGGACTAGTCAGGAGGTTGTAGTGAATGGGAAGGTGCATAAGCATGAATGAGGTAATTCAGGTAGGTGCAGGCTGCTGGGCTAGTGGCTTCTCTGTAAGTGAACCATGGTGACTTGAACCTAATGAGAACAACAACAGGGAGCAATGAAAAGAGGAGTGATGACCTGTCTTTGGTTGGTTGAAAACCAGACTTGCTTTAGTATATTTACATTTGCAGAAGTTTTATTGTACATGCTGTAAGCTCTCCCAGAGGAGATTTGGCAGTCCTTTGTGTCAAAGGCTGCAGACAGGTCCAGCAAGATGAGAAATGATGACTGGGCATTGTTTGAGTGGAATGACTGATCTTGAAACCAAACTGGTTTGAAATGCTTTAGAGCCTTGGATGGGAAGAGTAGTAATGACACCTGCCTGTAGTTTTCAACTTGAGCAGCTTGATTGTTCACTTGTTAAGTAATGGGGCAACCTGGACCCGCTTAAGCATATATACTGTAATAGAGCAGAATTATGACTGTAACAGTATTTGATTCATGTAGGCTGATTATACAAAGTTTAACTTAATTTTAATGCTTTCTAATATTTTCTTCTGTTGTATGTACATTATGTAAATATCACTCTCAGCAGAGACAGCGTTGCTCATAATGGTTGTTTTGTCAATGAAAAACAGCAAATGATTGGACCTTCAGTTTCTCTATAAATTTCACTTAGAAAACCATATAGCCAGGATTTGACAGCACATTTGTGGTGTTGTCCTGCTACAGAGAAACTCTCTCCATATTTGGTCAGTAATTTTTGTCACTTCCGTTCCCACAGCTGCCATATGTGACAGTTTAAAAGGATGATGATTAGTCACCATATCATCCATATATCAGCGCTACGTTGGAAATACCAGTTAAGATTGGACACACTATCATTGCGCAAAATACCTGATGCAAGTCTTTTGTTTTTTTTTCTCCGGCTGTTTAATACCACGGTGAACGTTTGTGTTTGTTTGTTTACATATGGCTGGCCCCCAGGATGATATAGAAGAACACGTTATATCCTGAGGATAAAGTAAACCAAAAGTTGAGCAAACAGGCCAAACTTGTCAGGGCAAGGACCAAGGAATTCAGGCAAAAACACACACAATCTTGCTGCGGCTTCAGCTTCAACATTTGAGCCAACACAGACAAGGAAAAAACAAAAAAAAAAATTTTAACATCTACAAATTCAAGACACCAATTTGTACTTACAAGTTTTAACATCACAGAACATTAATCCAGGGATTAAGTGTTAAATTGTTGGCACTTGACACAGTATAACACAATATAGCCAAAGGTATGTGGACACCCCTGTCCACATACATATAATTTGGGGCAGTTTTTTTTTTTTTTTGCATTGGGCTAGACTCTTTAGTTTCAGGTAAATCTTAACGCTGCAGTATACTATGATATTTAAGACAATAGTGTTCTTTCAACTTTGTAGCAACAGTTTGTCTCAACAGTGCTCCAGAGTCTGGTGTTCAAGAAAGTTCACTGGGCCACCACAAAGTCCTGACCTCAGCCCCACCAAACACCGTCAGCATAAACTGGAACATTTACTGAATGGTTCCAAAATTTTGTGGTATGCATTTCCAGAAGAGCGGAGGTTGTTGTAGCAACAGTAATGTGAAATTCAGCAATCACTTTTGGGTGTAATGCTCACATACCATGGACTGAATCATGTACTCCTCAAACAGATGTAACTTGCAGTTGCCTACGTGACTTGTCCGAATTCTATTTGAAAGAACATTTGCACTTTACAGCACATATCCTTTCTCTTTGCTTGTAAGTGTTAACTATTGTCTTCATATCAGTGATGATGGTTCTGAAGAAAGACAAGAATCTTTTCCTCTAAAATCAAATTTAATGAAGAGGTCTGTGCTTCCACATATTTACATGGTAAACTTCCACAGGTGGAAAAAAAAAAAAAAACACTTTGAAATTCATTAAATATTGAAATATTGAGTGTCATTTGCAGGAAGGCAGAAAAAAAGAGAGGGTGGATCAATGTTTCTGCAGGATGCAAAAAAAAATTAAAATGAGACAGAAAATAACATCAAAGAGGGATTATCTTCTGGGCCAGTTGTGCCGGAATCCTCTGTAGAGAATAAAAAGACAGAATTGTTAATATACTGATAATATATATTTGAATTTGCAAAGGCAAAGAAAAAAAACACGCTTGGACTGTGTGTTGTATGTTTACCTATCAGATTTTCCAGCCAGGTAAGACATACTTCGGTTTCCAGTTCCAAAATTGGATTTTTGTCCCTTGGCAAATTTCTGTTGGACAAAAGATATAAATTCATCAACCATGACTCAATTATATACTGTTACAATAAACAAATTAATTAACAAACCTTTAGCATTACCTTTTTCTTAAAATCATGGGCTTGTCGGTTTGGATCAAACTGTGTGTCGTCCTTCGATTTCATATCTGTAAAACAAAAGGGGTGCACTGATCTGCATGCATTTTTAAAACTGTATAGTAAGCAATGATTTTTGTCTGATGTGATGAAAATAAAATCACTTCTGCATACCGGCAAAGACTTTGAGGTCTGATTGACTGTAGTCGAAGGGTGTGAAGCTGTCTTGGGAAGCTGGTTCTGTCTTCTGGGGGTTCTCTGCAGATTTCATCAGCTTCTTACTCGGTTTGGGAGTCGACTCTCCAACCTCACTGGCGACCCTTTCTCTTTTCTTTCCACCACCTTTTGCGGATTCCTAATGAAATTGCTCAGCAACATTATATTCTGACCAATCCTTGAGATAATTTAAGTGATAAATGATTGTTCACAGCTACAGGATGAGCAACAAGAGTAATCAAACAGCTCCCTTTTGATATGTTAATATTCTGGGGTTTCAATTTTCAAGCAGATTAAGCTTTTATGGTGCAACTTAAAAGAACATACATCAAGGGAACCTTTAAGGAATCATAAAGAGACTGACAATAACTGACAACACTTGACAAATATGTTTTGTTTTGCTGTGGCACATACGTATATATTTTATAATGTATTTCTTTGGAGCCCACTCAAGAATTCTATACTATATGGGCCTCTGAGTGAAAGAGCCATATTGAAGTGACCTTCCCAAGTCAACATTATATTGAGTCACTAGTGCTGAAACAGTAAATAGTGTGAAGTTGAAAATCGTGCATGTGCCGCCATCTACAGGTTGAAATTCTCACATTGATTTGTTCTCTGCAACAAAAACACAGACCGTCCTGTGTGGTGTCTTCAGACGTGCACAGAGAACAGAAGGTGAGTAATCAGTCTTCAAGATGAGACTAAAGTTACATTTTCTACAATGTAAAATGAAATGAAAAAAAGATGGCTGCTGTGTGGGTTGAGATAAATAAGAAAGACAACATGATTACATATTTGTACATAATGATACGTTAGCATTTTGCTTTTATGCAGCTTGGCACATACTTAAAATGTTTGTTAAGTCGGTGCTTAAATCAAGCTACACTGTTGAGTTCTACAGCTGTAGGTATCAAGCCAGCAAGTTAGTGATTGAAGCGTTTACAGAAGTGATTCTGTTTGGCTTATGTCATAAAGAAGGGTTTTCCACAGGGCTGGGTAAGTCAAAATGGCTTCACATTAAAGCTTCAAATAAAGTCACAGCATAAGGTGAGAATGACAGCACCGATGTCTTGTGATTACAAATCGTCTGCAACGTATTTTCCTCAAACAGCAGAGTATATCATACTTATTTATGAGATTGATAAGAGGATGTCAATGGTTTTTATTTTTAATCACTTCTTCCAATTAACAATATTACAGGCAAACAGAACACCAGTGATGCTGGAGCCCGATCACAGCACACAGCCTTCTTAATATCAATCATTATATCAGTGCAGCAGAAGCTTTGAAAAACGATAAAGCTTTCTTTCAAACTGAAATTAGACAAGAATGCATCACTGCCAAAGTCCTGGCTGAAACTGACACTTAGCCAGCGCAGCCAACATTTGTCTGCCGTTGGCAGGATGATGAGTGTTACTTTCAAGTGCTGCTGCCAACACTTCTGACAATGATGCATGCCAACGTGCTTATTTGAAGGCGCCGTTTCAGCAGGGAGCGCCCGAAAACCAACTTTTCACTTAAGCCATCACCACACAATGGATTACCGTGGTGCATAATATTACTGTGCCCGCTGGGGATTGATGGCTCAAGGCCTACGCAGTGAAAAGGCTGAGGGGAAGTGGAAACCGCCAGCAGGGACATAAATGAGAATCAAATGGCGATGACCATTCTTTCTGTTCTCCTGCACCGTGGACGGGAGATGAAAAACTGAGACTTTTGTCTAACTGCGCATTTAAAACAGAGAGGAAACGCCATATGGCGGCAGGAGCATGTATGAGTAACCAAGCGGGAGGGTGCCAAGCAATTCCTTAGAGAGAGAGAGCTAACAAGAAGTGGGCTTTTGAGGGAAAAAAAAGCAGCTATTGTTGCTCCCCCAGGAGGAAAGAAGAGCGTTTGATGAGTGGAGGACATGTCTCTGATGCTCCCTCCAGTCCCATGATGTGCATCCCTCTTCCCCAGACATATCATGGGACAGACATAAGTATTAAAAAACCAGTGCTGCAGACTGGCAGCAAAGGTTCACTGGCTTGTGAGTCACCATATTTATGTGTAGAAATACCAACCATGCCTTAAGAAAATTGGGGGCACTGCAGAGGGTTAAACTGGCTATTAAAGCACTATCTTTAATATTCTACGCCAGGCTCCTGGACAAATGTAACACATGTTTTTCATGGATTTGTACTTTCCCAACAGGGACATCAACAGCGAAGTTGACAGAGTGCAAAGCCTGTCTGAGGTGGAGAGGAGGAAATGGAAGGACGAAGGAGCAAAATGACTCACCGCTGCTTGCTGACGAACAGTGGCAACGTTCTGGAGGGACTCCTGGTAGCTCTGTTTAGCCTTGTTTCTCTCCTCTGTGGAAATCAACATTAAAATACAGTGAGGAGCATTACTTAAAAAAAAAGAAAGAAAAAAAGTGTAAATTTAGAGAAAGTTAGACCCCATTACCTGCTGCTTTCTTCACCCGTTCCTTTGCTTCTTCTTTGGCTTTCCTCTTGGCCTCGAACTCCTTCTGCTGCTCTTCAATACTCTGTAGTTTCCATCTTTTACTAATCTATGTGAGAGATAGTGATATGTGGGATAATACAGCTATCAGTGTTCAAACATTTAGTTAAGAGGACAATACAAACAAGCCTGGATATGTGAATGAACGTACGGAGCATTGTGATTACCTCAAATATTTTTGAAGATGGGTCAAACTTGGCATTCTTGTTGATGTGGACATCAGTGGAAGGTAAATACTAAAATGACAAAGAAGATAGCTGAACACTGTGTCTGGTTATATGTTAATAAAATCCACATAACACTGAAGGTGACTCACTGGTCAACCCTTACCATTCTGAAGGGGTTTTCAAAAGACTCAATGATACGTCTTGCTTTCATGTGAGCGACAGAAAGGGACTCTTGGTCATTCTTTGTTTCCAGCTCCTTCAAAAAAAAGAAGAGGAGTCCTCACATGAGTTTCCACGGTTACGTACAAACCAACAGGCTAAACTGAGTAAACAAAAAGTCGATCTCTACCTCAAACAGTGTGATTTTAGCTGGTGCCATGAGGCCACCTGTTTTCTGTACATCAACATCCATTTTGTGCTCATCCTCTGAGAAGAGTATCCCTTGTTTAACAGGAAGCGCTGAAAAGAAATACATTTATTTGAGGCCTAATGGGCTAAAATATGAAATCGATGTGGATATACATGACACACAACATGTAGCTTACCATCAGGAGAAAAGTGGGGAAGATCGCTCTCAGAGGCCCTGGAGGTATCGTGGGGACCAAACAATGTGACCTCTGGCTGGAAAATTATACAAGATCACATTTATTTAACACGGTTGCGACTTAAAAAACACAAAAAAACAAAACAACAAAATAAAAACAACTGAGTGCAAGAATAAAAAAAAAAGCCATCTGGCTGAATCAGTTTTTAACCAACCTTTTTTATGGGTGTGAGTCCCTTATTCTTTTGAGCTGCAATCTCGGCCTGTGTTAAGTGTAGAAAACGTTGCGAGATGGATTAATATCTTCATTGACAGGTAACTTAACAGCACAAACATGGAAATTGCATCACAGACAAAACACATTACACAGCTACTGCTGACTCCAATCTTTTCTCACCTTAAGGAGAGGCATTTCTCTTGCCTGCTGCACCAATAAATGGAGCTCATTGACCTGCTGCCTCACCAGTGGGGGAACAGGGCTACAGCAGGCAATGATGCCCTGGGGCTCTCTGAGTAAATAAAGACAAAATACAAAACACTGTGAAGGAGGTTATGAATAAAAAAAAAACTGAATTCACCCACAATGTAGTAGCTCTACAAATGAATCCAAATTTAAGTGGGTCTAAAATCTAATCAACTTACTTGGGCAATTCTTCAGATATCTTGCTCATCATGTGAGTGGGTAGGACATATCTGAACACACAAGCAGCATTGTGTTAAAACACGCTAAGGAAGATGTGAAAATACTGCAAATGATTCTAAAAGCTGGGAGATTGTCACAAAACGGTGAAGGCTGCAAAATCTGACTGGACACAAACTAAAAATAGGAAAATCGCTTTAGCAGATTTCCAGAACAGCGAGCCCATCCATTTCCAAACAGCCTACCCGGTGCTTTCATCTTCCTGCCTGGCCAGCTTGTCCCTCCAGGCAAACAGCAGTCTGAAGGCAGTGAGCTGCTGGGTGTTAAAAGACTTTTTCTGCTTCCTCTGCAGCTCCAAATACGACTCCTCTGTGTATATGGGCTTCACATATTTCTGAATGGAAGGGGGGCACACGGTGAATTATGACCGACATCAGAAAATGTAGGAGATTATGGTGTGGAAATTAAAAAAAATATTTAAGAGATAAAGAAACTATGCGACTATTGGATCGAGAATAGTAGAATAGGAATATAGAGGTAGATTTTTTTTTTTTCTAATGTCAATTTAATCTTGGTGGTGTATGAAGTGAGATTTGCACACACCTTCAGGGAAATGTCCTTGCTCTTGTTCCAGACGCTCTGCAGCAGGCCAGGCTGCCCGTGGTTAAAGTCCAAGAGCTGCGCCCTCACACAGTCATAGATGTAAAGGAGGTAGTGCGTGTCTGTCCGGGCATACTGCACCATCTCATCTGGCAAGGGGCTACAAGTTGAGACATGTTTCAAACAACATGAAATATGTGATGTATTTTCCTGTTAAAAAAATAACCCTATGCCATAGATAAACCTCAACACAAATTATGAAATTAAGCATCAAATGGCCCCTGTGATCTCCATACCGAATCCTCCAGTCGGCCAGCTGGTAGCGTTTATCTGAGTCAACGTTGCAGAAGTGTTTGAGCAGGTGGTCGAGGGAATGTCTGGCCAGGTTCAAAGCTCGGCTGGCCTGATGCGTGTCAAACAGGTTGACGACGTACAAGCCGAAGTCCCTCTGGAGCCACTCAATGTCAGAGTCAGCGCCGTGAAACACCTGAGAACAGGAAAGAAAGTCCATTCAGCTAAAACCTAACAGATGAGGCCCAAACTTTTTTAAAAATTAAATAAATAAAAATTTGACTGCTTAGATAAAGAAAATATTTGAAAGATCAAAATCTGGGGACACATGATGTGACATTTTTCCATGTGGCTTATTTTCACAGGATCTTTCTGTAGTTCAAGCCCACGCACCATACTTTTTCACAGGAGTCCTACAGTGTGTGAGTCATGGTGACTCCCACGCACTACAGGACACCCGCCAACTTTATTAAACATGTCTGAACACAATGAGGCTTTGAGACATCGCAAAGAAACTTAGAGAAAAACGTTTCAGAATCAAATCTTTAGAAACTTTCATGAACTACATTGGTGGAGGTTTTCTTCTCCAAGTTTATATCCAATGTCAACAGGAATTGATTAGACAGTTCAGATACAACCAGTCCATAAACTAGTCAGAGCCATCTTCAATGACATCTGCTTCAAAGAAATTAATACCTTGAGTTCTTGAGTCCATTTAAGTCCATTTTTACTACTGAGATTTGGAAATGCGATGACACGGTGAGAGACAATTGTTGTTGTTAAACAACAACAAAAAACAAAGAAAAAAATAAGATGAAAACAGCCACACAGATGGTGCCCATTTTGAGAAAAAAAAATCTAATAAGGCATGTAACCTCATTTTCCCTTTGGGCGCTTAAAGTTATAGAACAGGATACAGGAACAGACAATTTGTAGAATGTTTGTATTACTTTCACAATAGCTGGGTCAGTGAAGGCTTCATTTAGGATGTACATCTCGCAGCGGAGCTCCAAGGTGTCGATGATGAAATCCTCCTCTCTGGTAGAGATCTGCATCAGACAGGTGAGGCCGAGGAAACTCCTGTAGGAATGATGCTGTGATAGAGAACAGACTGTTAGCAAAACATGTCCACATCCATCTGCTTCTACACAAGAACAGGACGGCTTTATATTGGCCCGAGCAACAGCCTCAGAGATTTGAAACAATAAATTCCTGACATAAAATTCAAATATTATAAGCTTCACAAATGTGCTTTGTACCTCAAGGTCAACTGCAAATTCAGATAATCTGCACAGCTTCTCATTCAGAGCCACCAGATCCTCCAGGGTGTCAACGAAGGAGAACTTGGTCTCAGCAATTGGTTTGTACATCTATAAACAACCCATAGACAACAGATTAGACAGGCCTAACCAACAATGAGAGGATCATATTACAGTATCACAACAACTTGCCTGTGGTTCTGGCTTAGACAGAAGGCTTTCTGGTATTGTAAGATGATCCAATTCATATTGGTAGGGGTGTGCAAACCTGAATGGACCAAAATCTTTAGTTTAGATGGACGTCAGGAAATAGGAAAAGACAAAATGTTAATATCATAAAATAGACAAGTCTTACATGTCTTCAACATGTGTCTGTGTTCTCTGCTGGTGTATTAAATCAGCCAGGGCAGCTGGGACATCAAGGTCTTCAGGTCTCTCTTTACGGATTTGTTTGTTGGTAAAATCTAAGAGTGGAGAGCAAGAGAGCAAAAATATGTTACAAATGTTAAAGAGTTGAGATTATAAATTAAATTAATGTTACGAAAAACAAGAACAGATGGGAAGTACACAAGAGTATGTCTTACAAGAAGGAAGAGGCTTTATTGCATTGGGTTTGATGAAGATCTTGGGAATGAATGGGGTGTTGCTGTTGTCGACTTTTTCCTTGAATTTCAGCTGAGGCCTTGCAATGTTCTTGGCGTGGAGCAGTCGGAACGTCTCAGAACGACTGCCAGAGCCTGAACCCTGATCAATAAAATCATTGAAAGCACTGTTTACTAAAAGTTCTGAAGCACCAGTATGATTATTTATTAAGAGCTCCTAAGGATAATTAAAAAAAAAAAAAATCTAGTGCTTTAAATGCTTGAATGCCAAAACTGGCACATAATGTTTCAGCTTGAACGCAGCCCAAAACAGAGACTAGAATCTGCAGTATAAGAGCTAAGAGGTTAATTAGCAAACCTTGCGATTCCAGCTGGAAACAACAATCTTGGGAGGCTGAAACCCTGCAGGCATTACAGGCTGCTGGCTCCTGTTCACCCCATCAGCTTCATCAAGAAGAATCCCCTGCAAATCAGATGCAAGAGCTCGGTTTGATTGCAAAGATTTTCCCACAAAGAAGCTTGTAAGACATGAAAGCTGTAGGTCATACCGCTCTTTCCAGGATGACATCATTCGAGTCCACAACCAAGTCAAATCTCTCCTCCAGCCCTGTCAGCTTGTTCCGGTCTCTCATGTGGGATCTGCAGCCATGGTGCTGCATTATCTGACTCATGCTAAGACAGAGTAAACCGTGAAAAGAATTAATTTCTTTTATTGAGAAACAAAACGTGATCAAATGCACTCCTCTGTTTAAACGTCTAAAGCTCAGTAAGATTTGCAGTCAGGCCAATAAAACGGCCGCATGCTCTGCATCGAAACAAGATGCGATGCCATGGATCCAACAAAGAGTAATTAGGGAACATTGAGTGGAGCAATCACAGGACTGTAAATGCATTATGGGAGTGTTGTTGCTGTGTGTAGCCTGGTAGTGTACAACAGCACAAACTGGGGTGATACGACACTGCTAGAATCAGTCTTTTTCATCATCTGTTGCATCAGTTGAATGATCTTTTAGGTAAATGCACAACAGGTGGAGCAAATATTGGCAGAAAGACTCTGACTGAGCCTTAACTCAAAGGAAGCAGCAACATACCATATACTCACCAGTGCAGCAGCTTATCTCCTTGACTTTCACAGAACTCCTGAAAGCCTGGGAAGCTCCGATAGAAATCATATTCATCTCCAGCTTGAGGCAAACCGGCAGATGCTTTGGTTGCTAATAATACAGCACCCAATCCATACTAAAGAGGAGAGAGAGCGGTTAGTCTGCACTTTTATTAATATTTTTAATGCAAGCAAATGGAGCACAACTAAAAATGCTAGGTAGCCAAACACTAAGATATAAGGTTTGTTATGCTTTTTAGTTTAATGTTTAATGTCATGCTGGGGTTTTCAAAACAAGAAGGTTATTCCTGTGCAGTAACCCCCTCACTACAGTGACATTACTATTAATCTTGTACAAACACCAGATATCTGCTGGTGTCAGCTTCTAATATTTATATATTTGATTGCTGTTCTCCATTTAATAATCATCACTTTAGCAAGCTACGTTAAATAGCTTTTAGTTTTATGGCCTGTTGGACCCAGGTGAGCAACTTCAAATGTGCCAATATGTTTGACGAAACCATAAATCGGCTGATTCGTCAAATATCCAAATTTATTTGAAGTTCTATATGAAAACATTTAGCGTGAGACACGCATATTCTAAGCTAATTAATTAGCACACCAAAGACAGGTAATTCTCGTTACCTGTCGACCGTTACACTACCATTTACTTGGACAAACATCAAAACGATACATGTGTCATGTGTGATACATGTTAGCGGTGCATGTTTTCTACCTACACCTAACTTATAACGTGACTACAGCTCGTAGCCAAGAAGCTCATCCACGTTGCCAGACTGAATGCTAGCCTACAACTCAAAAACTCTTCGTAACCTTTTTAGTTAGTTCACTCACTTTAACAAAGGCGTCCGCGTCTTTAAAACCGGGACACAGCTCGGTTTTATCCTCATCGCTGGCGTCTGGATTACTGTCTTGAAGGCCGCTGTTTGTAGAATCATTACTCTTTGAAGAATCCATCACTTAGTCTTGTACTGTGTACATACATGTGAGCCGCAGGAAGCTGCCTCTTTCCTCAGTGTTTTCTCTTGAGCTGCTGAGAAGGACGGTGAAGGAGAGACAGCGCCACCTAACGGCGCGGAGTGGACACGCCGCCGAAGGACTGACTTTTTTTTTTTTTTTTTTTTTCCAAATTTATTGAGGTCGTATTTGGAAATATTGCTACATGACCATGTGTAAAATGTTTGAATTTGTAGTTGAATGTGGTTGTGAAATTTCTAACGATTAGGTATCTGGAACATTTTATCTCTTTTTTTTTGTTTTAATATTGTGATGACTGGTTACGAAGCTTGCCGTTTTCCCAATGCACAACAAAGCTCTTCAGTGTACCCATTCATTGCAGAGACACTGCAGACACGGCCTTATCCCACCCGCCCCTCCGATGCTGCCTCACCCATCCAACCTGATCAACGTGTTGCACCAGGATACTGGTACCATGAGGGGGCAGTCTTGACATTTGCATTCTGCAGCAACAGAGCTACAGCATTTGCACTGTGCTGGGGGGTGATATGGGGAGAACTAATACACAGCAGTACATGTCTTAACCAGTATCTCTGTAAGAGCTGTCGAAACCATATCTGAACCCACAACCTTTTGCAGTTTTCAACAATAGAGGTGGTACTTTGGGTATATACACATCACACATACATATCCTTCCTTTGGTGTCTGGTGTTCAAAAAAAAAAAAAAAACAAGTTACAGTGGGCTGCTGTTGTGATCCAGTGGTCAATAGCATGTGAAGAGCCATTGGTGAAGTATTGACACACCAGCTCATTATGGATGATCTGTGGTGTGTAGGAAGAAACCTCTCTTTTCTTCACTTCCCCTTCCTATTGATCTCTTCACAGGGTCCTCTCCCTCTTATTATCTTAAAAGCATCTCTGCAACACTGGCTCAATCAATATTTCACAGTAGCCTTCCATGTCATTCTGTTGTTTTAGTGGAAAGTCTCTGAAGTTCAGCAGAAACATGCTCGTACAACCCAAAGAAATGAATGAGTATTCTTTGCAACAGCTGCAATACAAGCCAACTGCTTGAAACATTTGTTTTAGATTGTGTATTCGTTTAGATGTTACATATGATGTAAGTATTCAAAAAGATTAGATTTCGTGATGGTAGTCCTTATTACATAATAAAACAATTGGAAAATGCAGCAAAAACCTTTGTTAATGTGTTCTTTATCCGCTGAATAGGAAATTATTGCTGCCATTTACTCTCATTTATAAGCTTTTCCATAATATTATGCATTTTATGGCTTTGATGGTGCCCCAAGGCACCACTCAGATTCTTCCTGCAGTAGAAGACACTAAAACTGCTGATGCTGAAAATGACACTGTGCCACACAACTCAAAAAAAGAAAAAAAAAAAAAAATCCAAGACAAAAGTCCTCAGTGAATTGTTTTTATTAACTCCCTCATTTAGAAAACACAAATGCACCAAACGATATCATACATGCACAGCTTCAGCATATCAAGATCAGCTGATGTCTTTTCAATGTGAAAATGTTTATGCCACAATCTCACAGAGATCACCTGGACATCAAAATACTGAGGAGTCACAACAGAAAGGCCAAGCGTTGTCACCTAGAGCTGTAATTGTGTGTGTGTGTGTGTGTGTGTGTTTTTTTTTTTTTGTTTTTTTTAAATCAGGCTCTATGGAATTACAAATTTTTTTTGGTCATTTTCTGATCAATTCTGTCATTTCTGATCCTGAAAGTAGCAAGAACATTGTAAAGTTTTATGGGTATAAAAAGACAAAACTGTGCACTGGCCCTCTACCTTGTAACAGGTAGTTTTTGTGTCACTGCACCAAAAGGCTGAGTGTGATAGCAGCTCCAAGGAAATGTTACTCTCTTCTCATGTTTTTTTTTTTTTTTCAGATTCTGGGTTTGACTGAGAATTACAATTGGAAGTAGGACACCACAATTTGGTCTCCCAGTTGGGGGCATTGCTTCAAATCACAACAAAATACATACAGTATGTACAGTAAACTGTATGAAGGAAAGAGAGATCTAATCGCACTGGCTTTTGAATTAGCCAACACTGGCTCTTAATTGTTATTTTAAAGCAACACTTGACCTTTGTGCAGAATTTCTGGAAGAAAAAAAATGAACTAAACAATCAGGAACCATAGCAAACATTTACAAAAAAAAAAAAAAAGAAAATCAAAGATCAAATTGAAACATCTCCACAGTACTGATACATTACAAAACAAAGAGGTTGGCAATGCTTCTATGTTCCCAAGACACAAGTTCATAAACTGTGTAATGTTGTCTTTTTTCAGTTCATATAATCAATAAATCAGCCAGAAAGATGCATTTCCTGTGTAAACATGTGTTAGCTTAACAATGACATTCTGTGATGAAAGAATGGATACAGGTTAACCACACATAAAGCCACAAAAACAACATAACAGGATTCAAAGACTGCTTTCAGAAAGGTATTAACACTCGTCAGGGAAGAAAACCTTTTGACTTCACAATTAATACAAATTTTATTTTGCAAGGTGACCTGGCCCTGGATTTTGGGAGCTTTCCCCCCACTGGAAATCCATTGTAATTTGATTGAAACACAGACATTTCAACTCAACCCCCCCAAACTTGCTTTTTTCTACCTCCCACACTGACCTCGTACTTCTCTGTTTGAATGTCCGCACTGCTTCAGTTGCTCAAAGCCCTGAACCGTGGTTAAGTACAATCAAAATGACTTTGAACTATTCTTTTATTTTCATTTTTAAGCTGAATGATCTTTTTGAAAACACTTGTCCATGACACCACAGGGTAAAGTAATAACCATGCACATGCACCCTCACACACACACACACACACACACACCCACACACACACACACACACACACACTTGAATTTTCCTGGTTTCATCTTGATGGGATTGTCCTGATTTAGTCCTCCCTAAATCCTGATATATTAGTCTAATGTGGGTGTTATTAGTACCATTACTTCTATGCCCTTTCCCATAGAAACCCCTCAGGCCTGCTCTACTTTATTAAGATGTTTTAATGTCTGCTAAATCATGGCACATATCAGGCTTTCTGTTCATCAAACAGACCCTTGTGTCCTGTGCTGACAAGGATTTACGATGATTTATGATTGAAAGACAGGCTGAAGCAGGTCTGAATACCTGAGCAGTGGGGTTACGCTGAAATACATAAATAAACAATGACAACACATACCACAGCAAATAAAAAGAGCC
The DNA here is from genome assembly GCF_017976425.1 of Toxotes jaculatrix. Classification (NCBI taxonomy): domain Eukaryota; kingdom Metazoa; phylum Chordata; class Actinopteri; family Toxotidae; genus Toxotes; species Toxotes jaculatrix. The sequence continues at coordinate 14,760,495 of NC_054395.1, read as the reverse complement.
AATACAACAACGAAGAACAAAAATCACAAACAACACAGCTGACCATACATTTTGCCAAGTAACATCTAAGCTGGTGGCTAGATCTCAATTATCAGACTGGCACAATCGGCAGCACTTTGAACCTCTCATCTCGACTGTAATGGCTGATGATGCACGTTGACTGGCACTAGCTGTGTGCTGCCCAGATGGATGCAGACTAAGGCGGCAACTCATGGTTATTTTCATTATTGATGAATCAGACAGTTGTTTTTAACAGTTCAGACTCTAAAATGTCAGAAAACTGTGAAAAGCGTGTCACAATTTCCCAGTGCCCCACGGTGACGTTTTCAAATTGCTTGTTTTGTTTGATCCAAGTCCAAAACACAAAGACAGAATTTTCCATTTGACTATATACCATGACCACTGAGTATTCTGGATTCTGATAGGCCAGCAGGTGTCCTAACCATGCAGTACAATAAGACACTTCTCACACAGGTGATTGTTTAATATTATAAAGTAATGCAAAAGTATTAAACTGGTTTGAGGAAATAATCTTAACTCAAAGTCTTGCTTGACACCTCTGCTTTCAACCATATCTCACAGTCTTCATCAGAAAATGGAGTTTTCTCATGGAGTTGGTTCAGCTGACATTACCACAGTCAGGCAACTGAAGTCAGGAGCTTCAGTCTTCTAATAATCCTTGACAACTGAGCAAACTCCTTATTTGAGGATATAGTGTGTGGCTGAAAGCTTTGGATAAAGCTCGTAAGTGGATCTTGAGTTGCCATTATTTTGTCAAACTATTGTTCCAGATGTCAAGAATGAACTTGTGCATTTGAGAAATGAACTGCTGCTCTCTATTCTTGTACTTCAACCGTGTTACTTCATGTTTTGAACACATTCGGTGAAATTATCCTTTTAAAGGAATAGTTCAACATTTTGGGAAAAGTGCTTATTCGCTTTCTTGCTGAGAGTTAGAGGAGAAAATCAATAGCACTCTCATGTCTCTGCATTAACTATGGAGCCGACCATCTGACAAGCAGTTCTGATGAAGTATGCTGGCCCCGTATCGATTCAACAAACAAGATACAATGTGTTAATTAGCGAGCTCCATAGGTGCTAGTAGGCGTATTTGTGAACGCTGGACAAAGCCAGGCTAGCTGTTTCACTGTGCCTCTGGTCTTTATGCTATGCTAAGCTAATCAACTCCTGGATTTACCTGTAGTTAACAGGCAGATGTGAGAGTTGTACATATCTTCTCATCTAACTCTAAATGTGGCTTTAGAATTAATAAGGACTTGTACTCCATATATGACACTATAACATGATATGAATTACCATTTAGTTTCACTTCATGCTACAGAAGGTTTGGAACCAGGTTAAAACACTTAGCCCAGTGTTGTGAATAGTAACCTCTTCCTACAGCTGCACTTCTAAGATGCAGGTATTACTGTGTCTTTCATGAGATTATTGTAACAAAAGAAATGTGAGATTTAAAAAAAAAAAGGCAGATATTTTTATATTGATGATGATTAGAAGTTTTCTGGCGAGTGGCCATGGTATACAGCGCAATAATACCCTCAAAGTTGGATTCTGTGGAGGCAAATGGATTGTAATGGCAAGCACACCTTGCTGGATATTATACCCTGCGTTTAAAACAGAGGAAATCAACTAATGTGTATATTTGAGAAGCTGGAACCAGTGAATATTTGGCATTTTTCCTTGATAGATTACTTAAATGATTGCCGCTGATTATTTTCTGTTGACTGACTGATTGTTTCAGCACTTGTGTTGTGGGAAATACTCTGGCCGCTGTATACCTCTCCCACTCCCGCTGCTGTATACAGGCAAATGTAATCTCTGTAAATGCAGAGTAAAGTCTAATCCATCAATCAGCAGGCTATCACAATAACTGGTCTGAGGCTTTAAACCCTTTAGGAGCCCTCATGGTACATTCAGCTTCCCACAATCAAATGAGAAATGGTAAACGGCTAATACTGGCACTGTGGGCTATTTTATGAGTTTCATCTGGGATACAACCAACTTTTAATGGAGCACATAAAGATGAAGATGGCTGCAGTATGTTCTGAAACACTAAGTATCACTGACTAGTGTCTATAAGTGACGGCGTTACAAGAATCTCAAAAAGGCACGGGCACAGGTGAATGAACATGTTCCTACTTGCCAACTGAGATTTAGAGAGGAAAACTGAAAATATTCAAAAATACAACTTCTCATCACGGCCCTCTGCAAGGTACACTGAGACCTTCAATAATAAGAAACTGTGAGGAACAAAATGCTGAGGAAAGCATGTAGCTATCTTAGCAATAACAACAAGAAGGCTGAAACTACTTTGGCACATGAATGGAAGTAAGGCATCTGTATCATTCTAGAGTCCAAAAAAAAAGAGTTGAAATGGAGCATTGTTCCCAACCAGCAAAAATGTCAAAACAGACCCACGTTAAAAAAAGAAAAAAAAAGAAAACGAAAAAGAGAAAGCTCAAGCATTTACTGTTAAGCAAGTATCTGACAGCACGCTCCACTCTTGTGCTGCTTCATACCTGCAAACTAACACTGCAGAATGGTGTCACCTCCATAAAAAGAGAGGGGAAAAAAACACAAAACAAAACTTGGCAACTTTCACAAATTTAAGGAAAAAAAACAAAACAATACTGAACGTTGAGAAAGAGCAGAGTCTGTCATGGTGTCACGACGTTGACCTGAATGTTGATATTGCAATGGCGAGGAGCAGGGAGAGGGGGGAGATGTCCACACTCCAGGCTCTCGAGCCACGGGCACTCATACCTGGAGGAACACAAAAAAAAAAGAAAAAGAATACATAATAAACTGGTGTCAAAACCTGATGGGGGAAGAAGAAGTAGATAACAACAGATTTGCTGAAAACATTCTCACTGAACATTAGATACTTGGCTTTCCCAAACATAAAACATGCATACTGATGTATCACAGGGGTACTTAAAAACTTGTTTAAGCCCTGGCTTGTGACTGTGATTATAAGTAAGAAATGTATTAAGTGGGTTGGAAGTAAAGGGACCAGAAGCCTGATGCAGTTTGATCTCAACGCTAGTATGATTTAAGCGAGTCAATTAGCTCTTTAGAGATCTTTAGATAATATCCACCTAAAACCTTCCTGGATAAAAGTATATATTACTGATGCAAAAGCAACCTCCTAAACCACTTCTGATGATTTCGAGAAAGGGTTTCTATAAACACAGCACTCTCTTTTGCCTGCTAATGTGTTTTGCCCACATATATTTTTTTCTTTACAGTATCCTAAGAATCTCTGGGAAAAAAAAGGTATCCTATTTTTCAAATGAAATTTAAAAGAAAAGCCAGCATGAAATTCCATCTCTCTGAAATGCTGCTTTCAGGGATTCAACACAGAATATCAACAATGCAAATTAGCATTTAGAGCAGAAGAAGAGCCCCCCCCACCTCCCCGCCCAAGTGTCCCACAGGATAGCAATAGCATCTAGTAAAAGAGGAAGTAAACCTCTGCGACAGAGATGGATTGTGCTGCATATTTCAGCAAAATATGAAGCAAGGAAGAGCCCAACAGGGGTGGCTGGGGAGTCAATGGAGGACAAAATGTCCCTGTCAGGTTTAAAAAGTGTTAAGTGACTTCATTTACAAGACTGGGTAAATAATAAAAAAAATAGATGTTCTGAAAGATTGAGGTCCCGGTGAATCTATATGTCAATTCTTCTCTGTCTCTCTGTGGAACATGGTGGCATCAGCATATTTCACTGCTACGCCCGAAGACAGAAAACCTTGAAATAAGTAGTTTTTGTATTCCATCAGAGAGAGAGAGAACTGAAACAAGCAGTCGCTGTGTCCTTTTTTTCCAGATGAGCGAGTCCAATTGAAACTACTACTTGAACTTCCTATTTTTAACCACATAACTACAACACCTTTTTAAACCCTCAACAACAAGCTTACTTAATTGGTGGATTCGTATGGGATCCGAGGCCGGGCCCAGCCCTCCTTCACTCAGTGTCCGAATGTGGATGATGTAGTCGTCATTGTCCTCGGGAAGGGTCAGCTCGGCTGTTGAATTGGTTGTTGTGAGGGTGTTCACCTCTTTCTGTCTCTGTCTCCTGTATGACAGCTAAACATGTGGGGGGGGGGGCAAGATGGGTGTTCTTACAGCCTGGCAGCTTAGAGTGAGCCAGCACAAAAGTAAGGTCCATGCTTCCAATCAGTCTGATACATAATAGTAGTATATAAACATGCTACTGTGAAGCATACTGAGAGAGAGGAAGAACTCACTTGGTAGCCTGTAACTTCAGACTCTGACTCCATTGCCACCACAGGTTCCCAGTAAAGAGAGAGCTGAGAGCCAATTAGGGTCCATTCAACGTTCAGTGGAGGCTGCGCTGGTGCTGCATGATACAAAAATAATTCATTTCTATATGTCAGCACAGAAATGTTCCTGCCACATCATTATACTTGAATTATCCTATTTCTCTTATGGGGTAATATGACATCCAAGAATGGGATCAGAAATAAATCTTGTTGCCACCATCCACCTGATGTCTGTGATATGAGCATGCAAACATGCCTCAACACATATTCACTTTCTGCGGCGCTGTTGTAACAGCTGAGCAAAGACAAACCTTTTCTAGTTTGCACCTTTGAATTATAATCAGTGCGGATACGAAATCAAACCCCTGAGCAGCAGGGTGTCTTGGTGCTGCAACTTACGTGGCTTTTTTGTGGTAACATTGATTGCGGGGAGGAAGGGGCCTGTGCCCGCTGTGTTGAAGGCGCTGACTGTTAGGAAATACTGCGTGTTTCCTGCCAAGCCGCTCACTGTGACCGAGGTTTGGTTCCAAGGCACCCTAACCTTCCCCATGGTCTCTGGCTTGGTGTCATCTTCCCAGTAAACCACCTATTTGAGACAGAGAGTGTGTCAGCTGGGATTTAACTGTGACGTTTGGCTTTGGATTGGAGCAAAATGTGTACATTGGCAACATTTTCTATCACATGCAGCATTTGTAGTTGTTTATGATGTCTTGGGAGAAATGTGGTGCTGTTAAATGTTTGCCTCTGGGTGTATCTTCTGAAGAGGGATCATGGTTTTCTTTCAACTTTGCAGCAGGATATTTAATCTGACATCACAAAGACTGAATAGACTTTTACAACTCCTACGAATGTTTTGCTACTTTTCAGCTACAACTGAGAGGCACAAGTGGGCAGAAATGAAAGATGATTTTCCCTACTGAGTCATCTACACATTTTTTGATGAATCAATCAAATATTTAATCATTAAAATGTCAAATAATAATTTTAAAAAATGTCCATTATAATGTCCCAGAGCACAAGGTGATAACTTTGTCCAATCAACAGTCAAAAATCTCTGTGTATTTAAGTTACAATGATACAAAACAGAAAAGCAGCAAATGCTCACATGTGAGGAGCTGGGGGCTGCTTGATGACTGAAACAATTTATCAATTATGAAAATTAACAACCCAGATTTTCTTTGTCGCAGGACGAATGGATTTATTGTGCAATCGTTTCAGCACTACAATACATCAATCTATGTTGCGCAACATGGCATGTAATATTTATTTCCCTCTGATGAAAATCTGACTAATTAAAATATGCAATTAAATAGTAATATTACTGATTAAGTTCCATCATCCACTTTTTTGTCATCGTTATTCAATTACAGTATTATTGTTTGCTGCTGTTGACATCGCTGAGGTAGCTCAGATACGAAATGGCAGAAAAGCTGACTTGCCCGGATGGAAATGTTGAAACATCTTTGATTTTACCGAGCAAAAGAATAACAACATCTCACATTAAAGCCCTTTGATCACCCTGATTATGCAGTCAGAAGCATGCCGACGAATTGTTCAGCTAATCAGGCTGTCCCAATTTTTGAAGGTAAGACAGAATGCAGTCAACGGTTTTGGGTTTAAAATGGAACAGTATTCCTATTTTATTTAGAGAACAGTGACAAGGCTAAAGATCGATTCCCATGTGCTACCAACAGCACACAGTTTTCTGTGTCAGTTTTTGGTCTGGTATTATGGCTGTTTTTGCTACTCTGGGGTAAGGTCTGGATTAGTATTGCAGCACAGACTATCATGAAGCTCTGTATCACAAAATCCCATAACTGACAGAGACATAAAAAGGCATGTGGACAGGCAATTTTCTTTTGTTTTCTCGAAAACCCTCTGACATGTTTTCTATTGTGCTGGTGGGAAGAACAGTATAATTCTGGCTATAACAGTCGCCCAGCTGAAACAGCCATTTCCATGGCGACGCAAAGTGTGGAAGCGATGGCTTTGAGGTACAACAGGGGTGATGACAAGCATTTGAATTGTGCTGTATGCAACTTCTATTTCCATTTAAAAGAGTAAAATTTACCTCATAGCCCAGAACCCTTTCAGGGGTGAAGGAGAGAGCCTGCCAATTCACCTCAATCTCAGAGGCTGAGACACTTCTGGCCCAAACTCCTGCTGGCATCCCACTTGGCTCTGAAAACAGACAACAGGAGACTGAGCTCTGCCGCCTTCTTCCAACAGTACAGAGACAAGCAGAACAAATCTCTTCAATTTCTACATTTATAACTGTGCCGCATTCTCGTTGATCTCTACTTGGGTGAATCATCACACACGGGTGCTGCTGGTAAATAGACCGACACTACACTACAGACTGACCCCCTCTCAGCATGTGGAGAGGTACCACAGATCTAAATGCCAACCGGTTTTCACTTTGGCACAGCCATTCAAAAGTGTGGTGATATTTGGATGCAATCCTTACATAAATGGTTTTTTTCCCCTAGTTTTCTACCTTATTCTACTTGTAAAAAGATTTCTACAGATGTATTTCCCAGCATGTCTCTGTAATTATCAAGTGCTTTCAGCCCAGCAGATGCAGTAAAACCACTTTCATGATCTTTGTCCCCTTTAAAGAAAGAAGAAAACGCTTTGTAGCTTTGCAAAAATCCCACTCATCATTCCCTTACCTATCTCTGCAGAGTAGATGGTGACCACAGGGCTGAAGGGACCCTGTCCTTTGCTGTTGTAAGTGCCAACCTTGACATGAAATGGAGAGAAAGGTGCGATGCTGTCGTTGCGGTACACATAGCGCGATGCGCCGGGGGCAGAGGTGGCCACGTGAGTCCAGCTAACTTCTCCGAAGGCGCGAAAAGCAATGATGTAACCAAAGCTCTCACCATTCTGTAGTTCTTCGGGGACAGGCTGAGAGTGAAACACAAAACTATAGTGATATTAAAACATATACAAACCACTCACGTTCACCCCGCCGCTGGGCTGACACAATCACCACCCACTCTCATGGATGCCGAAAGAAGTGCATGACCCACAAATTGCTTTTGTGACCCACCTGAGGAAATGAAATGAGAAGTAAAATGCCATTTTAAAACAAAATCTAAGCTCATTACAGAGCGTCCGTGCAGCTTTTAAATTGAAAAGTTATTTCTGCATTTAACCAAATGAGAAAACTTAAATGATGAGATAGCTTTGGCCACCTAATGACTTCTTCAATATCTGCATTATATCCGACTGGCTCACTCCATTGCTTGATTTGAGCATTGTAGATTTGGCTGAACAACAGTAATTCACCACAGATCTATGCTTTCAAAGTGACAATAACTGTCAAGTTCAGTGTTCTGCTTGTGTATACATTGCTGCTGCCTTACACACAGACTCTTTAACTAAGAAATTACGACAACTGCAGCGCCAGACTTCAATTGAACCCAAAATTTATGACACCCACAGGCCAAACAGAGCAGGAGCTTTGATTTAGCGAGAAATATTAAGCACCTCACTCAAGAGTAAATAAAAAAAAAAAAGGAAAAAAAAAAGAAGAAAAAAAAAGAAAAAACTAGACTACAGCCACCTTGAATAACAGACTGGAACATAAGACTGATGACTTACCTCCCATGTGATGACCAGTTCAGATCTGCTTCCGCCTCCTCCACCCACGTCACCTGGCGCTGCATCAGGAACTAAACAACACAGACCTCGTTCACACCTCCATATGAGCAACACTTTAGCCTTCATTAAATTGTACAAAAAAATAAATAGTGGTGTAATAGTGGTGTAATTTTAAACCACTTGTCTTTTTGGGGTTTTAATATTTTCTATCTGATCCAGATGAATGATTCAGGTGGAAAAAGCAAACGGCTCTTATCGTACCTGCGTCCTCTGTCCTGGTCTTCACAGACACGGGACTGGGTTCTCCGACCCCAACGCTGTTCTTGGCCAAAACCCGAAACTCATACTCCACCCAGGCATTGAGGTCCACCACAGTGGCTGTCAGTGTGTTCCCATCGATCACCTCAGGGACTAGAAACACAAATAGTATGTACATAAATTAAAAAAAGACAAATGCAAGAGAACCAAATCTCTACAATATTACAAAATAATTAAATGAAAAAGCAGAGGTAAGGTAACTCAATGTAAAAGGGTTAGCAGCGAGCATGACTGTCTGCAACAGTGTCTTCTTTGACACTACCACCTGGGGTGTTAGCTGTCTGCCTTTTGAAAACAGCTGCTCTCTACTGCTGAAAATGATGTTAATGAGAGCGGGGAGACCGAACCACAACAGCCAAGTTGTGGGCTGGAAAAACCAAAACAATGAGCTCAAAGACATAAAAAGCTCTGTAGAGTTCAGGGGATCTCCAGAGCTGGGTGATCATTATCTTTGGGTTCATCATTACAACTGACCTCTTTGTCATGAAACATAGTCATCTGATCCCTTTATAGGCGACTGACTTGAGCAGGTTTAACTTGGCTTGAATTTTTCCTAGTTTTTTTCCTCTTTGTTTCTTGTTTAATATGAATTGTAACTTACCACTGTGTTATATAGATAGATATCTATTTCACAGATTTGTACTGCACTATAATGTGTGCATTTAATGTTGTATAAATGAATTCTGAAAGACTTATTCCATTTTTTGCAATATAATCCATACAACCTTCATAGAAACAGGTGGAAGGTGTTGTCAAATAGATGTCGTTAAATTTCACTTTAGTGGGTGATTTTGGTTTTGACTGAGCCTGGTGTGGAGGTTGTTTAAGTGGTTTAAATGAGATCACGTAAAATCAGCAACATTGACCCTTAGTCCTCTTGAGTAAGACCCTGAATCCCTTCCATCTCCAGAGGTTCTGGTCTGTAGCTGTCCCTACACTCTGACCTCTCTGCTGAAGGAGAAAGAAAAAAAAAAGAGAATTTCCCTACGGGTCTCCATGAATTATCTGAATATAACATCACATGTGCTGCAAGATGAAAACTTATTTTCCAGCGCCGCCTACCTGTGTTAACCCTCTGCCAGCCCACAGTGAAGGGAGTTCTGGTCTGGATGAGGTAATTGGTGATGGGGCTGCCGTTGTCTCTGCCAGGGCTCCAGGTCAGCTGGGCTGTACTGTCTGTCACCTCCTCCACCGTCACAGAGTCTGGTGGGCTGGGGGAGCCTGGCTCAATCACAGGAACGGACACGATGAGATACACGCAGAGGCACAGACGAGACGACAGAATGTTGGCGTAAACATGTGCACTCGCACATACTGGAATATACATCTCCCCTAAAACACATTCGCCTAAACTATACTGCTAGTACAGACTTCTCTGCTTAGTTGAAAGCCTTTATATTTTAAAATCAAAAGCGAAAAAAAATTTAATGAGCTCTGAGTTTGAAGTGAAAGAATGCCCTTCACAAGGAATTAAAAGTTAATTTAAGATTCATCCTCCAACATTCACCCAACTTGTAATCCTTCCCTTTCATGTTCCTCCTGGTAAGTGATCGATGAAACAGTAGACGCAAGTAGATGCAGGGAGTCAAATTAAAAGGTAGACGATGAAGAAGGACCTCATAGCCCTGAAGAAAACCAGTTTTATCATTTATTTTCATTAGCCCACCAATTAAGCGGTGTGATGTTTTACTTTAGCCTCATCTACTGTTTCCTGTTCTAATGAATGTGTCGGCTCATCAGAAATAATAGACCACTAGAGAGCTGTGAGACAGACTGCAGAATAATAACGTCCCCAGCTCTGCTCACACTCATCGCCGGCTCTGACGTGGTTTCTAATCTGAAGGAAAATATTCTAATTATTAAAGCTTTAAATCATCTTAATGGACAATCAATGAGCTGGAAACACAAAAAAACTATTCATGCTTCATGTAGCATGTATGTGCTATATGTGTCAATGCATGTATAAATACTTAGCTGACTGCATTCAATGCGCATGCTGAGCTATACATATATTTTTGTTTACAGAAGCCCCTGAATGTGCTGCCCGCATACATTTGGCCTCAAAGCCCTGGCTTTAGAGATATTGATCTTTGTAAAACTCATTAGCAGCTCTTGATAAAAAAAAAGAGAGAAAAAAAAACCCTTTAATACACTGGCCTCATTAATACATGTTAATGGAGAACACAATCAAGGATCAATTCCTTATCCTCTTAATTATATTTCATTGGCTGAGGCAAGAGGGTGCTGTCAGTGTCTTGAGGGTGTTCAAATAATCTGTTATTATTATGGACAGACTGTCTGGGCTTTTATTGTGAACTTGGCACACTGCAAATTAATATCTGGTTGCATTATGAATAATCACAGACATGGTAATATTATTTTGATCAAAACTGAATATTACCCAAATTTGTAAAATATGCTATCACATGTCAGAAGTGAAGCTAAATCACAGTATGTTATAAAAGTGATCAAGTAATAATGATAAAAGACATAGTTGAACAGTGTTGCACTGGCAGATGTGAGGTATATTTCCCTAAGTACTGTCTTCCAGGATGATGATGATGATGATGATGATGATGCAACTGTCAAACAAGCACGAGTGCTCGCCAAGTGGTTTGAATGCTAATGACCACGATGTTATCCGTATAACGTGACCTTCTCCACATCCACCACCACACAGTGGAGTGTTTGTGAGACATCATGGAGTGGCATCCAAAACATTTTCCACTGCCGTTGTTTAAAAAAAAAACAAAAAAAAAAACAAGAATCCAGATTGATCACTCAAGAGTCTTTGTGTCAGGAGCGATTATCATTGACCTTCAGTGTTGTGAGAGGAGCAGAGCGAAACAGATCTGAAACAGCACCCTGCAGAATTACTGAGCTACTCTCACTGGCTAATATTACATGACTGCAATAATGTATCTATTGTCATTAACACCAATAGTTGCTATCACTGCAAGTGTAATCTTTCATGGTCTATTCAATGTATGTTCCTGCGATCATACTCACTCCAGCTGTAAGCATAATCACACTGACATGATCGCTATCACAGTTACATCAGTCCTGCATTATTCACATTGTTGTCTTAACATTAAATTTGCAGTTTTTTTGAGCACACACGAAAATGCAGCCACTGAAGGAGGTTAGATTCTGTTGAAATGTTTTCTCGCCTGCCTCTCCGTGTACATATCCACACAGATAGATTGTGTTTCATTTGTCCAGGTTTTGAGCTATCAATCTCCAGAGATTTTTCCACCTCAAAAGAAATGGGGGTGGATGGAAATTTTGTTTGTGGTGCTACCAGCTTTTGAAAAATGACATTTAAAAGAAAGTCAACGGCAACATCTCTTTCCAGATTCACTGCTTTGGATAATCCACACAACACTGGACAGTTTCTGTGGCAGGAAGTAGTTCAGATGAAAACAGCATGTTCTGTTGGTTATCCAGCCAGGGACAGGGACGCTTTCTCTGAAAATATATGCTACTGTCAGTGGTGGAGAGCAACTAAGTGCATTTACTCATGGACCGTGTTTTGGTACTAATTGTACTTTACTTGTCTATTTCCATTTTATTCAATTCTATTCCACTATATTTAAGCGGGAAATTATGCACTTTTTAACTCCACTATGTTTATCTGACAACTATACTTAGTCCAAAAGTTCAAAAATGTGATGTTAAAAAAAAGCTTATAAAATACATTACATTGTTAGAAAGATGACAAAGGAAAAGATAAAAACAAATAATAATTTAATAAATAAATAAATAAATAAATATTTAATAATAATTTGTGGTGCAGAGCTTTGGTTTTCTTTTTCTGATTCATGAATCATTTTTATCTTGTGACTCTCAGAAGGGTGTAGACTCAAACTTGGGGACCACTGGACCAAACAGCAAACTACCTGACAGTTAATAAAGCAGTTAAAACTCACTATAACTTGACCAGATACAAAAGTAAAATGACACTTACAAGCTGATGAATCAACATTAACAAACTAATAATGGGATACCTAGACAACACAAAAAGTAAGCTTGACAACACTGTGCAAATGTGTTAACCAGTGTCCTTTGTGGGTCACGGGCACAGAGGTAGTGGGGGTTTCCAAACAGGGTAACAACTGCCCTGCTAGATTGGAAAATAATACTCTATTCGACACGTGACCACTGTCTGCTGGTTAGAGGTCTGCAGTTGTGATCGAGCAAAGCCTTTGCCCCCCCACCCCCGCCTCCCCCCACGACCAGGTTTCTGTCCAGCTTCATGCTTTGCTGCCCAACATTTGAAGCCATTCGATCCAAGCAATGAGACATCCATGACAGCTGGCGTGACCAGGAAGTGTAAATAATGCACAATCTGAGTCACAGACAAGTTCCTCTCCAGTCAATAGCAGTGCGATCCATTTCCAGGGCCCTGATGTTGCTTCTACTTGAGAGACAGCCTTATTTCCACTTAGTCCTCAGCCATTTGGAAAGGAGTGATTATTAATGCCATTTGCCGGGGAGATCTTCAACATGCCAAGTTGAATCACTGGTGGGTATCCTTACAAGACAAAGATATGGATCCAACCTTTTCAAATCTTGACACCAAAATCATCCCTCACCTCATCTGACATTTAACATATTTGCGTAGTGTCAATTTGCTGCGCTATTTTGGTGTATTGATCAAAGCCAGAAACATCCGTCCTTTCCCCCTGCGCACAATACAAACCTGCCACTCCCTGAAACATATAGCAAAAGTTGTTCTGTTTTGTAGCTCTCTACAATGGTGCGTCTCTCTGGAGCTATACATACTGCATGAGTGAGCACAGACAGGCATCTAAACATTCCACTGTCAAGTTCACTGCAGTGATGCTGAAAATTGGACATTAAAAAGAGAGGAAAAGAAAAACCCAAAACAAAACAACACATTCTTAAAAACCCTAGCTGATATTCCTGTAATTTCACACAGTCTTCTTGAGTTCTTTATTTGCACAAGCATCCCTCAATGCAACATAAAAGAAAAGCAAGCTTCCGCTATTTGATGTAATCAAGCGACTGCTGCCAGAAATAAGCAAGACATAAAAGGAGTGGATTCTGATGATATCCAGAATGATTTTCATGAGGATATGGGCATTTTGGTCACACTGCAATCACCAGCTGAAACAAAACCCAATCGAGTTTGAAAGCCTAAGTGAACATTATACGTCCTGAAAGTCAGCAATCTTTTTATTCTCAGTAAAGCATAGCCATATAATGTCCAAATATTTCTCCAACATAGCTTGGTTTGGTACGGTAACCCTACAGACATTTTTTTTTGTGTTATATCTATCATGCACTTTACAGTTAAGTTTACATTTTTAATTTCAACCATTTTAAAAGACAAACAGCAATCCTGGCTGTGAGCCCACTTTTAATTAGTGACTGCAGAGCAGAAAGGAGGTTTTCTTACCTTTCACAATCAATACAGCTACAGCTGACAGGCTCTCCACGTCTGTGTCCACCACGCAGATATATTTGCCCGCATGGTAAAGCTGAATGTTCCTGATCATCAGATCTCCTGCTGTTCTCTACCAAGGAGGAAAGAAAGCTTTATGTAGCATGAAAGATAACAGACCTTGTGACAGCTTATTAAAGAATGTAGTGAAGCATACGTAAGGTGCAGTAAATAGCGGTGCCAACAACGTTTGCAGATCCTGCAGTTATTTAGCCACAGAACTTTGCAGAGGAAAATCTGGCCTGTTTTTAAAAAAGACATTTTACACCAAAGATATTTTACACACATCTCTTGACCCTTCTTGCAGTCAAAGCCATAAAAGCAAAACATAATGAACAATTTCAAGAGAAACTCTATGTCACATACAGCAGTTCAAGATCGGCTCAGATGAAAAGGATCGTGGCTAGAATTGACAAAACTTGCATGCAGCAAATGTCTCTGTGTCTGACAAGGCCTCGGTTATTTCACTTGCATTTTGCAGTCATCACCATGACCTTAAAGACCTGTTGTGAGGGACTACACAAATATACTATTACTACTGATTCAGTGTGTATTCTTTTGTTTGATTGGAAAGGGGGGAAAAAAAAAAAAAAAAAAAAAAAAAAAGGCCGTCTAGATTCTCATCTGAGAGGACACCCGTAAGCGGCAAATGGTAAATTAGTGGTGAAATTGTTCTCTTGGCATTGGCAGAGAAATGTGGTACTAGAGCCAACATGGTTTAATTATGGAAATTAAATTCCTTGAAGCAGCAAAGTTAAGTTGATAATCTCTTTGGACTGGGGACATTCTAGCATTTCTGGGGGAAGGAGTCTCTTTTCAGATAAGAACACTGTCACTCAAACACACACAGGAAGAATGGATAATCTCAAAGGGTGTGAGGGTGCTCTGAAAGTGTTTTGTCATTTGGGGCGCTGCCATGCTTTCATTCCTCTAAAAGACACCTCTAATGATGTGTATTCCCTTTCTGTTATGAGGAGCTGTGCAGCAGGCTATGTCAAAGTGGGATTTGAAAAGAATTCAAGACCAGCCCAAGTATTAAAAAATAGATTACTTCAGAAGGCTGAGCTCGAGTAGAAGACGTGTGCTCGAGAAGATGACAACCTGTCACAATGGCTGAGCAACTAACACATTACCTACATCATGATTTTTTGTGTAGGAGGTGTATTTTGACACAGCGACCGCCATGTTTCCATTCACAAAAGTACAATTGGAGGCTCAGGGGGACCGAATGATCTAATAGCACTTCCTTCCAAAGATTCCCACAGCTTATTGTGTCTCCAAGGAGACTTTTAGAATCGTGGAAATGATGGTATCATACCAACTGCAGCAAAACTAGCCCAGGTAAATCTCTCCCTGAAACACCACAATGTCAGACCAAAAAGGGATTAAATGAAGCATGATGGGAAGAGGTGCCAACTGCCCATTCGCATGTTCTGAAGAAGTGTGACAGCAGGTCACTCACCCCACCCACTAGCTCGAAGTGACCGTCTCCCTTGACGATGAGCTGTCCGTTGAAAGCCCAGGAGAAAGAAACGTCAAGGACGGGGTCGCTGGCGACCTGACACGGTAACACGATGCTCTCGCCCACGATGATCTCCATGTCCACTGGGCCCTGGATGATTCTGGTTGGATCTGCCCCAGAGAAGAACACACTGTGAGAGGGAGTCATTTCTGACGGGACGGCTGCCAGTCTCACACAGAACATGAGACTTTTCATTGCAAGGAGATGAGCTGACTTTCTGAAACAGAAGCCTACGACACTTGCTGGAACACACGAACATGTTCTGTCGTACACTAAGTCAAAGGCAGCGTAGTATTATCTACATAAAGAAGGTCTCATGAAAGTCTTAGTGGAATAATGTGATAACATACAGCCTGCCACCTCTAAAATGCCTTAATACTCCAGGCTGACACAGCTAGAATAATCTTCTGAAATCCTGATAACAATTACAATACACTGTGGATCAGATAATACGTCATGTAATGGGCTCCTCTGAGCATCCAGAACAAAAACTGAGGGGCACCGCTTCAAAGTCTACTATAGCAATCATTTGACTAAGTCTTCTGCGCTTCAAAACGCATGATAATGAATCTGCGGGAATCAAATAAAAAAGGTACAACCCGAAGGAAGAGGATTTCCACTCTCACATCTTACCTTACGCAGACTGTCAAGGAATAAAAAGGGGAAAAAAACGTGTCCCCTCAGTTCTTAAGCTAGTAGTACTCAATGTCTGGGTCATGGCTTTGTGTCGCCGACTGCATTATGACCTTGGAATAAAAAATACTCCTGGCCGTGACAGATATAGTGGCAAACAATAGCGTTCAGCACATTAATAAAACCAATAAGAATCCCGGAGAACACTCAACTATCACTCCACTGGAAACACACGCTCAATACAATAACAGCATCTGTAACACCTCCTCACTAATGCTTTCATTGCTTCCACTCAGAGCACTTTCATTTGTCGCAGTAAATTGGTTGTTTCAACTGCTTTGAGGAAAACAATGATGGAGGATTTTCTCAAACACCTTCCCAGTGAGGTTATTGCAGCTGTAGCGAAAACACAGCAGGACATGACGACTCAATATAAAACTCACCTGAAAGACGAGGGGTTTTTTTTTTTCACGTTGCAGTTCAGCTTTAGTAACCAATACACACCCACAAATGACTAATTTAGACAAAAATTATGTTCAAAAAAAGTTAAGGCTGTTACTTAATTATGCATAGAGTCTACATTTAGTCCCTCAAGGACAAAAACTTCCCCAAGTTTTGACACACTCCTCAGAGCGAAACTTAAAGTTTGTTTATGTTTTCTACCCACCAGTTATTGACTCAAGTCCTTGCGGTACAGTAACTCTCTTGTGTTAATCCATACTGAGCAATAAATTCAGCTTACTAAGTGGGGCACACAAACATTCTGCAGTCTAATAGTGGAGCTTACCGGTAACAAGGAGCCTTCCCGTCGTACTCGACATGCCAAATCTATTCCTAGCGAAGCACGTATAGCTGCCTGCATCGGACTTGCTCACGTTGGCAAGCCTCAGCGTTCCATCTGGGGAAAGTGTGATCCTACAGGAGCGTACCAACAAAGACAACAGTTCACCATCTAACTCCTAAAAACCAAGAATCATTTTATCAACAGCTAAACTCTGATCGCGGATTTGTCAGCATGCCAGAGTCCAATGTGATCATGGAAATCTACCAGTTTAGCGGTGTGTGTGTATGTGCGGTGAATATCGATCAGTTAGACCACACAAGGGCTTGGAAAGAGCGCATCTGGGATAAATAACACACGTGCTCTGATATCATCAATACAGAAAATATAACTGAATTGTTTATGTGCATACATTAACATCAATATTTTGAACAGCCCTTTGCAATACCATTATAAAAGCCATTTCAGACCACTTACAGCTACTTTGGAGTTCAGTCATTACCTGTCATTGGTGTGGATGGGCAGGTTCCCTTTCTTCCATAAAATGCTGGCGATGGGATAGGCCTGGGGTTTGCACTCTAAAGTCACAGTAGTTCCTGCCTTGGCTTTGAGCAAAGCTCTGAGGACGTTCCCTGTGAAGTCTGGTGGAGAGGCTGATGGGAAACAGTAAACTGACTTTAATACAAGACTGCAGCAAATCTAACAGGGCGAGCCTCAGCTTGATCCAGGAGAATCAGCAAATTGTAAAGGGATGGAGTCAGATACTTTAAACATTTGTAATGGGAATCAAATAGATATAAAACAAAATATAAAATGGATTTATGAATAGGATAAAATTATAAAACTTTTAAATGGTTTTACTGTAAAAGCTCATGTTTAATGTTCAGCTGGGAATTCTGTATCTATCACCCCATCCTCAACCACAACATCAAAGTAAATCACGATACCAAGAAGGGAAAAATATATATTTTTTAAATGTGTTTGACCCCACAAAACCATTCTCACTGACCCCATTATCCATTAATCCAGACAACCTTTAAGAATGACAGTAAGATGACCTTTAAGATTCTTTGGCAACAATGATTTGAGGACTTAAAGGAGAGATAAATGCCATCCTACCTAAAACCATTAGTTCAGCAGCAAAATATATGACGCCGTGTTTATTCTCAGCCACACACTGGTACATGCCGGCGTCAGATAGTGTCAGCACAGACACTGACAGGACTCCATCCTCCACATGGATCCTGTCCTGTAAAGAAAGGGATGAAAGAAAGCAATTATTGCTTAAGACTTAAAGGTAGCTTTTGCTTTACTCAGCGTGCTTGGGCAAAGCTCAATAAGTATTGGATTGGCTTAAGGCATTGTCAACAGGCGTAGATCAAATCAGGATTATGTTGCAGAGAATGGTCAGAGCACAAAACATATTTTTTGCTTTCCAAATGTGGCCGTGCTTGCCCTCACCACCATGTGAACCTGTCTTTATAGTCTTTTTGTTTTCAGGACTGACATTCTGTAGCGAAACCAAGGTCTGTGTGACTAAATCAAGGGTCCTGATCCATTATAGATTTTGTTTGGAGAGTAAAATGTAAGGTTTTTGAGTGAGAAACCTCACATAATTCCATCAATCCATCCACATAGCCATAAATCCAAACACACTGTTTCTGCTTTGTATGCGAGGATTAAGCTCTCACATTCAGTCTCAATAGCATTTTAATTAAAGTATATACATTTACACAACAGTGTTCTTATCATAAGCCATATACTGTATATCTGAAAACGACGTAATCCTGCCCTTTTGATGGCAAAAAATGTTAATCACATTATGAATCTTAGAACAGTGACGATATTCTTAAATCAATATTAAAGAATGACATTTAAAAATGTCATTTTTTTAATAATAAAATCAAACAGGTTATATTTGCATTCTAATTTAAAAGATGTCTCACTCTGAGCATTATTAAAGTGCTACTAAGAAAATAAATCTCAGCTGCATGTTACAGTCTGTCACATTCAAAGCTATGGATCTTAAAATACACAAGACCACATGTATTGCTGGTGGTCTGGAGTAAGGTGTGCAGCTATATACAATATATTTCACAGTAGATTAAGCCCTTTGTCCCTAAATCTGGAGGAGCTTAAACATGCACCATGAATAATGAAAAACAACCACTGACTTCATTCAGATGAAATGGAGCAATCTCCCGGGGACTACACTGATCCACTCTATAAAACTGTGTAATCTGCCAAGGTAGAGCGGAGTAAGAGACAGTTACATCCATGTCTCATCACTGGCACACCTCAGCAAGATGTTTACACTCTCCTCTCATCTCACTCTGAATTGCACTAGGAAAAACAGCAATGTGTTTGCTGCCAGGCTCTCTAAAATGAAAGGATGAGCCGAAGCCGAAGATTAAGTCTTTAAAATGAAACACTGGTCGGTGGCAGAAAACAGGCAGTAATTTACCTCCGAGAGAAGCTGCTGGCCGTTTTTCAGCCACGTGTAGGAGGGTTTGGGCTTGCCATTGGCTCGACACTCCCAGTATAGTCTCTCCTCTATGGCCAGGGCCGTGTCCTTCATGGTCTGGATCCACTGAGGCTTGGCTGAGGACACAGAAAATATCCTCCAGTGAAAAATCTTGACAAGAACCAGCAGGGCAGGTTTGGAGGGAGCAGAATTATCTCATTAAATTTTGACAGCTCAAATCAGCGAAAATCACAAAGCGTCAGAAGAATGGGTTTGTCTTTTAAAGGAGACGGTGAGGGAAGAGCGAATGTAGGGTGTCGCTCAGTTTCATCACTTAACTGTGTCAGCAGCTTGTGGCAACTCAAGATTAGCACGAAACACTGCACCACAAAGCAGGAAGCTCACGTGGCGGGGTGAAGTGCACCCGACATCACCGCTCACCCCAACCTGTCACCTTAATTCTCGGTATAATTATCATCACCTCTGTCAATTTCCCATCCAGCGCATTCCTACCTCTTGTGTATTGACAGCTTTTCAGGGATTTTCATGGGCAGAGACTTGTGCTCATAATAAGCCCAGCTCACTTCGCAGGCACTGTACATACCATCAGTTCCAATTTCACAAGTGCCATTTTCCCTCACACACACACACACAGCGGCTGAATCAAGCCAAGAACCCAAAATGTAATAACTGCAGTAAAATTAAAACCAACACAGCTTGTTATACGGGAAGAAGGCAATGACATTTTCCGGCTGTGTATATACTGTAACACACAGCTGTTAAAATTATATGAATTGTGAAATTACCTAATTACAATTCTTAGCCTTACACCAATTTAAACCAATCCTTGATGTCACATACTGACAGCAGGCAGCATTTAATCCAGAACAGGATAGATTCTTGATAAAATCTTAATAATCTTACAATCAGTAACTGTTTTGTGTTTTGTTACAGAGCCAAAAAAAACTAAAGTGGCAGTACCATAGAAGGCCAGTCGACCAGTGGCTGTGTTCTTCCCCATCTTGTTCTCAGCCACACACTCGTATCCTCCAGTATCATCCTGCTGGAAGCTGGGGATCTCCAGCATGGCATTCGAGTACTTCATTTTGACTTTGCTAGGGAAGGGAACGCCATTAGCCCTCTTCCAGGTGATCTCTGGCACAGGGCTGGAAGAGACAAAGGAAGGAAACCTCAGCTGAGATTCTGATCCAGGTTCCTCTGAACCTCTAAGGTTCTCACTCAGGTTGTAGGTATCTGCAATAATCCTGCCATAGAGTGTTTGACGGAGCTTAAAGCCGATTCATTGTATTTTTTTTTTTTTTTGCAGATGAGTGGTTCAGCTTTAACCCAATCCAACAACAAAAAGAGCCATCTCACACGGCTTTCAGACCAATCACTGCTTGTTGCCACACCCTAAGAAACAGAATTGCCACAGTAACTTTACTACGTTGAAATCCGAAGATTCCCTGTCTATAATGAAAGACAGCAGGAGATTGAAAACATGCTTCAAGGAATCCATCTTACTTCCCAAGGGCGAAACACTCCAGCGTAACTGTTGATCCTTTTGCGGCGGGTACATTGTCTGGGAAATTAACTTCTATTTTCGGCTCATATTCACCCATCACTCCTATGTAGAGTAAGCACAAGAACTAGCTCAGTCTTCCATTATGCATGACTTACAAGCAATATGGCTTGCATTATGGACCAAACAGAAGCACTGTAAAACTAACAGAGGAGAAATAAAAGACACATGAGCAAACATTCTCTCATGGGTAAACTCAAAGTAGTACATCACTTAAGTGTGCAGTCGCCAGAGTGTAGTGAAATACCAGCAAGGAATAATTTAAATCTCCTCTTGGTGGAGTAGACAGAGTATATGTGAAATCTTGTTGTTTTTTTTTTCTTCCAGCTAGTCTGGCTGTTTATCTATTATTTCAAAGCTTGAGTGGGCAGTTCCCAACCTCTGGTGTTTTATTGTTTATATCAGTATTCAGGGAAGGCAGGCAAGACCAAGATCAGAAAGTGAAGCGAAGGGATTTAAATTTATGCCGCTACATGTACAGTACACTGAGTGGAAACTAACTGGTTGAGCCACCAGAACACTCAATGTAATGGTCCAATGACGTATGGCTTATGTTTAATTCATTCCAAAGGCAATCTTTATTCACTCTTTCTATGAAAGTATAACAGAGAATAGAACAACGGGCCACTGAGAAGCAGCTTGAGAATTCATGTGAAAGCACAGGGAAAGCTTTTAAAGGGAATGCGAATTATAAGAAAGCTAAGTCAGCAAAGAAGAGATTTGGGTGCTTTGTTTGCTGGCCTACATTGAGGAGCAACTATTTACTTACAGGCATTAGCACTCTGTGACTCAACTACAGTGAAGCACGACAGGACAAAGAGTACTCATGCTAGGATGATGATTAAAGCCGCCTTAAAAGGAGAGGTCCTTAATACATGGCTGAAAGGCATACTTGTCACATAATAGCCCGAAGACATGTCTTACCATCTGTCCTGAGGATCAGAGACGTAGGTGAGCTTTGAACTTTGCCCTTTGTGATGCTGTTCATCACTACACAGGTGTAGTTACCCACATCAGAGGGCTCCACCTTGGCAATGTAAAGGTTTCCTGTCTGCTGGGAGACGAAACGCCGATTGTCTTGCTGAACAAAGTATGGGTACTCATTGAAGACCCATGCATAAGTAAGGTCTGGAAGACAAGCAAGGACGCACAGAAGCCGATCATGGATACAACATGATTTTAAATGTGATTAAGAGAATTGAATGTGATTAGAAAAAAAAGGCTACTCTGTGGTGGCAAGATCATGCTTTCATCCTGTCAAAACACCTCACTAGAACTTTAAATAAAAGCGGTATTGAAGGTTAAGATGAAGGCCAGAGAGTTTACCTCCTGAGGAAGTCGGCGTCCCACAAAGTAACACAACTCCTTGTCCCTCTCGGACTGACACCGCGCTTCTGGTATGCACTTTGAAATGATCTAAGTCTGAGGGAAGAGAAAAAAAAATGAAAAGAGAGATCACCACAGGATCTCACATATCAGAGTGGAACAGAGCTGAGTAAAAGCTTTCAGCAAGACACTAGCACAAGCCTATAAGGAAACTGTCATGAGAACATCTGCAATGCCTGAGAGAGAGAGAGAGAGGAAGGAAGAGAGAGACAAGGCGAGAGAGAAGAGAGGCTGTTTTTAGGGCTTTTGTAAAATGTTAAACCAAAACAAGGTACAGAAACTTCAACTCAGGACGCAAATGAGAGATTAGATTAAATTTCATGATGTGAGAAGTAGGCTGATAAAAACAGGTTATAGCTCCTGTAACGTTTGTCTCTGAGTAACCGTATGAGCATGGCATGATGGGTTAAGTTGCGACCTGAGCCATAACACAAGTTAAAACGCTAAAAAAGAATCAAGTTTAAAGATGACATTATGCAAACATAGGACAAAACACTCTTATTACCTGGCCAAACTGTGTCTGTTTAATTTGAGACTTACAAAAAAAGTGATTTACACATATTTCCCAGTCACTCCAGTGGTATCTAGCCTTGCAGGTTATCTCCCATTTACTCAGTATAATTCACAGACTTTGCTGCAATCATTTTCCAGTGGGGACTATTTTCATTTGAAGATGAAAATAGCTAAAGCTCTTATCAGCAAGGTGTTTAGATTACCCAGTGTAACCAGGACATTATTTCTGCAAAGACTCACTGTTGTTGAGTTTTGTATTTTTTTTTTTTTTTAAATATCATTATTCAGTATTTTTGAGCGTCACAAATCTCAGCAGTGCATATCTTAAAAGCTTACCCATCAAAGCCAAAAATATCGGCATGGCCAGATACCACTGTCAAGTGAAGGTGTGAAAAGATGTTTTGTTGTTAACTGCATGAAAAGAACCCTATAATGAATAGTACATAAATAGTAAGTATTCAGTTCTTTATTCGTTTTAGATGTTTTCCGGTCTCACCACCACAGATGTGTGATGTGAAAGAAATCACAGTTCATATACGGCCTAACCTACTGTACTTGTAGCAGTGCAGCTATAATATAAAGCAAAGCACTGTAGCTTTTATTCATTTGTATTACTCTTATTTTCTTTTTTTATTACAGCGTCGGCATATTATGTTCCAGTCAAAGTAAATGTTTGTTCAGGCTTCAGCCCTTATTAAGTTATTCTTCAAACACTACTTAGGCAATTCGGCTGACTACTTTACCCCAGAGTGCAGCCAATGAAATACCAATGACTTTTGATTGAGCTGAGCAACACAAAGTGAAGCAGTCGTTCTTAGTTTGCATGTATGACCATAAGTGAAAAACTGTCATTGCACTCAAAATGCTCCCATGTTGCTTTAACATTTAATGCAGCTTCACACCAACGTTGCAGCACTCTGATAAATATTGCAAATATCACCCAGTCGGTTTGGTGTGAGTCTGCATTATTTGTTAAGTGCACTTACACTTACACAAGAAAAAAAACTAACTTACAGGCAAACTGTAGACTCGCTCTCCTGCTGAGGATAGCTCCTACAGTGTTGTAGGCCATACACTGGTACACCCCTACATCCTGGTGGCGGTCCAAACTGCTTATAATGAGGTTGCCCCCAGACAGACGCCGCCGGCGATCCAGGCCCAGATTTATGAGAGTCCCATTCAGTGACCATCTGTGAGGGCAAAGACACCATCAGTCCCTGGCAAAACGCACTGTCCAGCTCTTTCTACCAACCAAGGTGGTCTGACAGGAGGTGGGTAGAGAACACAACTCGCTGTAATAACTCACTTGAAGCGAGAAAAATATGCTGTGTGTTTGTGATAGTGTCGAGGAATTCACAGGCTTGCTGGTTGAAGCATGAAACAGCTTGAACTTTTACAGTTTACAGATTTTTTTTGCCATTAATTCTTCTCCTGTCGTGCTTCAGCTTTCCAAACAAACAAAGCTACAAACAAAAGTATTTCCTAAAGTCAAATGGGGTAACTCTGATTAAAAAATAAATAAATAAATACAAAAGACAAAAGTGTCTTAAAAGTTAATATACTGATAAGTATTTGAATGGTCTCTTGTCAACTGACGTATTTATAAACAGTATCATCAAACTCTGCATGTTTCATTATTGCTGCGTATTCTTCATCTGTATATTCTAATAACACCGTCATCCATAATACTGCAACATACATACATTTATGTCATTTGTTTAACTTACATGTTCTAGTATTTTTGGTCTTTTTTAACCCATAAAATTTAAATCTCTTTATATTGGATTTTTCTGTTTTTATGATACTTTTATTTTGCTTTATCACTATTTGCTGCAGCAGCAATCCCATTCTCCCCACAGGGATCATTAAAGTTTAATCTTAAGAGTATCATACACAAAGCTGTCCTCTGCTATTTAAGGCAAGTAGAAGATAAAGGTTTTAGGAGACATCCAAGATATTATCATCAGTCTAACCATAATCACCTCTTCTCTGTCACATTATATTTACATAATGTGACATTATTCCACCTTTGACTTCTCATTAGGACAAAACATTAGCACTTGGCAAGAGGTAACAGTGGGCTGATGTAACAAAGGATGCCTTTTACACTCTTTTTCACCTTCCATTACATCTTTCCCACACTTAGCAGGCGTGGGAATTTAAAATAATAATAATACTTTGCACAGCAGGTTGAGACGGTGCTATCAAATAAATGAAGCACCTAAAAGAACTCTTAAAAAACATGAGGTTAATATATTGATTAAAACAAGTCCCATTATTCGGGGAGAAAAGACTTTCACTCTCTGCCACCACAACACTCTATCTCCTTTTATATGCTATTCAAAAATGGAGCATTGATGGGTTCAAGGACAGAGCACTTTTCAAGAATGTTCCATCATTTTTCTCAAAGCATAAAAAAATAACAATTTCTTTCCTTCAACCACATTCTTCTATTCTGAAATGAAAGACGTGGAGCCCATAATGGCCAACCTTCCAAAGGCTTTCAAGTCTAACCTTCAAAATCATTTCTTAAAGAATATATCCAAACCACTGCATGTTGATGAGTGTGTGCTGCCATATTTTAGACACTTAAACTTCACAGCTGTGTCACTGTATGCACTGGGATGAACCCTACTGCTTCTTAAGGCAATAAAGTTCGAGAGTGTCTGCGCAGTGAATATCTGATGGGTTTTATCTGCTGGTTATACGAGCTCACATGTGTTTAGGTGTCTGTGTCCACTTGTATGCGTTCAGCTCTTTATCCCTGAGTCACCGTTTTCACCTCTTTTTGACCTGCTCTGAAGTGCCTCTGCTGTTCAGTGGTGCCCTGAACATTGGGCAGGTGATTGAATAGCAACTCCAAAACTGAATTACTCTGCTCGAGACTCATTTTGTGAACACATGTTGTCTGACCATCTGACCACAGAGAAACCCGAATATTCCAGACGATCATGTGGTACAGAGCCATGGGCTTCAAACCTCAGGTCAACTAAAGGGTAAACAAGTCACCTTCTGCTTCGATTTTTTTTTTTTTTTTAATCATATTGCATCCCTTTCTCTGACCTGCTGTGAAGAAGATGCTTTTCCATATGAGATGTGGCTTTTTCCCATGAGTTATTATGCTGCTAGAGTGTGTGTACTATGAAAGTCTCATATCTTTGTGAGTGACAGGAATGGCGGAAGGAAGGAAAGGGGAGAAAAAAAAAGAAGAGGGGGATGGGAGCAGTGCAAGCCGATTTACACTTCAAGAGAGGAGCCAAAGAGGTGCTCAGGGCATGCAGAGCCTCGCACAGCCAGCTTGACAAGACACCACCTTAAACATGCTCATCTCACCTTTAATCAGTACATGGAAATACCTGGTCTTAGGCGGGGAATGTGAGAAGCCTGAAATAATGAGTGCATGTACTCCACCACCACTATCATTCAGCTCATCTGAGTTGTCTGTGCTGCAGTAATTCCACCGCTGAACGCCAGAGACACTTGTAATCAATGCCTGTTGGTGCCAACTGGTGTCTAGCAACCTGCATTGGTCTCGTGGCGTTTTATAAGAGGAGACGATCATTAAGATGCTACACGTGTGTCACTAAGATACTATCTGACGAGACAAGAGGCAGATTGGTGGCGTGTTAGTCAATATGAATTAGTGAAGCCATAATGGTGCCAATGCTTGGAGTGTCTGTGTGCATTCCAGTCTAATTTGGAGAAATGTAATAAGAGAGAAAAAGCTATTCCGTATGAAAAATATCATCTTGGAACGGACAAATCCTTCTTTATAGTACTGTAAATGACTGAAATGGGCTTTGCATGAATGGAAAGCTGTAAGACTGAGAGTAATATGAAGACTATATCTCAACTGCTTTTTATAGATTTTGGTGATTAAAGATTTGCACCAAATATCCCCATTTTTTTTTTTTTTTAAAAGAAGATCATTTTTAACAGATCTTCTTTCAGATTTTATGTCCCAGTGAATCCAAAGGTTATGTTTCCTGCACTGATCACAGTACATTAAACAAGGTACTCTTATGACATTAACAGCTCCAAAAATGCTTTCAGTGATGAAAGTGAGGAGAAAAATAGGGAGAAGTTGCCAGTGAGCTGCAGATTATGTGGCTCAGTCCCCTCTAAGTCCATTCAAAAGCAATATGATGGTGATGCATATGGGTTTTTTTGTCTAGTTTTCAAACAGACTTTGAGATTCTTGATTTGAAATATTTTTTTACCAGTTTCAATAAAATAAATGTTTTTTTAAACCTGAAAGTTTCATTATTATGTAAATGATTTAACACCACTTAATTTGAACGTGCTCTTACCTGTACTGAGGAGGTGGTGTTCCCTTAGCGTCACAGGTCAGAGTAGCTTCTTCTTCTATGGAGTCAACAGGAATGAACAGGTCACCTGGCTCCATCCTCCATCTGGGACCATGATATGATCCACTGTCCAGACAATCTGTGAGAGAAACAGTAACAGCCTGAACATAAAGGCAGAGAAAAAGTACCATTTTGATTCAGGCCTCAAAAATTCTCTGTTCCTCAGGAGGACACAGGATTTTGGGCCTTACAAGCAGGCATTTTTCAAAATGGGAGGTTGGACATTAATGAGCACGTGAAGTAATAAGTTTCCTATTATTTTGAGATACTGCAAAGTGCAGATGAATAAACTGAATTAGATCAGCACCTGTACCAGGATGCCACTCCTGACACTTCCAGTAATTATAAAAACAAGTATATTTCCATGTGATAGAAGAGAATTAATGTGATTTCTTAATTATTCATTGGTAAACTGTTGCACATTATATGTAAAGTCATTTTTAATTTGTGGTGAATTTGGAGGAGAAATCCTCCATTATGATGGAAATGATTAATAAATGGATGTTTCTAAGTAACAGAAGTGATTGTGTTTTGTGAGGCTTAAATTTTCCACTAAGAGCAAGGGAAAAGGTTTTAAAAGACAACGCAACAACAGCAGTTGTTTCTCAATCAGGTTACAATCAGAGGAGAGTGAAGAAGATGATTGAGGGTATTGTGCCTGTGTTGTGAATAGAAGTCAATACTGAGGAGTGTTCCTTTAAACCTGGGCCATCCTATCATCTCTGACACTGACATGATTTTCTGCTCAAGCTATCACCCCGCAACTGTAAACGTCCAAACGTGAAAGAATCATTACTCATATAAAAAGGTGGTTTACCTGCCAGACGGTCGATGATTGATAACAGTAGAAGCTGTTTCCATAGCAACATCATCTTTGGTAGCCAAGGGCAAATGAGACTTTCATCCAATAAGCTTTGAAATGGCACTCGTATTCTCCGAGAGAGGGGAGCTTGACCTGTTGGAACGAGAATTTTGTTGTGAAATACCAAACTCAGCAAACCCTAACACTTTCATCCTACAGACAGAGGAGGCACACATTTTTAGTACAGCAAATATAAGTATGATAAAAGTGAATGTGGAGTTAGGTGCAACATGTATCTTTCTTTCTTTCTTTCTTTTGTCCAGTCTCATATTTCTAATCAGTGAAGATCCAGACAGTGTCACTTTGCGCCCTGTGGTGTGGTCAACTTGCACCCAGAGACGTCTGAGGGTGATACCAGAGGCATATGGGAGGAAGCCCATGCCAATCTATTAGGAAGCGACCAACGCCTAAGCTCATCCTTCACTTGGACGGATTCACTCTGGCTGCCTGAGGAGACTTGGACCTGGGAATTGGGTGCCATCCAATCAATTAGATTCATCCACAGCAGCATGTGTCTCCCCACATGCTGGGGTGAATCAAGACAGCCTGATGAGGAAGCCATTCCACCCAGGTCCATAATCAAGGGCAAGTGTCTGTCTGCTTGTAGCATGTGTTGCAAATTGCGATGCACCCGCTTCTTGCAGGAGGAGACTGAGCGAGTAATGATGCAATTATGAAATATC
Source organism: Toxotes jaculatrix (assembly GCF_017976425.1). Lineage (NCBI taxonomy): Eukaryota > Metazoa > Chordata > Actinopteri > Toxotidae > Toxotes > Toxotes jaculatrix. Next base: position 14,732,006 of record NC_054395.1, on the reverse strand, counting down.
AAACATACGCGCAACGGTGAACCGGCAATAACACTGCAGTTAAGCGAGCAGTCACACACGCATACACACGTGCGCATCTGTGTACACTGGCGTCACCTGCATGAAGACACGCGCATGGATGAGCTGCTCTGCACACAAAGGACACAAATTTCTTCAAGAGGTGTTTCGAGATATATTAAGGGCAGAGACAGATAATAACACCAATCTGCTAAATGTCACACAACCCACAGCCACCTCCACACCTAACTCACTTTCTCACTGTGTACAACTGCATATAACACCCTGCCTCCATACACACACACATACACTCACTTTCCATTTAGAAGACATAAGCCATGATGTGCAGCTCATTTGTGTCCTAATCCTGGGGCAAGCCTGCTTTAGAGCGCTACTTATGGAGGGTCTAATTGTTTGTCAGCTGCCTGGATGTCAAATCAGACACGTGGAGTCTCAGCCAGGATTTTCTTCCCTGCCTTTCATGTTCGCTCAGTCCTTTTTCTTCCCCCAAAGTCTGCAAAATTGGATTGGTATGCTTCCTCTCAAAGAGAGTCCTGCATGCCATACCTCAGTGATAGGCCCACAGTGCGCAGACTGCTGGCCCCTAAGGACTGAGGATTGGTGTGTGGAAGGTACCCTGGGTATTAGACACTCCTGTCGACTTTGCATGTTCTGGTTTGCATTTGTAATGGGGTTTTGTCAGGGACGGCACTGTGTAACAGCTGATGCCATGTGTTCCTTTTTTTTTTTTTTTTTAACGCAGATCTAATAAATCATTTACAATTGCAAAACACAGAGTTAAAAAATTCTGTCAGAGCAGAGCCCTCAGTGATTCACATGTACATACTGTATAAGACACATGCACATGCTCAAACACACAGATATACCAAGCACAAGCACGTAGGCACCCACCTCCCACATTCACACACACACACACAGGGACACATGCACATTCTCAGCTTGCATTCATAGGTAATGGTGCTAACGATGATGGTGGTAGAAGGTGGTGAGAAAGCTTTACAGGGTGAATCACTCTCAATCAGGGAGGGTACCTTCCTGTACCAACACACCACTGGGTTAACTGACACAAAAAAATAATGTATTATCACGATATCTACCACCTCCATCACACTCTGCCTGCATCCAAGTAACACGCTGTTTGAACAAATAGCCCTGCTAGGAGAGTGGGAGTGTACTTACTTTTAAGGCCTGAGCTGCATTTATCACAGATATTCTAGCTGACATCGTGGCATACCAGTATGCAATTACCTGCTGAACGTTGAAAGGTAGAAGTGGTATGTGTGTGTGTGTGTGCATGTGTCTGCACCTTTTTCACTTGCTGTATCTCGTGAGACATAAAGCCAGCCATTGCCATAGCACTTCTCAAGGTTTACTGAGGGCATTTTTTTTAACCTCTTGATACCTTTGAAAAAGGGTCCTTGATAAGATGAATACACTCAGGGTTTCCTTTTGATCAGCCAGTGCACACAGGCATAACACATGCAAGTCCACCCAAGGCTGATTTAGCCCTAAAATGTGTTCATATATTTTGTGTTTGCCTATACAGCCACATATATCTGTGAGGGTGAGGTGAAGTGAGGCTCTGTATCACACCAGGTAGGAAACACAGGCACAGTTAGGGGCAAAATAAAAAAAAACATACCACAATGTAACTGCATCTCCACATCACTTTAACAAAGAACGGCATGGCTGAGCAACTCCTTATTTTATTTATTTATTTATTTTTTTAATCAAAAAGTGCCTGTTTCTGACTGCATGCCCCTTCAAAATCAGACTACTCAGTGTGGAGGAACTGGCTGCAGTTGGGTGAGCACGTCACGTTGCTCCAGCCCGAGACAAATAATTATTATCAAATATCAAATATATGGCATCAGGAACTGATGGGGCCAATTCGGGATAGTAGGCAAGACAGGCCGACATGTGAGCCTGTTAGAGTGAATAAATATTTTAGCGTATAAATATCACAGTGTAAATAATTCAGCTTTCTGTATGCATGCACGTTCACAAATGCAAAGCGAGCACGAGCTATACACACACACACATATATATGGATATATATTTTTTGTCTTACCTTTTATCGTGAGATACCTTGAGACCAGTGGGAACCAAATTCAGCCCTCACGGAAAAAGCGACAGATTGATCCTCCATGGAAACCTCGTTAGGGAAATTTCGGTCACAATCGCAAGGTCGTTCATACAGGTGAAATTGAGCCGGTGGTCAGTCAGCGATAACGGGTAACGCAGGAGGTATAAACACACGCGTTTCATATCGCTGCTCTCCTCCTTCTCCTCCACTCCCCACCAAAAAAGAAAAAAAAAAAAAACATACTCACACACACGCACGCACGCACACACACACACACACACAACACCCACGTTGTTTGCTGTGCTGAATCACATTGGAAACATCCCCAGTTAAAGAGGCTCGACTCTCGTCTGTGTTTTACGCTCTCAAATCCAGCAAACGCAGGTCTGATATTGGGCTCGAAAAGGAATCTCGAAGAGATGGTTTATAATGCGCATCAAGTCAGCTCCCCCAACGAAGAAGAAGAAGAAGAAGAAGAAGAAGAACAAGAAGAAGAAGAAGAAGAAGAAGAAGAAGTGGGCTGAAGGCTGCGAGGAGGCAATAGAGCAGCCAGAACCAGCAGCGCTGGCAGGGGAAGGTGCAGGATGGAAGGAAGGAAGGCGCACCTGGCGGAAAACCGCGCCCCTTGCGTCAGACCACAGTATTGCAACAAAACTACCAGCCTCCACTGTTGCCATCTAACTACTATAGGAGCATGGGGTCATTTTTTTCTATTTTCTTTTTAAAGCATTTCTATAATATTTAGAAAACAAACCAGCATTTCTAAAAGTTACACGTGTAATATCTTTGATAAGGTCCTCCTGGTCTGCGTCTAGGCTATGTTTACTAAGGTGAACGGCCAATACAGAATCACAGGAAATGTGTGTGAAAGTTTGTGCAAGCAAGTGTTGAATTTTCAGTGAAATTATCACAAAAGTGGAATATTAAAGTTGTACTAAGTTATAACCCACAATTAGTGAGCCACTGTCCAAACTGAACTCGCACCAGCAGAGTTGCAAACTCGCTCTAATTCAGGTGTCTTTAGATTGTGGTGTCTCCATGTTCCAAAGGCAACAAAATCTACCTACCAGGACCCCTAAAGCTCACTGAGTAACATGCTATATCTTGTGTTTACTTAGTACTTAACTACCAACCATAACAACGGTGGGTTGTCACCTAATCAGAAGGTCAGTGGTTCAATCCCCCGCTCCTCCAGTTTGCATGTCAAAGCGTCCATGGGCAAGATACTGAACCTCAAATTGCCCCTGATGTGTGCGAATGGTTGTGTATGCTAGTAAAAGCGCTCTGTGAGTGTGTGTGTGTGAATGTGACTTTTACTGTAAAGCACTTTGAGTGGTCGATAGACTTGAAAAGTGCAATATAAATGCGGTACATTTACCATTTAACATAGAAATGACAAATTAAAGATTTACAGGTTTTATGTGACAGAATACAGTAATTGTTGGCCAGGTGCCATGAATGGAGTCTTAATGATGATTCAATTCAGACGGAGCTATTGTTAATGTTAGTTGACAATGGCTCCACTTAGCTCCACTTGTGCTTCTTCTATGATTTTATTTAATGTAAACTATTGCTCAGTATACCATGAAATAAGTTCAGTCAAACTTGTAGCAATGTGGATGAAGTTATAGTGCCTTGCCTTATTCCCAGCAAACTTAAAACAAACAAGTCTGTTTGCGACCCCGAATAATTCCTACTTTTATCATCTTTTGTCTCAACCATGTATTATTTAGTACTAAGTTTTAATTGGCTTTTCTTGACCGTTTTTAAGTGATAATGTCTCAAAAACAAACTCCTGAGAAAAATGGGTCGCTTTGGTTCTTCACCAGTCACTTGTTAACTTCAGCAAGCCTTCATTTCACACTAGACAGGCAGCATAAAATCAGCTTGTGTGAGCTTATGAGCTAGGAGTGGCTGCCAGTTATAATATGTGGGGTCAGTGAGAGCCATTGGGACTCAAGCATACATGTACCAGGAAAGCAATATAATGAGCTGCAAGTGGTTGAAAACATGGAGCCACAGAGAGGGGTGTTAAAATTACTCAAAAATGTGTGAGTGAGGCTTGTTGTGCGGGGTTTGCATGGGGGCTGAATGGCATCACTCAAGCTGGTTTGTGATTGGAGGAGACTGAAGTGTTGTGGGTACAACTGAACCAGTTTTCCACTGCACCACTCACTGCACACACACAAAAAAAATGCACCTGGTTGTTAGGGAAATGTAATGGGGGCAGGTACCTACACTGAGTAGTATTGATGACACTGGTATTGGTGACATTTCCCCCTTTCTGTTTGTCCCTAATCACTGAAATTTTGACATTTCACAGGAGGGAAAATATGGGTGAAAATAATAAAATTAATGACCAGCTGATTTCAGTTTAGCTGCTCCAGTTTCAGGGTGCTGGTACTGAATAGAACTAACAAGTCCTTCTACTTAGGTAGCCATGGCTACAATAATAATAACAATGCTGTACATCAGCATGTCAGTCCATATGGGAAGAGGGCTTCTTCCTTTATTGCTATTCCTGAAGTTTCTCTCATTCCTGACTTATCTGTTTTCAGGGTCTAAGGATAAATAAATAGAGGGTACTGTTATGTTGTTCATGTTATAAAGCCCTCTGAGACAAATTTGTGATTTTGAGCTGTAAAAAGAATATTTACTTCTGTTGCCTTGACTATAATTCTAAACTGCATTTGCCAACTGAAAGAAATTGGGTTGCTGTACGAACTGAGTTGCAGAAGGCTGACATTTCACTGTTTTTGACAAGCATCTGCTGACAGCTTTGGTTCATGTTGAAAAGATGTGTTTCCCATGACAAGAATGGAAAGAAACTTCTGTCTCTTCGAGCTCCCATCATTTCCATTCACACTCTCCCACTCTCAGATAAACAACTGCCCTTCATTTACTCTTTCTGTATCTTTCTCTCAAATGTTGCATCCCTTCTCTTTACTACCACAGCCTTGTTCCCCTTGTGTACATCACTACCCTTCCTCCCAAACACAACAATCCAGATCACAATATCTCTGCTGGGCCTTGTTGAAGCCTAACTGTATTATCTCAGTCTACTAGGAACCCCATTAAACCTACATTGATCATCTTCATTTCAGGCCCGGGTTCCTTTAACATGGCCAGGGCATCGTTAATAATGCTCCATACAGCAGCCATTTGACATTTCCTTTAATTATGCCTGTAATTTATTCATGCACTTGATCCTAGGAGCTTGTTGTGAAAAGCTTCCTCCAGGAATATTTTATCCTGCTCCTCTCGAGGCCCACGGATTAACCATCTTAATAGCAAACCCCTGAAGGTATTACTTCCTTCAGTGTATGTGAGTGTGCGTGTGCACTCGCTGTATGTGTGTGCATGTTGGCGATGAGCATTGTGCCTTGAATGCGTGTCTTAAGCTGCAAAAGTCATTAGGTCTTATTTCTCAACCATTAAGAAGGCTCGATGTAAATTCTCCTGTATTACCAGTTCGCCTAATTTTGGGAGAGCACAAAGCAAAGTGCAAATGGTTGCAAGATCTGTGCTTATCGCACAATGCAGCGACCCCCATGTTTAACCCAGTTTTGTGGAGGAAAAACATCAGCGCTTAATTTGCTCACTCTGCAGGTCGGTTAACAGACAGCAAAACACAGCAATTTCCCACAAAGTGGCGGAGGAAATCTCAAATGCGCACACTTCAAACGGGATATAAGATGTTAATTATGATGTTTCTTCATCACAGAACATTGCTCAACTCCTGACTGCACACCTGACAGGAATTCTTCAGGCTGTGTGGGGAAAAAAATGCATGCATTTGAAGACCAGAAAGTGGCAGCTCTTGTATGAAAAGAAAAGGACACACATACACACACATGCACGGGTAGAAATGGAAGGCAATTTGTCACTTGTAAATGGAAAGTAATTTGACAATTTGTCAATTTGTCAGGACTGGAGAAATAGCCTACTTTATTGTTTCATGAAAAATTTAAGAGTTATTTCTGTAAATATGTAAACTTACATCACTTTCACTTTTGCTGTAATCATTTTTCACTAAACCCTAAATCCTTTTCCTTTTCTCATATCCCTTTGCTCCATTCTTTAATATGTCTGAACTTAAAAACATCTCTCACCTACGTGAGTGACAATCTAAACTGATTTAGGTGTTTTGTGCAGTTCACTTGAATATATCACACAGATGCTCCTGGGAGTTCCTCTCTCTTCCTCTCTCATGCTACCTCAGTCAGTTTCTCTCGTTGTTTTCTCTTTTTTTTTAACGTTTCTGGTAGCTTTAGTTCATTAGCCAGACTCTTTTCAACTGCCTTGCATAGAAGACAAATGGACCAGCATGCCTTTTATTGCATACTGCAGTTCCATGGCTGTGGAGGTCCATTACTTTGGAGGATCAAGAATTTACTCTCTGCCATAGGGACGCCTTGCTAGAGGCTAATGAAGGGAAAGATCCACTTTGAGATAAATCCTCCTGTAAGTCAATAAAAAATTTGCTTGGCTACAGAAGAGGCTGGCAATTAAAAACCAGCTGGTGAGGTCTGACCTGGGGTGAGTTCAGTAAATTTAGCAGAGAGATGCACTATCTGTCTGTCTGTTTATGAAAACGCATATGGCAGCAATCCATTCATCATATGTGAAAATGGCTTATTTTAAAAGCCTATATTAATTTATTAATCTTAGTAAGCATGGGTTAGATATTAGATATCTTGAATTAAACCTGCATTTCCCATAAGTTTGGTGTGGCCAAGGGAAAATAAATTTGTCATTTCCCACAAATTACAGTGCTGTCTGTAGTGTTTCACCATTAACTGGAATGGCACTCACTAGAGTGCACACCTCCGCCAAGGCCAAACAATCCTAAACATGTCTATCTAGCTCTCATAATAGAAAAATAAATGGAAAGAGGGAGTAGTCCGATAACGTAAATGATTTGTCATAAAACACAATAAGTACAACTCTGTGTGTAATGCAGATTCAGCAATTTCTTCCACCAGATCCAGATTATTATCGGTATCTGCACCAAATTGCACAAACTCATAGATCTCAACACCATAAATATGTCAGATTTTGTTTTACACCAAGATCCACACATTATTTCCTGAGAAACAGAAATGACAAAAATGTTGAAAAATGCCCTATCTTGCAATGTTAACGAAAACAATTAAAAAAAAAAATCCTGGATCTGCACCAAAATTTAATGAGTTCTTTCCTGGCCCGTGCCCCATCCCTCCACCAAGTATGGTGCAAATCAGTTCAATACTTTCAGCTTCCGGCTGACAAACAAACAAACCAAAAAATATAACGGGTGAAAATATAACCTCAGTGGCAGAGGTGTTTCATCTTCACTTAAGATATTTTGAGACACTGATGACACATGATAACTATGAACCGACAAAACAAATCTAGTCCTGATACACTGAAAGTCTCTTCATGCCTTTTTACTGGATTTACATTTTGAGTCGCCAGGTACAGGGATTCTCTATTACACCACAATTGTGGCACAAAGAGGTTGCTCAACAGCATGAGCAGGACGAGCAGGACAGTTTTCAAAAAGCATAAAGTGAACTAAAGCTTTATTGCAATAACAGATGGTGGTGTGAGTGAAAGACTGATGGAAAAATTACTCTATCCATTATCAGCTCTTATCCTTCTTGCTCTATTAAACAAACTCATGCAGAGTGATGCCCGGGGGAGTGAACAGTACCCTTCTCCCTTGCAACAAGGAGCAAAACAGTTTATTGGAGATGTTTTCATAATATGGATCACGATTTACCAGCCCTTACAAAACCTTTCTCTGTGCAACAGAAGCTGTTACTGATGATCTCGACCACAGTTTCATTAATTATATCAAGGTAACTCAAGCAAGTGACTGTAATAATTATACATATTGATTACAGTGAAAATGCCACACAATGATTTGATGACTAAAATGCTACATGTAGTGTACAGTGGCAGCTCTAAATGAAATTTTCCTTTCTACTTAAATGTAATGGACAAAATGACAACGTAAAGTTGGTGAAGCTCATAATGGTCAGTTGTGCCAGAGACTGTCAGAGGTGTTGATTCAACTCAATGGTCATTCAGAGGCTGCAGTTTGTAGTGTTATTGAGCAAATGTCCTGTTAAGTGTTTTTTAGTCGGTGTTGGTGAGGGGCCACTTGTGACCACCGGTGCTCTTTGCTAAAGCAGTTATCCTGAGTGTGGAATATGTTTATTGAGAAGTCCCCTTTGCTGTATTATATAATTTCACCGTGTTTGTAACCTGATGCCCCAGCAAATTTTTGCAGCGACAACTGTTGAAACAAAGTTTCACACATGAGTCATTTCTAAGCTGAATACCAACCGGCAATATGTGCCCAGCTTTGCCATAACAGAGATCAGAAAATTGTTTTTTTTATGGTGAGTTTTCAAAACAAGGTAAGGCAACTCAAAGGGGCACAAAGAGGCCAGGAATTCACTTACTCTTACTCTTAGCAGTAGTACATCACCCTCACAGTAATTTGGGGTTTAGTGTCTCACTCAAATGCTTTTCAAGCAGCGTTTGTGGTCTGTAACAGCCACATTTGCATTGATGGTGTACAAATTGAATGCCTTACATTCCTCGCCCAGTGCCTGGAGTCAACCTGGCAGAATTTCTCACACTACTTTGTTGATAGTCAGTACCTCTACCTCTAGGCCAACCTTGAAGTTTTGACAAGATTAACTTGCACTGACATCATCATCTCTCGACGCCTTTACGGCCCTGGTAAAAGGTCCCTAAATCCCAAATTCGCAGTGCAGACAGAATTATACTCACTGCCAGTAGCCTTGCACTGCTGAGCAGAAAACACTGGGAAAGGAGCAGGTGGCAGCAGACATTACTGCCCACGTCCTCATGCCAGTCTGATCAGGCATTTCCAGTGCAGCTCATTTGGTTATAAATTCTGCCAATGGCAACATGCAAAGTGATAACTGAATCAAAATTGCTTTAATGCTTTGGTTTCAGTCAGGACTGGGGGAGGAGAGGTGATAAGTGTGGAGAAGGGTGGGGGAGAGGAGATAGTTAAGTGGAACAACTTGCCATGTGTTCTGAATTTTCAGACAGGAAGTTTATCCTGCTGTCATATCCAGGGATGCTTTACCTGACCGCATGATAGAGATGCACAAATTTAAATGATGCTTTTAGACTCTCGAAACTCTTTATATCCATAGAGACTGACAAGCCTCGTGTACCACACGTTTATACTCACCTAGACATCCCCTATGTTTAGGTTGTGTGGTTGTTCCATTTATTTAAGCAGGTATAAATATTTAAACTGTAAAACTGTTGTGGGGGATGATGCAAAAGTACTCTCAGCTGAATATTCATTACTTATAAATATTTTAGCTCTCATTTCACCAGCTTTCCATTGACTCATCGTGTCTGTGTGCATACATGCAAGTATGTTGTTTTCCTGGTTTAGGTTTCCTGCCCAATATTAGTCTGTCTGACATCAATAAAACTACTGAACCTACAAGGTCAGCCTGGCTCACATGAGACCAACAATTTGTCTCTTCTAAAAAGCTGCACAAATCTACACAGTCACATCTTTAGTGGCTGCAGGGTCACATTTAATTCTCTTTCATATTTCTGGAGACCAGAATTGGACGGAAAAGGGAGAAAGCTAATATTTGCTTATTCAAAAAATGAAAGGCACTGAGGAGACTAATTTATTAATGGTTATTTTTTAACATCAACGATCTGCAGACATCTTTTGAATACCCCGACAAGGACTACTGTTTATTTAAATGAAACACAGTGGCCTAGTAATGATAAAAACACATCCATGTGTTAATCTATTATTAGCAGATTAAAGTGTTTGGAAAATTCTCAAGCTTCACCCAACTTGCTTAACCTGACAAGTGCTGTCTGGCCCTGTGGTGTGCCTCCTTAAATAAAAATGTTTGCCTCCTTCATGAAAAAACGAGGCAGTTGAGAGTTGTGTTTACCTTCATTTTGAAGGCATTAGCGGCTTATAGGTAAGTGAACCCTGTGGTATAATGGAACAAACAATGGGGATGCCATCAAAATGGGTTCTATCCCATACTTTTCTTCTCTGGAGAGGGCTCCTACACCTAAACACACATCACGGATGTCCGGATAGTGTACAGCCCATCGCTGCTGGCATTTGTTTTCACACATTATTCTCAAGTGTTCAATGAAAAGATCTATCCTAGGTGATTGGGATTTAGATATGTATAGGTCCAAGGTGCAGACCGCTGTATGGATTTTCAATAGCCTCTTCCTAATGAATGTTTTCACTCTCTGCTTGTCAATGACACACAATGATTCCTCTGCACTTAGCATACATTAAGGGCTAAGCATATTAGCCTGTGTACAAACACAAAAATGATCGCTGTTGAATTTTAAGGATGCACTTTAGTAGCAATTAGACACCAACATCAGCACACAAAATATTCTCATCAGCACGCACAAGAAAATGCACAAAACACAATCAGCCTCAAACATCTGGTAACGAGCGACTACTCTGCAGTTCTCAAGTGTTAACTTGCACATTTTTTCGGTGACAAATGATGCGGAAATAGTGTAAAAAGGCAAAGTTTTCTCATCATGCCCACCATGAACAGCAGTGCATCTGCTAAGCTCTCAAGTTTCCATGGGTGATCATTAACTGGTTAAGGGTGAACACATCTGTTTCCCGATGTCTTTGTGTAGCCTAACATTCAGGATGTCAAATACATGAATTATTCAAACATCTTAATTAACATAAAGGATCTTTCAGTGGTCAACATGCTGACTTATGAGTGTACACGAAATGGAAAATCTATTCATTAGATTCATTATATATAAATTATTGCTTTGAATGAGCTTGTAATAATCCTGGTGTTCTTCAGAAGTACATTTTATGCAAAGCTTTGCTCATTCCTTTTATAAAGATAATAAATAAATAATTCTAAAACTCTGACAGCTATTATTGTTCAAGGTTTCGTCAGGTCAGTCGGCCTAAAGCAGCTGCAATATGTATTAACTTATTAACTTACTGACACTGTACTTTTTTTGAAGATGTGATTCAGAAATGAGACAGTCAGTAAAATATTGCTTCATGTACTAGTTTAGACAAACTTGTTTTGTGTTGTTTGTTGTTTAGACAGATTAAGTGCCATTTGAGCCACACAATCCTACAACCTTAAATCAATAATAGAAATAATAACCTTAATTCAAAACCTATTCATTTGTTATTCTCAGTACTACATAAAGTAAGGCAAACGTACATATAAACACATATTCCTACCCAATCTTGTTCTATTCATCTGTCTCTCTCTCTCTCTGAGAGAGAATAAGAGAGAGAGAGTTACATTTATATACAAAACAGAGGCAGAGCACTGAACAACACAACAAAGCATGAGTGCAACCCTTAGTCACATATTCCCAATATGCACGTGTATTAAAGTCATTTAACATTTCAATTTCAATTTTTCCCTTGGGCACCAATAGTTTAGCAAGCTGCCTGTAATACTGTTAAGTGGGGATGATGTAACTTCTCTTATTCCACTGCAACACTGATATTACACACATTCTCACACACGTTCCCACCCCTGGGTCTTGAGTCAATAAATGAAGGCAGCTGGCTTTGATTGCACTTATCAGTCAACATTTATTCCCAGGCCATCTCTATTTAGTGCCCATTGCAATGCTGTAATCTTGTTGGGGAGAAAATATGTGATAGTTAATTGCTAGTGAAACGCAAATTTTTTGCATGACGTGTTTGATGTCCTTAGTGTAGTCCACACAATACGATCAGTCGTGAAAGAAAGAAAAAAACCAAAAACGCTTGCAGCATAGGCATTCTTCTCCGATACTAGATACACGTTCTGTATTCTCTGAAGCATACTTCTTCAGAAAGAGCATTGCCCCGCACAACATTATCTCCTTTCTTTGCATACTCCTTTCTTCCATTCTACCACTCTTTTCTGAATCTGACACTTAAAGGTAAGGTGGGTGGAATCACACACTGCAAAGAACACCTGAGTTGTTCACAGCAGGCAGACATTGAATAGTGTATGGAGGGGAATGGAAGTAGAGAAAGATCCCTGACATCTTCAGGTCAGTGTGCCCACATGCTGGGCCTCAACACAAAGAAATTTATAATTGGATGATTTCATACAGAGAGAAGTGCTTTAGCCTTGTACTATGGATAATCCTTGAAGCATCGCTTAAATTCACAGTCTGAATGATGGCCTTGCAATGGCGAAATGACTATCAGTCAAAAGCAGATTCCTCTGCAGAATCCCACTGAATTTTGGGTTATAAGGCTGAAGAAACCTCTATGGATGTGAATCCCGTGGTCTATAATTCATATTTCTACTGAGCAAAATTCACACCAAGTGCACCTAGTTTGCATTTCTGCCAGCTAACTGTCATCCAGAGGAGTCCACATCAATCAAATCTTACACTCAATTTGCTTATATTTTTGCTGCACCAGTATTGATGCTGATCTTTATATACATGGTGACTGAATCTTTCTTTTAGAAACAAGCAATAAGCCAATTTCAAAATTATTTTGAAACACATATAAACATATTTAAAAAAAAGAACTACCTTTGAATGTGTCTCTTCCCCTTTATAAAAAGAAGTATAGCCTTTTGTTCTATGTTTTGTCTACCGTTTGTTCCTTGCCTTCATCCTCATTCACCTTCCCTGACAGGCAGTGCCAAATTAAAAATGCAGGTGTACACAATTTAGGGAAGATTGGCAACATGTTGCCTAAGATTTCAAATTAAGTACCGCAGTGTTTTCTGGAGCTGGCAGCAACATAACACAGACAAAAAAAAAGAAGAACCTTACCAAAGATTTACTATTGCTATTTTACTATTTTCACCCAGGTACCACAGGTTTGATAAGACCATATGTTCTTTATGTGCCATAGACCAATAAGCCAGAGTCCTTTAGAAAATTTAACAGCCACATGTGACTTGCAAGACTGTGGTGAAGATCTTTTCGGATAAACTGTGATTCTTTTTAACTGCAGTGTCAGAAGATATGATTGTCTGATATAATATTTTATTTTATGTCAAATTATAACTTGCATGGGCTGAGATAACTGTTCAGACTGCAGCTTGGAAACCACAGTGAAATGTACTCAGAAGCGCCCTCTAGAGCTTAACTCTAATAAATAAAACATGTCCACAACAGAGTCGGCGTACCCGTCATTAGAAGCACATGAAGAACCTTTCTTGCTCAACCAACTGAACTGAACCAACTGATACTGCAACTGGTAGAAATGATGTTTCATATTAAAATGTACCTTAGAAAGGTCCATTCCTCCTGCATGAGACTGGCCCTGGACATGGAGTGCCCACATCCTCTGATATATCAAAATTTGACATGAACTTTCAAATGTTCTTATTTGGCTCAATCAGTCAGCTCACATTCCCCAGCCTCTCTGAAAACAAATGATATCATAAAGTAGTGTTTTAATATTGAAACTAAAGCCTGGTTACTGTAAATTATTTCAAGCTTTCTGAGCTTGCTGGAGTCAGGCTGTGAAAACATTATTTCTGGATTGTGTTGTTGCTTCCCCGGTGTGCAAGGCCATATAAGATGTCACTAGGGGGCATTGTTAGACCACAGGAGGAAAGACCTGCTGTCAATAAAATATACATCCATTACCATGGCAACTAGATTTTCTACACTCTTTCCTCTGGGGAATATCTTTTGCACCTTTCTCTGTAGCTCAAAAACATAGGGCAGAGGTCAATGTGAACTGCCATTGACAAAAATAAACTGCTCTCAGGGGTGTGAGACTCAACACTTGAATAAGGAGTTTTCATTTTGGGCGAAACATTGTTTATCCTCGTGCTTTAGAATTACTTCTGCTAATGCGCACCGGGAGTCAAATGTGGCGAGGAATCCACAGATTTCACTTATCGGCAATGAAGTGCTTCGAGCCAGAGAGAACCACAACTCCAGGTCAAGATTACAGGTCAGTGCAGCACAATGGCCTTATAATGGGTGAAAATGTGTGAACTCCAAGCAGTGCTCCGGTGTCTCTCTCTATGGAGGGTAATGTCAGGGTTCAGGACAGAGTGTTCACTGCTGGTTCAAGTGGTAATTGGAATGTAAGCCTCATTTCTAAGGCCCCACAATCAAGTTTAGACCTTGTGGGAACAGAACATGACATGGACAACTTGAAAGTGAAGAACTTTGTTTCATGGTCTATTCATCCTGATTGATGTAAAGTTCTTTTTTTTTTTTTAGTGCATTCACTGGCATAAAAGTTACATCAAAGTTTCTCAGAAACATACACAATCATCATAAAATGATAATATCCAGTGCTGTGAAAACGAATGAATAAGTTCCATTTAAATTCTTTTGGTTTCCTAATGTCTTAAATTTGAGCCACAGCTGAAGGGCCTTGCCAAAGTTATTTTTCTTAAAGGTCTAACTTTGCATTGCCAAAACATGCCTGGAAGTTAAAATCTCAAATTTACAGCAAGAACTAAGAACATTTCCACAAAAGTTTATATTTACACAGAAGTTTACAGGTGTGGGAGAAGCTCCACTATGTAATTTGATCCTATATACACAGATAAAGTGAAGCCCAGTCTGATTCAGGAATGAATGGTCAAGGAAGTTTAATTCCCAATTTCATGAAATAAAAATAAAGGAGTAATTTTTTCAGCTCTACTCTATATTTTAAACCCCTCTATGTTTTACCTTACAGATATTTAAAGCTAATTATGTGTTGAAATGCTCTGGATTAGTATAATTAAGTGGAAATTTTACATTTATGTATATAAGAACATTTGAACACAGTCTGCCATTAGATACTGTATGTGTATACAGTATGTGTAAGCCTGTTTGTGTTTATCTCTAAGGATGCTCTTTCGCTCCACATATCTGCACTTCACATTCCTTCCTCGGGCACCTGGAGGCTTCAGGTGACAGGATGTTTCAACTACTGGAACAATAAAACACACAACATAGTTTTCAGTCTTAAAGCTGATGTGACTCCACTACAGCTGGAGTGTTAAGTGAACTCACATGGGTGTGGACTCATACTGTACAAACAGAGGCATGGTTTTATGTTTTTTTTTTCACCTACACCCAGTCTTTGTATGTGTGGATGAGAAGTAGCACTTTTCCATTGAAATTACAGCTGTTCCTCAGGTGAATGACATTTAAACTCGAACAGGGAAATTGCGCATATACAATAAAGAGCGGATGAGAAGAGCAGGCTCCACTCAGGAGCCATTCATCCTTTTTTCACGTATGCGGAAAGGGGTAATTACGTGCATGAATGAAATGCAATATTACATGTGACTGACGGCGTTCACAAGGACGCTCAACCTTCTTTAATTTTGGCATATTAGAAGCTGCACTGTACGCAGGTACTCTGGGTGAGTTTATGAATGGCGCCAAAAGAAGAAGAAGAAAAAAAAAAGAGACGCTCTTTGACTTCCCCTTGATTGACATTTGAGGCGCGCGCGCACGCACACGCGGAGTGAAATATTTCCCCCCAAGTTTTGTGTACGCGTATTGGCCTCGTGCCGGTTATAGCGTATGACAGCAGTCATTCCACACACACCGTCTTCAGAGTCACTCCGTGTCCTTTGACCTCTGTCGCTTCTAAAATAGAGGAACGACCTTGTGGAGATTTAAGTCATAGCTGCAGTTGTTGACTGCGCAGTTTTGTCCGTCTGCCACAGAGTTTCACACGTTGGGCTGCTGAGGTAAAAAGAAAAAAAAAAGAAAGAAAGAAAGTACGCTCTTAACTTGCAGCAAAGTATTCCTGGAGGAGGTGTGATGTTTGCCACATCGTCAGCACTCAGCGGTTTTATCGCGGACTTTTAGATTTTCGCTTTTGAGACAACTGAAGGAAAAAGAAAAAACTTGAGAAACCTCCATACAAGCATGCTGTCATCACTTTAGTTGCTCGTCTCATGGGTGAGTTGTAGACTACGACTAAATTCGTTTATGTTTTGTGTTATGTGTTTTACTCACAGGAGCACACTGTGGTAAGTTGGGATGCAGGCTTAAAGTCAAAACAAACTAAAAGATTCTTCACCGGTTAATAATCGCGCTGCAAGTTTCATTTATCAGTTTAAATCAGAGCCAGTTCTCAGGTAAACACGTTACCTGTGAGCTCTTTGCTCCCTGTGGAGCTCAGGGATGAAAACAATCTGAACATAAATCTGTATCCATGCAGGTTATTGGAGCCAAAAAAAAAGTGAAAACAGTGAATGACGTCAAAGAAACTGTAAGGAAAAGCCTGACATGTTGTGTCAAGACTTTGTTTATTTATCTAGGCATTTTGAGTTTGTTCATTATCATGTGCTGAAAGTAGAGACTTGCAGGTAACAATGTTGTGATGAGTGCTGGTAAAGTCTGTTAAAGATTCATTCTGAATGCTGTGCGCAAAACTTCGCAAATTAAAATGTAACAATTATTGAAATATAGTTTTATTCTGTATTTAATTCCATATCTCTGGTCTTTTTCACAGCCAGCTGCAATCTATTCTACTTGCTATACATTTACCTTTTTTTTTTTTTCCTGTTACCAGATTAATGTTGCTTTTCCTGGTGCTTCCCAACCAGAACTAACTTCAAAGTGACCTTAAATAATTCAGGTGAATAACACAGTTTCACCCAGTGTTCACTCAGAAGTTAGCAGAATTTCTGACCAATGTTTTGTAAAGGGATCTGAAAGTGAGGTGTTGGGGGAACATCACAGAGGCTGTACCACTTCTCACTCTTGTAGCAGGTTTTGTTGATTTTGGTGGAGATTAAAAAAAAAAAAAAAAGTTATCCAATACACCGAAGAACATTTATCAATCCATTTTCTACAGCAGGTTAAATGAGAGTTATTTAGAGATAGGTTTGTTTTTTTAGCAGCTATTTGGATTAGTGTGGTGATTTTGCTGTAAAGTCACACTAAACTAACTTGCTCACTTCCTTTAAACCTCAAAAGTCAGATATCCTCACATGTGCAAATTGCTCATAGTGAGATCCCATCTCGTTTTTTTTAATCTGTTCCTCTGTCTGGCCGCTCAGAGAGCAAAGCGGAGCGGAGGCAGATGAGTTGCCCAGAGCATTGGCCACGCTCAGTCCCTGCGAAGGCGGCCTATTGAAGCCTCTGCTGCTTTGTCGTAGCAAAATGGGTCGAGTCTCTTTCTTTGTGTGACCCAACTTGACTGAAATGTGGTAATTGGGGAATCCTGGGGTCTTCACTCCCTGGGGTGATGTTCGGGCCAAGCTTTCAGTAAATTCATTTACAGTACAACAAGTTGTTACATGAGAAACGGGTCAGCTTTTAATTTATACTCTGAAAAACATCCAGTTTTGTGTCCAGTCAGGCGTGGTGTGCTCTCCCCTTCACATGAGCAGTGTTGTGTGTGCTCAAATTGTGGCGATGTAGAGTATGAAAATGTGCATACACACTCCACTTAAGCATACCATGATGGTGTGCTTAAGTGGAGTGTTGATTTAAATCTTTCTTTCTCTTTAAGGAACTCTGAGTTGTTCAGGTTGTTTTGACTAACGGGTTCTCTGCAAGTATGAACTGATCCTTCCACATCTCCAGCTCATGGGTATTTTGCAGTTTATTAGAGACAAAGAAAGGATGATAAATTCTAAATGTCAGACGGTGAATGCTTTGCCTGAGTGCCCTTCTTATGAAGCAAGCACTTAAATGCGAACTGACAGTGGACTCATGCTGGAAATGTCATAACGCTTTGACACCGTGAAGTGGAAATCAAAACTTTCCAAGGCAAATAGCTCCCCAGTGGTAACAGTGAGAGAACATAAGTGTAAAAGTATACCAGTAAATCGCTTCCTGCTGCTTTTTCAGAGGTTGTACACTCCGTCACCCTGCAACAGTTATATCCAGCATGTGTTGCCACATGCCAGGCATGCTGACTCCACCTATCCAGTCTGCCTTCCAGAGAAAAAGAAGACATAATTACTCTCAGCAACCTATGTAATTGTATAATTGGAGCCTGTCAGGGGGGTTCTGCAATATTTTCTCAGTACTGCAGTCCTAGGTTGAAACCTGACTTGACATACATGGTAAACACCTCTATAAAATAAACTTTTGTGGAAAAATATTGTTCCATCATTGATTTATATGTAATATCATAGGTAGTATATTGATGCAACACGCTGATTTTGCTTATTGCACTGGATGGATTTGAAATGCTGCAAAATGTGTTGTGACAGAACAGAGTATATTTAGCTGCTGTCAGCGTCTGAGCAGCTCATTGTTATCCATTAGGAGCAGCTAGTGTAGTGTAAGAGCCTTACCAGGCAGGGGGCAAATATCTCAGGCACTTTTATCGGCGATGTGCTGTAAGAGTAAAACTCCATGGCAGTCACTTATAGTACTTAACATGATGCTGTTAACATGCAGCTACTGCTTGAAAGAATATAACCTAATAATGTAAGATAAACTGTGCATTGCAAACATCTTCTGTCACTCCCAGAGAATTTCTGATGGTTAAACAAATGGATTTGTTTCCATTAAATGCTGAAAGCCACCAGGAATCGATTTCTGTCTTGGAGGTTTATTGACACGCCAGACAGAGTTGGGGATTCCCTCAAGAAAGTAGAGACAGCAAGACAAACATACAACCCAAATCACAACATCAGACTAACATCAACTCACAGCATCAGACAGCAGGTTACCTGCTTAGTATAAGGACAATTAAAAGGTTTCTAATCACTGCAAAGTATAAAACTTGTTAAACATGCATGAGATGCTAAATTATTTAATGTGCAAAGCTCAGGCAGAACAGCTAAGAGTAAATTCACACCTGAATTATACCCTGTCATTCACAAATCATTACAAACGATTCAGCTGTGTGTGGGAAGCAAAAGGAAAAAAGTGCTTGAAAGTAGATGGCAAACAGTGCAAAATATCTCCCGCTCCTGCAGAAAAGAATACACCTGAAAAAAAAATGTGATTGTGTTTGCTTTTCTAGAGAAGCATGATAATCACTTACTTTACATATCAATAGTGGCTGAGAAAGCATTCATGTGGATTAAGTGTTTAAGTACTGTTTAAGAAGATAACCTGAGAATGCTACGCACAAGAATAAATTAAGCAATCTGTGCACTTCTGAATCTGCTTTTGAGAGTGTAAGATAACAGCTGTCAGAAACAGTGTCATAACTGATCTTTACATGGCTAAAAAATGTGCACAGTGAAACTAACCTAACTGCATCTTCTTGTATTAGATCCACTCTTCATTTCCACAGCACCATCCATAATCCGGACACAGCACCCAGTATAAAACTAATGGGGGAAAAAAAAAAGAATCGAAAGGAGAGTGAATTTTTACGTTTGATAAAAGATGGCAGGTGGCTTTGCTGTGTCGTTCCCATGATCCTTCCTGCTGTGAGTATTAGTTTGTGTAGTAACTCCCTGCTTCTGTGCCATAAAAGGACATGCAGGGATCCCTTCCCCACCTCCAGCTCAATAATTTAACGATGCTTGGTTGGCTTTGATCGGAAGATGACCATGAAAGAGAAACTAAATGCGTCTGAGCACTCATGTGGGTATTTGGTGAGGAAGTTTATTGCTGTGCTCCGAGGACAGCCAGCCCACATTTGGAATGCTTGTGAAATATTTACAGGAGTCACTGACACAGAAACTCACCACACTCAACACTGTGGTTTAAAATAGAGGGGTCACTGTCAAGAAGCTGATTGTGTCTTCAGCCTGTTTCTCCTGTCTTCCTTTTTAAGCATTTGCTGACAGATTTGTTAGCATCAAACTTTCACCCGTCAAAGGATTAAGCCTGCATCCTGTGGAACTTTCTGTAAAATTCTCAGTAAATCTTTCCAGTGTTAGATACCAGCGGCCTCGTTACCATGGTGTCTGGCTTTCCGCCTCTGAGCTCTGGCTGCTCCTAACAACCAAGAGCAAAGGTCATGACCGCTCCAGCCGACAACTGCTTGGCGAAATCAACGCCTCACATAGGGGGTACAAATAACTTTGCACCCTGTCTGAATTGAAGCAACTGAAGTTTCTCCAGTGAGCACGAGAAGAGTGGGATGATCTAGCGTTGAGGGAGGTCATGTATGCTGAGCTCAGCCTCCCTCCACCCCCATGTGCTGCACTTTCAGGAGCTTTTACACCGATTCAATTGACAATAGGCTGCATTCCTCCTAGCGAGTGTGTAACATGGTCCGTTGGCACTTGAAATACTCTTTGCAGCATTCATCTGGACTCTTGCCTTTGAACAGTGCCCTCACTGTTAAGACCCCTCTTTCGAGACGCTCACTTTGAGACAGAAACACAGAAGTAAATTGTGACATATGCAGTGCATTGCCTTGTTGACAGTGACAGCATGTCCCAGTTGCCAGACTATGAAGTAAACATCCTCTCTGTGTGTGGGCGCCTCCTGTAAATTTCTCAGCGGATCGGTGCAAACTCTGTTTTGTTTTGGTCCTGGAAGCTGTAGAGACGGACTTTTGATATGTGGGTTCAGAATCAGGGCACGTCACACAATCAACACTGACTGTACAAAAAAAGCACGTGTGTTGTAACAGAATAATGAGAGGTCTTCGGTGATTGACAGGAGTAAAGAATTTTGCTATGACGCACAGTTTCGGTGTTCATACACGCTACCCTGCTTTATGGCTCAGATAATCCGCATGAGCCACAACAGGTCCCCACCACTTATGAAAAACTTATAGCAGGCTCAAAACATGTCTCATTCAGTGCTGCTGCTGTTTTTTGATTTTCAGTAACATATAAAGTTGACAGTTGTGGTGTGAGTATTTAGATCTTTGTAGCATGATGTGAGAAAAATGCTCAATTACAAATAAACATCCTGAATTCAAATAAAAGTGGATGAACGTCTTCAGCAGAATGTGGAATCAACAGTACTCATTCCAGTGAATTATGTTATTATAGCTTAATAATAACATAACAGTCTTATACATGCATTATTTGATTAGTACCACTTATTAATTATTCATTTTAATTATTAGACATACTGGCGCTTGCACTTATGTAAAATGTGTTTATGTAAAATCTTCAAATTTACTAATAACTATAGCTGCAGAATAAATGTGTAGTACATCATTTATCTCCAAAATAGAGGTAGTCAAGTCAAATGCAGGTAACTCACAACTGTAAATGCATGGAAATGTATTTCAATCATTGTTATGATCTGGGTCTGTTCGGTGTTGAAATGTTGAACAGGGATGTAATTAATGATTATTTAAATTTTCAAAAAACAAACCCCCCAAAAAACTGACGTCTTCAGTAAAAAGAACAAACCATATTCAGTTTACTATCAAGTATAGCTAAGAAAATAAAATCACATTTTAAAAGCTGAAACTAGCAAACGTTTGGCATTTTTGCTTAAAAAAAAACAACAAAAAAAACTGACTAAAACAGTTTTTTCATTATCACAATCATCGCTGTTTAATTGTCTGCAAACCAGCTGATTAGCTAACTATCGAATTGCCGCTGATCTAATTGAATCATCAAACTAAAGAGCATGAATAGCAGTCATGCATGAGATGTGATTTAATTAAGACATTTACTTAAAATATATCATCTTAAACGGCGTCTTTTATAATGATTAGAAGCAGCATTTTCTTTAATGCTCAGAGTTTCACCCCTATGGCGAGCATGTCGTGCGAGTGTTGTACAAGCTTGTTTAAATTCCACCAGTGTGTCATGGTAGTATATATTGTTTTATCTTTCTATATCTTTATTTCCCCCCGGCCTCTGAAATCCTTAGCTCTTCTTTTGTATCACACCATTGGAGGATTAACTTTGACCCTTGTGCTCATCGCGATGATTTTGCTCATCTACTGCTGGTATTCCCAGCAACGGGCTCTGAACTGAATGTCTGTCTTTTCCTGCTGCTGGAATTTGATTCATATGCTAATGTGATGAATTCCCATGGATTTCTCTCTCCTGTGCCATAGATATTACCCCCAAAACTCTCCACCCCCCCTCTTCTTCCCCCTTCTGTTCCCCCTTGTCTCTCTCGTGCTCCCTAACTTTCATTCTTTCTTGAGGTCACAACCTTCCTCGCAGTAATCTTATACAGAACACTTTACGTGGTAGGGCGCAGTTCTTCCGTTACAACACGTGTTTATATGCATCAGGGTTGCCATCAGACCATACAGAGGTTCAGGCAAATCAGCATGCATCTCCTTACTTATCTAAAATTCGTCTTTCCAGTGAAAAGAAAAAGATAAGGCAGCTTGGGAAAAAAGCTTTGTTTTTACATGGCTTGAGTTTATGACTTATGTCTTGTGGACACATTCTCTACATCAAGGTGCACTTTTTTTTCTTTTCATTAAAAAAAAACCTGTAATAACTGGGAAATGTAATTATACCCTGGCCACAGAAAATACTTGTTTCTCACAGAGGTCTGTTTAAATTATATACGAGAATATGGCAAGCATAATTCAGGTCAACATTGTTATTAATCTGTGCTGAGGGGTGTTACTTGTTATTTGTTATTTCTTATTGGTAAGATGAACTATATATTAACGTGGTCCTTGTCCTCCACTGTCCTCTGCTGTTTTTTTAACACCTCTTTGGGTATTAATGCCTACATACTCACTCACACCTGTTCAGTCTTATGCAATCCAATAAAACTGTTCTGCAGTGAAG
This sequence comes from Toxotes jaculatrix, assembly GCF_017976425.1. Taxonomy (NCBI): domain Eukaryota; kingdom Metazoa; phylum Chordata; class Actinopteri; family Toxotidae; genus Toxotes; species Toxotes jaculatrix. Next base: position 14,709,290 of record NC_054395.1, on the reverse strand, counting down.
TCTCATTTTGGAGATGCTTATAATGTTCAGGATTTTTTTTTTGACACTGTTATAGTGGAGTTAATGTTTTCGCACTGAGGTCATCACAGTGTGTTATCAACACGTGAAAACAGATTAAAAGAAAGCATGGCAGTAGTGACACCATTTGTAAAACATGCTTTTGCTGGTATAGGTAGTGAAAATAGAGGAGAAGGTTTAGCAGCCCTAATCATTGTAAGTACTGTTGTACTCTCCTCTGCTCCTTCAAGTTGGCAGACTTTTTGAGTTACTTTGTAGTTTTACCACAGTGTTGTGATAACCAAATGTCCTCCTTACTCAAAGCAGTACCTATGTGCGAAAAAACTGAGGTATTTGATAATTGTTAGTCAGCAGAGTTGCCGGGGGCATTATTTCAATCTCTGACTTCCTGTAAACAGGCTTCAGTTGATACTTGGCTCTGGATGTGAGACGAACCACCCTGAGTTTAGTCACAGTCCGCCAACATGTTCAGCCTCTGTGCTGAAGCATTTATTAGCTTTAACAATGTTGTCACTTGTTATATGGCCCACCTGTTTGCACCTAGAAAGATGTCAAACAGTTTATCGTATGCATACAGATTGATCTGGGCCATCGTGTCCTTCAGAACATTTTTTTTTCTTTGCTCTGACACTTTCTTCCATACACCAGCTCCCAAACTTCCGACCCAACACAGCGGAACCCCTAAAACACTCCTTAATGGACCCTTTCAATTGGGCGCACATACCAGAACAAACACCGTCATTCATGGCGTTCCAAAAATGCTAATGAAGCAAGGCCCTGACACTTTCACAGGGGTACCCCTGTCATGGGCCTGTGTTAGACAGCAGTGGTCCTATCACTCACACAGGGTGATGCAAGGTAGAGCTCCTATGGTCGCTGTCCCAAGTGTAATTTACCCAGCTGATGAGTCCCCTCAAGCACGGTTGGCTCTGAGCCATAGCAGGGCAAACCAGGTTAAAACAAGCAGGAAATAGGGAATTGGAGCCAGCTGCCAGAAGCAGCTCATGAAATGCCTGAGCTGCCTTTAGTGATGTCAAAGTAGCACATTTCACCTGCCATCAGTCACTGTTTTATTAGGATGAAACTGATATGTTAACATTTCTCAGTGATTAATTCACTTTGATAGTATGACTCACAAATTAACTCTAAGTGTTCTCTTTTATTCATTGCACATTATAATTTTAGAGGTCAGGGGTTTTGTAAAATTTTGGAAAACAAGGTTGCATTTGATTTATTTTGTGTTGTGAGCCCCTGTCAGCTTGCTGCAGATGTAATGATTGAGAAGAATGGCTTTGAGGGGGCACTATGAGGTGACTCATCAGCCTTATTCTCTTGACATGTTGCAGCAGATGCTTCAAAATTCACTGACTGCCAACTCGTCAGGAGCAGGCAGATGAGTCATTTATTTTCGGATGAGTTTCTCACGTGTGGTGATTTTGTAAATGCAGTGGATGCCAGATAAATTGCCTTTCCTGTTCTTTCTTTTTTTTTTTTTCTGCAAAAGGGTGCGGTTAGTGAGAATTTCAGCAATTAATTGTCAGGACTTAACAACATTATTCCTCTTCATTTCATCCAGAATTGTTAAAAAATATTTCACTTTTGTGAGTACTATTCAGTGTCACCACTTTGCTCCATATTTCAGTGATTAAAAGGTGTCATATTTTCAGACAGATTATGCATGATACCTCTTAATGTCACACACACTTATGGGATTGGAGTCCTGGCTCAGACTCTCTTCATCCATGCAAACAGATGTTAAGTTGGAAAGATTACTCTTCAACCTTTTCTGTCTTGTTTAAGAAGAAACTAGGCCGCAGGTGCGAGCTGTTTGAAGAAAAACTCAAATGTGTTTTTCTTAAAGTGACAGGAAAATCACTCTTCTTTTTCCCCCCTTGTCTTATAGTCTGCCTTAAGATCAAGGAACGACATCCACAGATTATGATTTTAGTTTTTAAAAGGCAGGGTGGGAGAGGACGTGTGAGAGAAAGCGTCTTCACAATAGTGTGTACATGCTACAAGATCAGACAGGTCCTGCACTGAAGTGAGGCTTCATCAGCTTCTGTGTGGTAGCTCTTTGGGGATGAATGGAAATCCCCTGGATCGAACGACAGCTGTTATTTCTAAACAACAGAAAAACGGCATTTATCACAACTTGTCGCTAAGTAAATGGAAGTCTCTGGAGGTCCACGGGTGTTGTCAGTTCTTTCTTTTCCTCTCACCTATGAGAAGAATGGTGAGATGAGTCAAGTGTGTCAACAGGTATATTGATCATAGGCATGCCCATTGTTTCAACTGGAAGCTTTACTGCCATTATGTGTGGCCATAAGAACTGGCTTTTGTTGGATATGTGCTATTAATGTAATTGTTACAATATTTGTGGTAATGAGTCAAGATTTGTTGTATGTTAATGATGTTGATATGATGATAAAAAAAGATTTTTCCATTTGGTTAATAAATGGTGACAGGATTTCAAGAATTTCTTTACATACTCACAATACAGGTCAAGCAGCATTTAAAAAGCAGACCCATCATGACTCACTTGATCCTGTAAACAGAAAAATATGACAAACATTCATCTGCATTTTCACACAGCTGGTGTCTTGTGTTTCAGTCGCCAATCCTGCGCACAAATAAACACACACACACTATGCCAGTGTTGGATTTATAGGTCCTCCACCCTGAGCAACTAATCAGATGGAAATCATTGTTTTAAAATAAATTAAAGATGTAGTCCATGACGCAAATGTAAAGAAAATGGTCTTCCCATCACCAAAGTTCAAAACACAAGAATGGAGCCCCCTATGACGACTAAAATCGGTTGGTTTAACGGACACTAACACTAAAAATTAGTGTTAATTTATAAGAGTAATATTTGCAAACACAGCAGTAAACTGGTGTATGTTCAACTATAATCCAACAAAATGTCAAGTCAAAATTTTGCAAATTTAGCTTTGGTCAAAATACTGAAGTACTGGACCTAAATGACAGTTTCGAGGCAAAATTTAATTTACTTGTTGAACTTTAAAAAAAAAAAAAAAAAAACTCCACCAGCACAACTAAATACCACTTTAGGCCTTCAAGATTATCCCATAAACTAATTACCAGCTTAGTTTAGAGCACAGAGTGCTTTGCTGCTCGCTTATCTGCCTCTCTGCAACAGTTATGAACAATGTGTCAGGGTAAAAGAAGGTGTGAAGTGGTCTTCTTGTGGCGTCAGTGTATGAAGGGAGGAAGTTGAGTGTGACTGCTTGTCTGCAAACTGTCCTTCTCTGTGCTTCTGGCTGTGGCAAACTGATTAAGCTCCTGAATGCCACTCTTTGTCACTCTTCACTTCTACAAAGGACATGTTTCTATAGTGATTCATGTTGTTTTCTAGCTTGTTTTACTCAACAGACTTTGACTTACTTTTGTATGGAAATTCAGTTTTTGTAATAATTTATTATTAACACTCCACATTTTCAGGAAAGAGGCAGGAAAGATTTCCAAAAAAGCCAAGGAAGTGGTGGAGGACCAGAGCTTTGCTTGTTGAGGAGATACCAAACCTTAAGGTGTGTTTTGATATCATAAATTTAAAGTTGTAAAGGTGTGCCAACTCTTTGCGTGCCTGTCTAGAGAAGCAACCCTTCACACACTGTTCCACAAAGCACTTTGTGCAGGTGTAGGAACCACCTAAAACTCTAGCTGAGTGAGCTGTGTGACCCTTTAATTTAATGAGCCACACACCACCACAAACTTCCACACAAGACATGTGCACTGCGAAAGTAAAGAAAGCACAGAAACCATTGGTGAGAACTGAGTGAGCATGTTGTCTGCTGTTGGGATTGATCATAGGTACCAAGTACAAAAACAGCCATCAGTTTTAGGTCAAATAAGAGATAAATTGATATTGATATTGAGATATATTGATCCCACAGCAGGGAAATTCACTTGTTAGGCAGCTCACAAGCAAGCACATGGCAATGGTGTATGGAATAAAAACACAAAGCAGGCAAAGCGTTTATATGTTAATGTTTTTTTTACCTGTAACCTTCCACGTGGAAATGCTTTGCAGTGTTTTTGTTGGACTGTTTGAGGCTTTCAAAAAATTAACTGCTACATACTTTCTCTTTAAACCTGTTATGCTTGTACACAATGTAAAAGTGTAGCGCTACTGCCTGTTTGCATAACACTGGAAGCACAGGTTTGATGTGGATGTGTTCGATGCGTGTTGGAGAGCTGTTTGTGTGAATTCCAGGCTTAGATGATTACTAGTTTGTTGAAGTGCTGGGGGAACTGACACAGAGACAAGGCCTGTGCTACTGCATTGACAAGTAATGACGAAAACATGAGGTGACCTTAAAGGTAAGGAGAGACCTTAACCAGCTTAAAATCTTGATGTGTTTGGAGGCAAGCATGCCTGTAGGCTGCTACGCTCAGCTGGTATGTCACTGAGGGTTTATCTGTGTTTTTCTAGATATTAGGTTGTGAAGAGAATTCTAAGAATTCTTCAAATGATCAAAACCTTATTTGAAACAGCTGATTTTTAGGCTACGCTATCTCACACAGTTCTGATACAATCTCTGAGATATAGTTAGGACTGTAGGAATTGTCCTGATAATGGAACGACTTCAGTGTGTCTGTTGTTTTAATCTATGTGCAAAGTTTTGCCATCTACAGGGCACTGCAGTGCTGTTTAAAAAGACGTGTCGCTCATATGCTAACATTTAGTCTAGACTATGGATGGTAACCGCAACAGTTCTAGCAGCAATGCACACAAACTAGTCATGAGGCACACACTCAGAAACACATTCCTCAATGTCACGATTCTGTTGGATGTGGCTTTGAGGTTTCGCTCTTTGGTTCCAAAATATTAAGATCAGACTTAAAAAAAATGTGTAATTCATAACATCTAACCACTTGTAGTATTTTTCAGCTTAATTACATTTTCTTTACTATCACGTGTTTAACATCCAGAATTTTAAGAATGAGACCTCAAATAGCCCAACTCATTGAGTTTAAATCGGTTTGTGTGCTTGTGTGCTAAAACAAAGTAAGCAAGAGAAAGTTTTTGTTTGCCAAAGCACTCTGGTATTTGTTCAGGAGTATAGTCTGTCTGAAGGCTGGCTTCCTCTCTGTCAGTCCCAGCAGATGTATATGGACGTCTGAAGCCTCCCCCATCATTGCTGTCATTGTCAACGTTGACAGCAAAGCTTGTCATGATACGTTTCCTTTGGGTGTGAAGTTATGTGTTGTATGCTTGTGTAAAACGTCTGCACATTCACTCACTCACTGAAATTTTTTCTATTGTGATTTCGAACAATGTCTGACAATGTAACAGAAACAATAATGGGTCACAACCTTGGCTGCTGCTGTGATAGAGTTACAGAACAACCTTAGGTGTGTCCTGGTGGATTTCCGGTGGATTTCTTTAATTATATCCATAACACATATAGTTTACAGTTATTTCAACCCGAGTCATCTCATGTTGCAGTATGTGAAACTTTTCTTAAGTTTGTTTGGAAGGTACCTTGAAATCCCTGTGCATTTGCGCAAAGACAGAAGTCAAACAACTTGTAATTATCAGAAAGCACCAGAGGCAAAGGCTGTTAAGGAGGAAATTCATCATGACAAAGGCATGGGGAGGGGCACCATAGGGGACTGAGATGTTGGTGGAGACCTTAAGTTGGAATTCACAGATGACGTTGTCTCTCATTCTTTTTAACATTCACGTTAATTGAACAAGCACAATGAAAGTGGTCATGAGCAGAGACCCTGAAAATCCTGTGGCTTCTCTTCCAGTGTATTTTTGTTCATTTCATTGCGTGCATCTAGGTGTCATCAGTAATTGTGAGTCTTAATTAGAACAACACAGAAGGAAGAAATTGTCATCATGAGTCTGATATAGCAGGTCATAAATATGTGAGTAAATGTATGTCCTCAGAAAATATACTGTTGTAGACTGTTTGTTATGTTATATTTTCACTCTCCTTTCCTTTTGGATCTTTGCTATTCCCAGTTCTACAACCAGGTGACTCTGTGTACATTTAGGCCTGACAGTGTTGTGTCATGTTACAGCTAATGTTTTTTGATTTACATAATTTTACATAATCTTTGTGCACATGGTCCCATGTCTACACGGCATGTCAAGCTTTGAGTGAACACACAAGTCCATTAGACTTTGTCTCGAAGGTTTCTTTCTATGTGTATACACAAGTCCTGCTCTCCTAAACATGGAAAACACTCATTTGAAGTGATGACAACAATCTTAAGTGGACTGTGTAATTACACTATGCCCAGCCATTCATGGCAGTACATTCTACTGCCAGGCAAGTCTGAATCAGTCACTCAAGTAAAAACATCGATCTGTAAAGAAGATTTAGCTTCCTAGTTAGTTTTTTATTTGCAAAGACATAAACACAAGAACAAGAGAGAATTATTATATATCATATGTATTATATATGTTATTATTTGTACATTTCATGGAATAGGTCATGTCAGTCCAACAAGGAGCTTTGAAACACTGGGCTGTGAATGTCACCTCATTTTCCTGCTCATTGGATGACCCTGCAGAGCACAGAGCATTGTTTACTACTCTATTAGCATGGTCATTAAGCCTCCACTAGGTTTATCAAATTATGTTGTAGATACAATCTCCATTATTCCCAATACAGTACAGACCTGGAAACAAATTAGAAAACACTTAAACTCAGGACAGTGTCTGTCATGGTACCCATGGCAAATCCCTGCTTTGCTGCTTAGAATATAATGGGTCCTACTGAGAGAATTACAGATAGATAACATTGGAGACCTCTACACAAAAGGGGCATTTAAGTTGTTTGAACAGCTTTAGGAGAGATACAAATTGAGCAGAATAATTCTTTACATATCCCCAGATAAAAACTGTACTTACAAGATTATTAAAAAAAAAAACCTTTAGCAAAATTGGAAAGGAAAAGCTAAATCACATATCTAAAGATTCTAGTCCACTTCTGTCAACAACATCATGTCTATTTCAGGCATGTTCTCCCAAGCCTCCATCTATCAATACCCTGGAGCGCTGCATGGAAATGAAAGTACACTTCCACAAAAGCCCTGGTCCTGTGAGAGAAGATGACTCCCTTCCCTTTTCAATGGAGCTAAGACACATTGCATTAAAATCATTGAGACGGAGCCGGGTGTAAATGGGCGTGCATAGTTTGTGGAAGGCAGGATGGAGGGATCAAGGAAAAAAGGGAGAGAGAGAGTGCGTGCGACAGAGAGAGAGAGAGGGAGAGACGTTCCTGTACTTCCTCTCCGCCCATTCTTTAATACTCACTGAGTAGCCCTGCAGTGCAGGCTTTGTCCCACTCATTGTCACAGGCTTAGAGAGCCTCTTTGCCAAGTGAGAGGCTTTGGCGACATATGTCACTTCAGTGAGTCTGCTGTCGCTCCTTTAGCCGCTTGAGTGGAGGGGCGGGCAGGGAGGCGTGTCTGTGCACCAGGAGAGGAGCAACGTGAGGTGGAGGAGGAAGGACATGTCAGAGATGTTGTTCAGACAGAGTTGTTGGAGTGATCCTTTGATAGTTCTATCCCATACTTTTTCTATGGATTTGTAGAGCAGCTGCCTTGGGCCTCTGCTAGAGGTGGATTTATAGATGTAGAATGACTCAAAAAAAGAGTAAGTATTGGTTATTTAATGAAAAGTTTGATGTTTTTAGTCCCTGGGAAATGGTTTCTATCTGCACTTACTGTATGTGTATGTGAGTGGAATGCACAGATCATTTCTGCATTACTTAACAAGTTTTGCTTTGCAGCTACACACGCACAGTCTGTGGAGGTGCTGGTTGGTCTGAGGGAGGTTGTGCTAAGTTTGAGCTTAAAGAAAGGGAGGGGTGTCATTGTATACAGTGTGTGTTGGCAAGGATTAGTCATGTAGTAGTCACACTCTTCGTGCCCTAGCCCTAACTATTAGCTTAGGAAACACAATCCCTGCAGATTTGTGGCTATGATCTGCCATGTGTTCAGGTAATAGATCCCTTGGCTCCCAAAACAAATGCTTTGTTATCTGTTTACACTGGGACTCCACCCCATTTTACGCTCTAAGGATTTTGCCTTTTAAACAGACTGTCAGCTTTGTTTGAGTTCACATTAAAGTGGCAGTTTTACTGTTCTCCACATGCGTACACAGCTCAGTAATTTGCCTAACCTACAAGGTTCTTTAAGTGTGCACCAGGCAGTGGATTTGCCGCACATGAATGAAAATTGCCCGTTTGGGTGTTGCTGTGTTGTCAGGATCAACACAAATCTGGATAAAAGGTCCCACTTCTCATGTCACTGGAGGAGTGTGGGCCTCCCACCTAACAGGGATTCTGCTGGTCTGATGTGGTTTTCTGTCAGTAGTTTAAATAAGATTGTCACTAAAAGTTTTTATTTATGCCTCATGCAGTAGTGCTGTTGGTGGTCTCTATGGAAAATTTTATCCGTGTGTAAGCATATATGTGTGTGTGCCTCTCTGTGTGAAGTAGCGTATACAATAGCACCAGACCAAGAATGAGAAAGGCTTACAGCTTTATTATAGCATGGAAATGGATGTTTACTCCACTGGAACAAACATCTGACCAGCTTTGTGTGCCACTTAATCCTAATCACAAAAAGTTCTTATTTCAAGGAATACTCTGCCGCAATCTCTCAATTTGTTTAATTGATTCTAAAGCCAAGCTGCTTAATCCTGAATCTAGACTACAACAATTACCACATTAACCTCTCACTAAGTCGAGACAACACATGCAGCCTTGTGTCCTTAGAAGAAACCTGAGCAGCACTCAGTCATTGTTAAGCAGCGTACTGTATGACTGCTGGAGCTCCTTGCCTTCGTTCTCATGATAGGAGGATTAGCTGGAGGGTGAACCCATTTGGCATTGCCAGTGCTGCCGCCACAGTCTCAGCACTGTGAGAACTAAGCCGTGAAATACTGACGGGCTTAGACCAATTTATGGCCTGCCATCTTGGATCTAGCGATCATAGCAGACAGCAGCTTAGCCTTTGTGCCAGTCGGGTTTACTTTAAGCGTGCCATGCGATGCCACCACCCAGGCTTTACAGTTCAAAGGGTAATCTCCAGACAAGTGCTCTGCTGTGCTGTGCTACGACATCACAACAATGAGGGACAACTGATGTTAAATGGCTGGTGTCCTCAGTGGGAAAGTTTGCATCAGTTAATCATGAGTTTCTTAAAAGAGCCTCATTACAGAGTGTTAAATTTTCCTCTTTTCTTTTTAATCATGGAAAATCAAAGACATTTAATGTGAAAATGGAGGAAATTTAATCATTCTAATTTAAGCCAAAATTAAGAACTTTAAATATTTAATTTGGAGTTAGTTAATCCTTTGCTGATGTTTTCCTTTGTGACAGTTCTGCCTTTGACTGCTAAGCCTTCAAATTCATTCACTAAATGCCCTTAAGGTAATCTACATTTACTCACTGAACATCACTAAGAATATTATTTTTTACTTTGAGGCACAGCACATTTGAAATGAACTTATCAAAGCAGAACAGAAGAGATCTTTAATGTGTTCTAATTGGGATTATAATAGGAAAACACTGCCAAGTATATGGCTGTGATGTCAGATCTTATTTAGGTATTTGCCCTCTGGTTGTCTATTGGTTTCACTTGGCATTCAGCCACGTGGTATAAAGCAAAATGTAACATTTCTACCTTACGTGTGAGAATCTGCAGACCATTTATGGCAAAGCCACTATCCTACTAGGATGTTCATTCAGCGCTGCATTTCTGTGATTAGAACAGATGCTTGTAAGATGCTTAAATGACCACTTGTAGAAATTAAACAGCGTTGTTTTGTTTTCCAACTGGAATAAAGTGTGATTTAAATGTTTTGATATTATTCTCGCTCTTCCAGATCCTCTGTGCCTTACAATTCCAAGTGACGCCAGCTGTTCAACACATTTTCCTGATCTGTGCTGTCTCCAGTAACCAGTGGAGGGTGATGAGGTTGGCAGGGAGCCTGCAGCTTGCTCTGCTTTTGGCCTTGACTTCCAGGGCGGCAGGCCTCAATGTCCCTCTGGAAGGTAGGAGTGTCGTGATACTGATTAAGGCTTACTTCATCAGCACTTCACCAATAAATATGAAGAGTTGATTTACAAGGTTTGATTGACATTGAATATAAAATAAATCTTGTTTGCAAATTTAACAGATTGCTCAATGTGTAATCTGTAAAAAGACTAACAAATAACAACTTGGAGTAAATTGTTTATTTCACTAGTGCAGCAGCAGAATTTTCTTTGTTTAGGGCTAAGAACGCTTTGCCATCAAGTCCCGGTGTGCTATTTTAGTTCACTCTCTATCTAAGGCACCTTATTTGTCCAGATTATGCAGCATTGTTGGCACACAACCTTGCCAAGTTGCTGACTTCTCCTCTTCATACAGGCCAGAAGGAAAGAAGCAGAAAGAAATGAGGCAAAATGCAAGTTTACAAGTTGTAGTTTGTTACAAAAACTTAAATGTGAACATTTAACTCTTCTGTGATCATTTTGTGTTTGTGTTTCTTCACACCAACAGTGGAGCAGCCTCCAACCTTAATAACTTACACGTCAGGTCCCAAGACTGTCCTTCCTTTTGAAAACAATGTCACTATCAAGTGTGAAGCAAAGGGCAACCCGCCGCCAGAGTAAGTGACATCCGCCTGATCCTAACAAAAAAGAAGAAACTGATCTGAGATCACTGATCACTGATCAGAGATTGACTGAAGGAAACCTGCTTTATGTTTTGCTCCAACAGATACAGATGGACAAAAGATGGCGAAGACTTCGTCCCTCCCTACATTGCAACAAACGCAACAAACCATACAGGTGGCTCTTTTGTGCTTCACAGAAAGAACCTTATCCAGTTCCAGGGTAAATACAGATGCTATGCCTCTAACAAGCTGGGAACTGCCATAACAGAGGAGACTGAACTGATAGTTACCAGTAAGTAGCCTTTACACCAGAAGCTTGTCTAATGCTTTTCAGAGGCATCATACAACAGTATTTTATTTTTCAAGTTTTTGTGAAGGTGTTTTCATTTTGTTTAATGTTTCTTTTTTTTTTGATTAGGTAACCCCAAATTTCCAAAGGAGGAAATACATCCCTTAGTTGTTAAGGAGGGAGAGCCAATTGTGCTGAAGTGTAACCCTCCAGAGGGCGCGGCTCCTCGTAAGATCTACTGGATGACTCTTGGTAAGCCAAGAAGCAACTGTTTATGCTTGTAATTTATAGGAAGGATATGCCTGTATGTTTACAGATCGCACTTTTGGAAAGTATCTCCTCAAAGACATTCATGGTGTTGCAAACACAGAAAGCATGAGATTAAAGTTCAGATCCTGGCTTCCTTCACTTCTCTGCTCACCTGACTAATCACAGCTGAAAATGGGTGTGATCGACTGTTTCAGAAAGTTACAAAACGTGTTGAATGTGTGATAGAGTAGCTGTTTGACCATGTGACAAGTGCTTTGTTTGAAGAACACTGACGCCTTCACTGTTCATGAGTAAGAAGCTGGTAAAGGATCATGTTGCTGTTATTGCACTTGTACAGTATAGGGCTGTAGGGATAGTGCAGATAATGTGGAGGTCTGTCAATCAGTGTCGCAGGTGAAAAGAAATAGCCACCGCTTTGGAAGAGGCATACAGCTGTCGCCATCCACTGGCCTTCAGGGAAGTTAAACGTTACTAGAAGAAGGACAGTTAAGGAATAGTAAACACTTGTGGCCCACAACTTTACCTCCTTACCTCCCACCAGTCCTTTTTTCCAACCACTGCCAAAGGAAGTGATTTACTGTGTAAAAAGCCACCTCACTTCTGTCTGAAGGGCTTTGTCAATAGGGGGTTGAGTTTTCTCTCTGAGATGAAGGTTCTCGTCCGCCCCCGACAAACTTGACTGATACCAGAAAGAGAAAAAAAAAATGCAAGTGGTTGCCCACAGGCACGGGAGAAAGTGAATAAAAACACCTGTGCCTGTTCTGCTTTAGATTTTGTTTAAAGTCTTTGTTTTTGTTTGAGTCTTAGTTTCACACATTCATATTCGAAGGCTTGTCGCAACAATTGATACATCAAACATAAAACTTAACGTATTTTGAAATGTGAAACAAAATACTTTAACATGCACAACTACAGATATGTCAAAAAAAAAACCAGTAATGATATGCGTCTTCCCTCTCAGCACATAACTGCACTCTGCCTCCAGTTCGTGTGCATAAGTGGAAAAAAATATTGTTCTCTTTGTATTAGTGACCCATCTTTCCCTTCAGTGCCACGTGACATAAATGAGAATAAAATATGTTTTTTTTATGAGTTTGCCTTGAACGTTGACATAACAACCAATGTCTTGAGGCTATGTCTTAAATGGAGCCGTTAAATACTGTGAATGGGCTGACCAAGGAGTGACACTGAGTATCGCTGACCCGTAACTTTGAATAATAGCTCTATGTAAAGCAAATATGCTGTCACAGTGCACTTATGAGCTCAGTGGCTCTCTACTAGGAAACTCTTTGGGGCATTTACGTTAATGCCTAGCGTATATCAGTCTACGCTATGTTGTAGTTTGTTATCACGTGACCTGAGTCTTATAATGAGGCTGTTCAAGTAATTTTTTTGTATATATAGTGATAATATGGTTTGTCCTTTTGGTGCACCCAATGAATATATTTGAAAATGTCTGTGAAAGTCTAACTTGCCATAATTAATTACATGGACTGACAATAGATACAGACATTAATGGCATCTTATTGATAAAAATATGTTCTTTTCCAGGTCTCCAGCACATTGAGCAAGATGAGAGGGTTTCCATGGGCAGTGATGGCAACCTGTACTTCTCTAATGCCTTACACAATGACAGTCGTCAGGATTACTGTTGCTTTGCTTCTTTCTCCAGAATACGCACCATCGTCCAGAAAACCGCCATGGCTGTCATGGTCAATTCCTGTAAGTTTGAAAATGAGTCTGTGTGGCTTTAAGCAAAATACAGCCGACTGTACAAGTTATAGCTCACAGATTCAGTGTGACATCAGTAACAGATCTCTGGAAAGCAAATCTGATGCACATCTTAAAATACACACAAATTCTACAAATCTGTGCTTCTGTAAAAAGAGGACATCTGTGTTGTACGTATGTGTGTTCTTCCAGGTACCTTTATTGATATATTTATGATGTTACTCTACTGCATACCAAATAGCAGGGCTTGCCTTGTCATGTTTCTGCCCTAGGAAACTCTAGTTGTGACCCTGAATTGAGCAATTCCATGTTGAAGAAGAGATATCATCATTGTCACAACCGGTATTATTCTCACAGCATTTTGTTTTTGTTCCAGTGAAACCTGACAGTGAATCTGCTGACAGCAAATACTTGACAATATAAATCAAAACAAATTTCACGTCATGTACAGTTGGTTTGCTTGTTGGGAAAAGCTGCAGATAAGAGACTAGAAGCTTCTGTGTTGTTTTAATGACATTAAAATTACAAATATGAGTGACGAAGACTACCCTCTTTGGTCTATGCAGCTGAACCCATCCCACATAGAATACCTGGCCTGCTGCTGCCCTCTGGTGTTCAGACAGAGAAGGTGCTGTTGAAGGGAGAGGATCTTCAGCTTGAGTGCATCCCTGAGGGCTTGTATGTATACATATGCTTTATAATCACTACAGCAACCACATTATCACTATATATACATATGTAACCCATTATCATATTTGGATTCTGTCATTATGGCTCATAAATGCAACTCTTTCATGCTGTAGTCCCACTCCGATGGTAACATGGATGAAAATGGGAGAAAAGCTGCCTCCACGGAAAAAAACGGACATGTTTGGAAAGCTGTTGACAATCTCTGCTGTAGATGAGAGGGATCAGGGGAAATACATGTGTACAGCCAAAAACTCTGCCGGAGAGGCTGTTCACTACTTTGACGTAATAGTGGAAGGTAAGTCAACATCAGTGGCTAATTATGTATGTATTTGTGGGTGCACTTGTTTTGGCTTCAGAGGGAAAGTTGTTGACACAGGGATGGCAGTTGTTTTGACTCAGACCAACACACCACTTCTTTACGTCTCCCAGAGCCACCAAAGTGGCTGTCAGAGCCTCCTCAGAGCCAGCTGACTGTGATTGGGTCTGATGTTTACATCAAGTGCTCAGTCAGTGGAAAACCACCACCAGACATAACATGGAGGAAAAATGGAGAACTTATCCAAGGTGAGTGGGAATAATTTCGAGCTGTGGTTTTATGCATCTTTTGCCACTGGGCAGGCAGACAGTTGCCGTGAGCAGCAACACCAAACTATAAGCGCAGAACTGTGAGTTCAAGTCAACAAGCAGCTGTTCTGCTAAGTGCTCTTCGAAACTCGTGAGAGAGGCTAATAGGAATTATTTGTATTATTTGAGAATATAAAATATGAGGTACGCCGCATTGGAGTACACACTGATAAAAGTAATAATCGGCAATAATTATTACTGTAAGTAACATAATCTGGTGAATATGTTCTATATTTATCAATTAAATGCTTCAGATGTCAGAAAATAGTGGAAGATGTCTATCAGAATTTCCTAAAGCGCAAGGAAGTGTCTTCAGATGTCTTGTTATCTCTAACCAACAGTTCAAAACTAAAAATATATATAAAAAATATTCAGTTTACAACTTTATACAATAGAGAAAAGCAGCAAATCTTCACATTGTGTGATATGATTCACTTATACAATTTCATCTGACCGACAAATTGATTAATCAGCTACTCACTGCAGCTCAAATATTTATCAATAGTTGTTGTTTTTTTTTATTTTCAGATACTGACAGCTTTAAAACATGTTGGCTGTGCTTTAGCGTGGTCCTTGTGGAATGATTTTGGTGTTGTGTTTTTATGTCTGTGTGTTGCTGTCAGATGACCCAGGGAGCAACAGGCGGGTGTTTGATGACACTCTTGTGCTCAATAATGCCAAACCAGAGGACAGTGCTGTCTACCAGTGTGAAGCCTCCAACAGTCATGGAAGTCTTCTGGCCAATGTTAATGTCATGATCTTGAGTGAGTATAACAGCCAGCGAGGACATAGTTACTAGCTAATAAACACAGTGGCTACTTTATCAGCTACACCTGGGTCTGGGAAATGTTGTGTAGTT
This sequence comes from Toxotes jaculatrix, assembly GCF_017976425.1. Taxonomy (NCBI): domain Eukaryota; kingdom Metazoa; phylum Chordata; class Actinopteri; family Toxotidae; genus Toxotes; species Toxotes jaculatrix. The sequence continues at coordinate 14,694,161 of NC_054395.1, read as the reverse complement.
TGTGTGGGTTCAGTAGAATTTCACAGAGTTTTCCTTCAGAGTTGAGACTGTTCACTATCTCTACAAACATTGTTTAATGTGATCCCAAACATCCCCATTATCATCCTGGAAGCATTTGTCTCAGGGTTGATTATAACTATGACAGACAATTCCTGGGCAGAAACAGTCTTTAAGCGATGGATTGTAGGATTGATATTGGCCGCAGCAAATTTTTCTATCTTCAGTCACAAATTTTGTGCTCACGTGCATGTTTTTATTTGGCTGACTACAGCAGAGGCTGGTCTTCAGCTACTGGGAATAAAGAAGAAATGACCCACATCTGCAGAGCTCTGAGCTTTTCTGCAACTTGTGCTGCTGTATCCCATCTGTCTCGAGGCTCTACAGCTTGAGATGCTGTGCTGCATGTTGCATTAAAAAAATGTCCATCACTTATTCCCAAGCAGACAGATTTAAATAGCTTGTATTGTTTGATGAGTGGTTCAAAACCTAAAGATATAGTACTTCCTTTGTTATCATGGACACTTGCATTAACAATTAAGGCATCTTGAAGTAACTCCACTAACTACTAAAACAGCAACATTAAAGAAACATTGATATTAGATTGGTTTTTTGAAGTATACAATTCTTTTCTATGGGCATATTGTTGAGAAGGTTTATGCTCTTACAGTTTTTTCTTAATTTCCACCATTACAAATGTTAAATGTGTAGTTTTGAATGAGGTGTTCTTGCTTCATCATTTGAGCTCTCCGAGATTTTTTTTTTAGCCCTTGAAGTGTTACAAGATGTTGTGGTGCTTGTGCCTGCGTATTTTCAGCCATCTGTTCTTCTTCCTCCGTGTCTTGTGAAAAAATTCTCAAGGACAATAACTTGATATTTCTGAGCAGCTGCAATCTCTCCTCTTTCCACTTACCTTTAGATATGGCTCCTCTGATATTGACAAGGGACTACCAAGAATATGCTGTAATTCTAGGAGGGGACATCATCATGAACTGCAGTGTCTTTAGTTCTCCACCACCTGACATCTCTTGGTAAGTGATTTGGGAATTACTCTTGGTGACATCTGTCAGTGAGAAGCTTCACAGAACAAGAACTTGACACCTTCATCTGGTGTGATATGTTTTCTTCGGGTACCTATGGTTTTATCTATGCACTTACATCACGGCCTCAGTGTGTGCAGTGAGCAAACTGTATGCAGTTTGCAGATGACTATGCTGTAGCCCAGAGAATCACTGCGGAGAGTCATGCTATCAATTCCACACTGCTTCAGGTGTCTGCATGAAATAGTCTGATGTTGACACTTATGTCTCTTTAATGAGATAATCCTCTTCCGCTCCTTGAAATTGGTCTAATTAAATCCTGTTAGCTACCACTGTGTCTCTGCTACAGTTCCACAAAGGGGAAATAGGATCTCAGACAGTCCATGACAAAACACTTTCAACCTTACAAAACCCCTCAGAATATTAGTATAGCACTTGTGATTCTATTAGATGATGCTCCAATCAACAAGCCTAACCATGTCCTGCTTTAATGTAGATTATGCTTTAACCCAAACCTGCCTGAGAAGCAATCAACTGAAATTCAAAGGGAAAAAAATAATTATACAGTAAATTATGTATGATATACTGAAGATGATTTACTGAATGGAAGAGAAATAGCTGGAAGGACAGTGAAAATTAAGTAGGTTTGATTAACTTGTCTGAAATTTGACCTAAATCTAGTACTTTTAAAACTAAAAAGACCAGGACCTTAATTGACAGTGTATGATTTTCACTTTGGCTGTTGGATGAGTTGTATGTGCACTCTAAAAAAGGTGTGAAAAACTCTCTCCCCTAGGGTCAAATATGATGCTTCAGAAACTATCGAGGGAGAACGATTTCTTTCTCTCCAGAACGGATCGTTGCAAATCATCAGTGCAGAAAAAGGCGACAGTGGGAAATATGTGTGTGCTGCCTTTAACACGGAGGGGAAGTCAGCTGTCACCGCTGTGCTGGATGTGAAAGGTATCTCAGCGAAGTGATTACTGCTTTTCTTTGAGCAAGAGTTGCACCAGTCACTGCACATGGCCATTCATTGAATGGCCAGTTCACCCAAATGATAAACAGTTTCAAATATTCTGTTCTGTGTGGTAAGAGAAGGCGTGGGGAAAAGTTTTTTTTTTCTTTTGCTATGCAGGTTAACTAACCCTTAAAGAATTAAAGTCAATAAAATGGCCTCATACTTTTATAACTGAGACAGGTCTTTGCAGGTCATTTGTTCAATAGAAGGCTTTGGCTTGTGTGCACAACCACACAACAAAAACTGTGTCATGTGGTTTTACTTGAAACCTGCAAGTTTAAGAAGCAGAAGGTGAGAAGGCCTTTTATTTCTTTTCAGCATGCTCCGCTGTGATTGATCTGCTAAAACTAGGCGGTCTGTCTCTGTGCAGTTCTTTGAAACACGCTTGTGCTGAAAAGCCAATAAACAACTTCACATCTCAACTTAAAATTCATCTTTCATTGATGTTATAAAAAGATACAACATAAATAATAATGTGAAGGAGCATACTTTTATATATTTTATATATTTTTCATGGGCATTTCTCAAGTGCAAATTACTGTGGAAATTTATTGAGTAACATAAAGACATTTCCATCAAAATTACTCTTTTCACTCATCAAAAAGGCAGTTACAGTGATAAAGATTTATTTATAAAGTAAATAGTTTGGAACAACTTCAAATATTCATATCTTTTTAGAAGGACACAGGAATTATAAATGATTATTTCTCACGAGACAAAAATCATTATCTTATCTGTTTAATGTGTGTGTGTTTGTCCCTGGCATTGTGTTTTATCTTTAGACCCTACAAAAATAGTAGATCCACCTCAGGATGCGCAGGTCATCAGTGGCAGCACAGCCCAGTTGAAATGCCAGGCAGAGTACGATAAAAGCCTGAACAGCTCCTTTGAGGTGATATGGAGAAAGGATGGTGAGCAGATCCCACTTTCCTTTGAGGAAAATTCCGGGTAGGTGGCTGCACTTTGATTAGTGTTTCCATTAGTTTTCAGGTGTGTGTGTGTTTACCATGGATTTGTTGAGTGTCTTTGCCTGCATGCTAATGCTAAACAAGAAAAAAAAAATACAATGAAATGTCCCAGAAGAGTAGTTCCTTATCCTGATAAGCACAGACAGACTCAGAAGGTCAAAGTCAATGGATTTTTGTCTGTAGATTTCTGTTGCAAAGGACGTTATATTTTCACTTCTCTGGTTATTAGCTAGTTAATTAGCAGAATAATTTAAAATGCTAGTTTCAAAGACAGTTGTTGGAAAGATCCAACAACCATGATCCGTGTGCAGATCCAGGAATTTGGGATTTTTGAAGATTTTCTAAATCTGAGAGATATTGCCTTTTTGCTCCTTTCTCATGAACTACTGCACTTAATTGAACATTATTAATCATAAACCATAAAATTAATTTAAAAAAATGTAGAGCACTGTGCATCCCTGGTGTGGGTATATGGTCTCTGAATACTTTCAAAATGATTAACTCATGTGTCAGTAATACCATATAATCATATGTAATTATTCTTGTGTGTATCCTCATGAAAGAGCCTATAAGTTCAGATACTTGGGGGATGATGGGATGCTGCAGATCATGAATGTGAACCTGAGTGATCAAGGAATATACACATGCATTGCGAGAACCAGTCTAGATAAGGACAATGCCACTGCACTACTCACAGTACTGGGTAAGATAATTTTGTAGATCATTCACTACATATTGATTAAACTTTTTTTTGGAAATGATTTATTACATTTAAATCCTCTAGATGTTTTGGTTATTGAATTGACAGTGGCTGCTGAGCATCTAATGTTGCTGCATGCATTTTGTGTTGCAGATGTTCCTGATGCTCCTACTAATGTTAGGCTGTCGGAACTTAAGAGTCCAAGGATCGTCACCCTGTCTTGGGTGCCTGGGAATGATCACAACAGCTCTGTAATAGGTACAGGTTAATGTAGAAGAAGCAGCAAAAATAGATTCTGAAGACTCTTAATCAACAGCTGCTTGTATGCTGCTCACTGTTACCATCAGTTGTTGTGCTTCAGATTACAGCCTACATAATGATGTAATTACTGTGTAATTATGGTGCAATTACAAAATAATTTGTGTGCAATACAGTGTAGATGCACAAGGAAAAAAAATATCTGGGAGTATTTTGACTGCATGGGATAATTTCAAATAAATTCTGGTGTATGGGCCAGTACCAACTGCAGCCATCCTTCAGACACACCCCTGCTGAGAGAACAGAATAAGAAGAAAACAGATTCCAACTTAATTGCCCAACCAGCTGTGGAAATTTTGTTTGAACCTCACTGTAGAGATGATAGATAAATAGTATATAGATAAAGGCACATACGCAATGTACAAACACACACCTGTTGTCCAGGAACACGGGCAATGGGTGTCAGCAGTTTCAGCTGATTTTGTTCAATGACTGCTGTGTGGATAATAGAGCTCCTCGCAGCAGTAAGTATCACCTAAAGTCTGCAGGCTACTGTTAAAAACAGGTTTAGAATTGCTATTCGATGCAAGTTCTTATTTAGTTACTTTACATCACTGAATATGATGTCTCCTCTGTTGTGAAAAGGGTTGTTAACAGATTCTGCTGCTGTGATCACTGCTGAGTGCTAACTAAAGTTTTTTTTTTTTTCTTTCCTGAAGCGATGGCCTGCAAATAGCTGTAAAATGTTGAGCATCCTGGCAGGGAGGCTTGTCTCTTGTTTATTCTTCAAAAAGGAGACATGTTTATTTTTAGCGATGATAATACTTTATATTCAACTGATAAATGTGTCCACTTGTAGGCTTTTAATGTTTATTAGCTTTGATATGTGGTATCTGTGATCAGACGTTAGAACAGACGTGCCTGAAGATCTTTTGTGAGACGGAAACGTGCAGTAATTTTAGTTTATTTGTTTAATTAAACATCTTGGAGCAAGAGACATCAGTTATGAGCAGTTTTCTTAGTGTTATCTGTGGATCACACTGTTTGGCTCAGCACCAGGTGTATGTGTGTAGAAATACTCATTTCATGTCGCTAATTTGGCGCGGACATTATCAAAGTCTATTGCTATGTCTGAAATCCCTTCATTGTTTACTCATTTATTATTCCCAGCATGGTGAACAGTGAGTCTGGTACTCTACAGCAGGTAGTTAATTGGGATTTTGGGTACTTATGAATCATCGTCATTTTGACACACTTACAGGTGTAGTGTGGCGTAGCTAATTTACACATCTGTCATTGCAGGAGCAAGAATGAAGCTCAAAAAGTTCTTTTTATTTTTTTTACAATGACGCGATATAATTTTTCTTTTCTTTTTGAGGGTAGAAAAATTAAACATTTACAGAAGATTTCATACAGTGAATATATTATATTAAACAGTGAATAATTTGAGTTAAATGGGAACATCAATGCCACTGTGACATCTGTGCATCAACCACAGGGATGAAACCTTTCTCAGCATAAAGACTGGAAGCAGGGGGAAACAGCGAGCATGACTCTTTCCAGACTGTCAGCACCTCTTAAGCTCACTGATTAACATGTAATATCCCATTTGTACAAAAACAGAAACTGAAAATTTGGGTTTTAGGGGACGTACATGCTGTAATAAGCCTTTCTTCCCATCCTTATACTAAGCCAAGGTAATTGCCTCGTGACTCCAGCTTCATACTTACCTCACAGATGTGCTTAGAGTGGTATTGATCTTCTAATCTAATTATGATTTTTGTTGAAATGTTGAATTTTTCCTTTGTTAGTCCAGTGAAAGCATCAAACCTGTACTGCAGATAATAAATTAATGTCTGTAAGTCATACAAACAAAATGAGTCTAATGCATGTTTTCTCAGCCGTTGTGATTATCAGCTGTATGGTTATGACTGAATGTGTATGTCTCCTGTCTCCTCCATGAACACAGAGTTTATAGTGGAATATGAGGAGAGCCAATGGGAGCCTGGGACGTGGCAGAAGCTACAGAAAGTCCCTGGTAACCAGGCAACAGCTGAGCTGGCACTACATGGACACCTTAACTACCAGTTCAGAGTGTATGCAGTGAATGCCGTTGGACCTGGACCCCCTAGTGAGCCCACTGAGAGATACAAAACACCCCCTGCTGGTAAGACCAGCTCCCTTTAATTAACATTTTCTGCTGTGGTTATCTGTCGATCGTGAAAGCATGCAAATTTTATGTGCAGAGAAGTGCCATGTGGAGAGGCCAGCCTTTGTCCCCAGGACTTTGCAGCAGTAGGAGGTGTGGATATTTTTGGGTGTTAGAAGCCCTTAAAGTCCCCAAGTATTAGCTCCAGCACATGTTGCTGCTTAACCTTGGCTCTCATATGTGTATCCTGAAATCTGGATACTTGCATTATAATTACCGAAGAGTGTCTTTTGGCTGAATAGTGTGGATGGATATTTGCATTTTAGCTGTAAAGGGCTTCAGTCAGAGCAGCAAGATTAATACAAGATATTTTTTCATTTGGAACCGTATAATTATACAAACAAATCTCTCCAAAGCTCCTGACAGAAACCCAGAGAACATCAAAATTCAAGGCCATCTTCCTCATCAAATGGACATTAGCTGGGAGGTAAGAGAAAGATTTTATAAAAAAAAAAAAAAAATCTCCATTTAGAAGATTGTACACTAGAAATCATTAAAGTATCAAAGCATTTTTAATGATTTAAAGTCATCAGTACATTGTCCTGTTGTAGCCGCTGTTGTCTTTTGAACACAATGGCCCGGGCCTTGAGTACAAGGTGAGCTACCGAAGACTCGGGGTGGAGGATTCCTGGAAGGATCACCTGGTTAACAGACACTCCTTTGTCGTGAGAAACACGACCACTTTTGTCCCCTATGAAGTCAAAATTCAGAGCAGGAACAGCCACGGCTGGGGACCAGAACCTAAGATTGTCACAGGTTACTCTGGAGAAGATGGTGAGTTGTAGACCTAATACTTCCTCTGCTGTATGTATTCATGTCATTGGTATATTTAATTCATAATTTGAATATATAAGCAAAGTCACATCAGTTCTGCTGTTTCATTAAAACATACCCTGAAGCTCAACTAGCCCATGTAGCTGTTGCTTTGCTGGTGACTTACTGTGAACTTCTTTTGTTATTGTATCCTCCCCCTCCCCTTCAGTTGTCTTTTGGCATTGTCTGCGGGAAAATGTGTCAGGTTAAGTTCTTTCCTTTCTTCCTTTTGCCCGTGGTTTTAACCCTGTGCAGGTGTGCAGTAGTGACTTTTCCTCCCCTCGGAAAAAGAATAAAAGAAAAGCCCCTTTTCAAAATCAGCAGGTGGCAGATAACCTTTGTAGAGCAGAGGGATGTCAAATTTCCACTTCTGTCTCAGAAGCTGTTGGAGATTTGACAGATCACGACACACTTTGCACCGTAGGCCTACCGAGGCACAAAGGATGCTTCCCTCTCTAGTGTCTGATTTGCTTCTATCCTTTCCTACTACCGGCATAGTGACATGTAGAGGAGGAGATATTTGGAGCATTTTAATTTTGTGTTTGGTGTTGAATTTCTCCCTGATGATAGAAAAAAAAAACAGCTTTCAACAACTGAGCTGCTTTATCTAGTTTCCAGCTGCGTATTTATTTGTGCACTTTTAATCTGATCTTCTAGCACCGGTGTTTATTTACCACCTTAACTGGCAACAGATCAGTTCTACACAACCTAAACCGACAGGCAGGACCTCTTCTGTCTTTAAAATAACAGCTCAGACCATCTAAATGGGCAGCTGCTGTCCAAAAGTGTTTTTCTTTAATGGTTTTACTGCATTGTACTGTACTGCAAGCACTTTTTCAGTTAATTTTCTTTCTTCATACATATTTTATGAGTTGAGTTTTAAACACTCTTTGCAGAGGGGGCCTGTTGGCAGATTGTCTGACTTTCCTCCATGTGTTCTTCAGTTCCTACAGCAGCACCACAGAACGTAGCAGTGGAGGTGATCAACACCACTGTTCTGAGAGTTAGCTGGACCCCGGTTTCCCCTGCCACAGTGAGAGGTCATCTAGGGGGCTACAATGTGAGTTTTCATGATCCTGAAACATGATTTTTTATTTCCAGGTCACGTATAAATGAAGTCAACAAAGGAACTCTGAACAGCAGTGACTCTGTAGCGCTTTAAAGTATTTTTTACAGGACAGTAATTGCTTGGTGTTTTCAGGAGACAGGTACAAAGAGGCAATTACAGTAAATACCATGAAATAATTTAATAACATATGCACTAACTACCAAATAATGACTTGATAATTATGGCCATACAGTAATTACTTGTACAAATGTTATCTGCTGTTAGTTACTTGATACAACCGGTGCAAAGATACAGTGAGCTTCTGTTGGCTCTATGGTGGAAAAAGTTGAATAGTTAACTTTCATTCACTAAAGAATCTGTAATTATAGGACGAAAAAGCTATTAAGTGTAAATTAAGTTCAAAGAGTCTTATGACATACCTTGTTTTTTTTTTACTAAAGTTGTATCAATGTGCTTTTTAAGTAATGTTTTCATAATCATGGAGGATCAGCAGGCTAGAGAGAGCGCTGCTGGATGATACCACTAGCTTTAATTTAGAAAGTTAACTTACAAGGTCAAAATCCTTTACCTGTTTTACTGAGTACAATTAGATCTTTATTCTAGCACATTTCTTTCTAGGTCACATTATAATAGACATTTCCACTCTTATCCCTCTTCGCTCACCTGTCTTCAGTGTGTCATTACCAAGGACAGATCCCCAGAAAAGAGACACCACTCACTTTTACTGCTTTGTCTTTTATAAGTGCTCTTTTCAACCAATATTGTAAGTGCAAATGAACATTTTAATGGGGCAGGATGGAGCCGAGACAGACACAGAAATGTTCATTTTCTGACTTTGAGAATCTTATTTTATTTTATTTTAGGTGCTCTATCCAAATACTCTCAAGCTCCATTAATCAGTGAAGCCACCTGAGCCTCAGTCCTGATATAAATATTTTTAGAGCAAAGCTTTCATAGTATAGTCTGGGTATGTGACTCTCATAGGACATTATGAGTGACACATTGCTTGTAAAGCATAGGCAAGCAAGCTCAGTTTTCTAAAAATAAAGTTATATGTCAGTTAAAGTTGTCAGGTTTTATCTAGCAAGGGCACATTCATTACAGCAAAGAACACATTTAGAAAGATTATTCCCTAAAAATGAAATGATTTAAGATTTTGTGACTCAATTTGTTTTCACTTTCTGCATTTCAGACTCTCTTAATGGCTGTTTTCTGAATGTTGTACCGTTTCTGGTTAGCTAAGAAATAGCAGTTCAACACCTGCAGAGGATGAACTCAATGATTAGGCATCTGCCTGTTCTCCATTTTAGCAGACCGTTGTTTAGCATATTTTTAAATCTTTAATTCGTTTATGTCTGATGTATAATTTAATCAAACTTGTATGTCTAGAATTCAATTAAAAAGTGCATAATAAATGTGATGATATGATACAGTACCCTGTAAAAATGATGCTCTTTGGCACGTTCTCCCTTAACTTCACTCTGCCACCTGTATTGGTGCTGTCATTAAAAGTATAGAGACAGCACAGCAATTAACAGCACAAACTGAAAAAAAAGCTACATTTCAGAGCTAACGCTAAAAAGTTCACAGTTAACGTGATGTTTGATTTCACGTCTGCCTCATAACAGGTGAAACAAGGCATTAATTGCTGCTCATCAACATATTCTATCTCACTGATCCGTCTTATTCTCTGCCTCTCTCCCTCGTCTCTGTTCAGACGTGCCCCTCACCATCTTTCATTACTTCTCTCTAACAGGTTCACTGGTTGAGGAAGCGGAGTCTGCTGAATCCCAAGAAGATTTTAGATGATCGCCAGTCCCTGTCCTTCCCTGGAAAGAGGAGTCATGCCATCGTGCCAGGCCTTGAACCTTACTCTGAGTACAGACTCACCGTCAGTGTTTTCAACAAGAAGGGAAATGGGCCCAACAGTGACCCCGTCTTCTTCAGCACTCCAGAAGGAGGTGAGGTGTTGTGAGCGAGACATACCGACATACCAACATCATATGGTTGTTCCATGTTCATTTATAAATACTTGGGTAAAGTACACAAAAACTAAATAAAAAAAAAAAAAACACTCAAGCTTGCAGAAAAATACACTAATGACATAGTGGACGTTTAAACCGTATCACATAGAAAATGTAATTCAAAGCAGATTATTTAATTATTAATTAATTTATTTATTTTACATCAACACATGTCTGGAGAGGATCTTTAAATAACTTAGCTTCAGTGCAATGTTTATCCTTAAAAGCAGCAGAGAAAGAGGCCACCAGAGGCGATTCCTGATGAAGTTTTTCATGAAAATAACCTGTTAAAGGCTGCTCCGTGTTGCAGCCTTGCAAAATGACAAAGCTGCTTAAAAACCTCAAATCAAGTCATATGGTGACATTAATGTGTATTTCATCTGTTTACCAAATAAAAGCGAAAAGGGGGGCTTTTAAAATAAAGTGCACAGAAAGAAACATCAAGCATGAAAACACATTTGACATGAGAGAGAGAGAGAGAGAAATTTAACTTATTTGTAAATGACTGTCATGATTTAAGCACCCTAAAATATTGCCACTGAAACAGACTGGCACTCTGATGGTTGTTATAATGGTGGTTAGCAACAAACACAGATTAAATTAAAAAGCCCTTTTTGTTAACTCAGAATCACTGGATCCAGGGCCAGAAAACCAAAAACTCCAACAACTAAAACTTATCCAGGATGGAGAAAAACAAACCCCAGTCCCAAAAAACTCAAAAGTCCTCACTTGAGGTCAACCAACAATGGAGAACAGGACAGGAGAACAGGGCAAACACAAGCCTCGAGACAAACACAGACAGGGGGCATGTCAACGGACTTGGGAACAGACATTGGCTTGGATGCAGACTTGAGTAAGGACACAGACAGACTTGGATACAGATAAAGGAATCGACACAGCCAACAACGAGACTTATATACACGAGGTAACAGGCAACAGGTGAAACCAATTAGGGCGGGGCAGACAATCACAAAAGGAGGGAAACTAGACAAAGACAGGATGTAGACAAAGACAAGATACACAAGGGCTACGACTTCAAAATAAAACAGGAAATACACAACCAAAGCTCAAACACCTAAAACAAGAGCAACTTGACTAAAGAAACACAACCGGAACTACTAACAGAACTAAAGAAACTAAAGAAGAGTCCAGAAGCTCAAAACGTCCACAAAAGAGTTTAAAATAACAAACTAAAGGATTCAGAAAACAGCCCCCTTAATGGCTGATCATGACAATGGTAACGTTTAACCAAACAAGCTGCTGGAGAAACATGTCTGTACAGTAGATTCATTAACATTACTGTCATTTTCATAGTTCCTGAACAAGTGCCTGTGTTGACTGCCTCCAATGCCCAGAAGGACTCCATTTTGCTGGTATGGGGACCACCTCTGGAGGCAAACGGCATCCTCACTGGTTATCTCCTGCAGTACCACCTCAGTATGTACATACAATGTTGTTTGACTAATTACTCACTGACTCTTTGGCCTTAATAGCTTCCTCTGTGCTGTACCTCAGTGTTTTGTTTTTTTTTTTCTGTTGTGTGAGGCTTTGTGGGCGACGTGTGATCAGGAGTGTAGGTGCAGCATCAGTGGTGGGAGGTGAGAAAAATCTGGTCAGAGAGGAGGCAGTGTGAGGGGAGTGTATCAGGGATACTACAGTTTACCTTTGGGCTTACAGTTGTTTTGATTCCCATTTGAAAAAAACCTGAAAACGTGCTTCATACACTGTCAACCACCCTTATTCCCTTTCCCCTCCCTCCTCCTGTTATCATACCAGACACTAGGTGGCAGTGTTTAACACCAAACTCTCCACAGTGGTCTGCAACAGCCCAGTTGTTCAGCTGGCTTTAGATTGGGGTTTGACAGTTTCCTCTGTGTTTCTTATCTCGTATCCTCCTGGACTGCAGGTTCTCTTCCCAAAGGATAATTTAAGTCAGGGCTGTTTTTGCCTCTACCACAGATTTCTTTGACATTTATCACTCAGGAGCATTTCAAAAAAAAAAAAAAAAAAAAAAAAACTCTTAGAAAAAAATAAACAATACCTGCAGTGCAGTTAGGGCGAATAAGTGAGTAAGGGTCTTTCATTACGCTCTCTCTGTTTTCAAAGCCTACACTCTCATTGGCTGACATTTCTGAAGTCTTTTGTGTAAAATGTGAAGGCAGAGACAGCCCTTTGCCGCCTCCACCAACACCCACGGAGTCTGGCCAGCTCTTCAATACACTCTGTCCCTCTATCCTTTCTGTTTTTTTTTTTTTCATATCCAATGTCAGACCTTGCACAGATATTCCCACACAATGCAGTCTGTGGATGTTGGAGTTTTTTCGTTCTTTTTTTTTTTTTAGTTGAAAAGATTTACCGTGTAGCATGTAAGCATATTTCAAATTTTGTTTTCCGTTAATTCTATAAATAAAATATTATATGCCGTGCTATATGCACGGCCTGCACATCCGGTGGAGTCATGAAATTGCTGTGTAAGTGTGTTCACAAACTCATAAAATATCCCGTGTTCTGTGTTGCAAACAAAAATCATTTTTTTGAAGTGGAACAACAGGCTTGGCACATATTCAGCTCTCACCTGCATTTCAGCAACGAAGGGGGGGTTCAGGAGAAGTGTCTTGCTTTCAGCAGTCCTTTTACTGCTTCTACCTTATGTTTCATGTTTTCTTTCCCTCTTGTCTCTTTCTTCCTCCTGTTTTTCCACCTGTTCATTTTTCTCTTCCTTTTACACTGTTGGTTTTTCATCATTTCCTTCATTAAGTCGCCTCCATTTCCTCCCTCTGCTTTTCATTTCTCTCCTCTTCCTCCTCTTTTCATCCATTGCCACTTGTTTACACCACCCCCACTCCTCTTGAGCTCTCTACCTGCTCCTTTCATCTTCTCACGACTCTCTTCATAATGTATTCCTCCTCAGCTCACCTGTCAGGACATGTATCTGCTACGTTCACTCTCTGCATGAGCTAGCATGACATCTCCTCATCTTTCCCTTCCCTCGACCATTGACCCTCATTATAGTTGTGTTCCATTAACATACATGAGCCAAACAGTGGTGACTTTTCCTGCGTTTGTCCATTGTAGGCTCACTCATGCCATGTGAACTGACCTGACATCTTTCTTCTTCATCTATAGTTAATGAGACCACACTTGAGGTGGTTGACTCCCAGGAGATGAACATCATTGGGGCTGACACCACTCAGCAGCAGCTTCAAGGCTTAAAGGAGGGCAGCCTCTACCGCTTCCACCTCAGTGCCTGCACTCGAGCAGGTTGTGGACCTCCGCTGGCCCAGGAGGGCAACACCATCTCTGTTGGACGTGAGTAGATGAAATCAGTGTACCTGTGGTAGTAGTGTGGCTAATAGGCTTTGCACTGGTTTTAGTATGAAAGCCCCTCCAGTGTTAGAGGGATAATGCAATTACAGACATGGTAGCTGCAACGTAATAGTTCCTACAATGTGGAGATTTTGTAAACTTCAACCTCAGTATGTGTAGTATGATCTGGAAAAACAGTAGCCGTACCAGCTCTTTTCTCCCTGGCTAACTGAATGGTAAAAACTTGTAGTTTACTCTGTGAGTTATGTTGTCAGTTTTGAGCCGCTACTTGCAAAATCCCTCTTAGCCATGACATTAACTGATTGAAGCTAATAAGTATTACATTTTTATGTAATGATAGCATCATTTACATCATGCCAATGATACAGTTTTTTACTTAAGATGAAATGAGACAGTCGAAAATGGTGCAGTCTATGTGCCTACACATTCTACCACTAGGGGGTGCCAAAGCCAAAAATTCTCCACGCATTGTGACTTTAATTTGTATCTCACATAAAATAAATCCACGCAGAGTCTGTCCATTGTAATTTAACTCTTTGTTAAAACTTTATATTGGTTGTTTGTAAAACCATATACTGTCATTCAGCCACATTCTGGTTTCTAATTGGACAACAGTACTCCAGTGCTGGTCTATTGGAATCTGGCAGGCTTTAATTTCAGCACTGATACTGAATGAGTAACACTGGAAGTTGAGTGCTAGAATTTTGTGACAGTTAAAAGTTCCTGAAAAACTCTTTGCTCCCACCATTGTTTGGCAGGGGAGGAGAAAAAAATGAGCGCTTGAGAAAATCTTTCTCCGCTATCTCTGAATGTTTTAATAAAAGTTATTCATTCCTCTCTGGCTTTTATATTTCCTTTGAGAGGCTCTGCATCATGTAGGTGGATGTCCGGCCTGAGAGCCATTAGATGCATTGTTTGTAAATATGGTTGAGTAGAGGCTCGGTGGGGAGATAAAATGGTTCTGTTTCGGAGCGCTGTCCTCGGGGCACGTTAGTCACAATGCAGCAGAGTACATTTATGGATGCCAATAGCACGGAGCAGGGGCATCATGAATTTAGAGACATTAATGGCGAGTGATGGAGTGACAGTGGTAAAAAAAAAAAAAAAAGAATGCATGTGGGTTAGTAAGCCCAGGCTCACCTTCATGACTGAATGAGCTTTTAATGCCTAATCGCCATTTAGATAGGATAAACAGTTTTTTAGTTTGAAAATAGTCTGGAAAAATAACAGACTTACATACCAAACTAAAAAAACAGCCATAGAGGTATCAGCAGATATGTGTGTCTGTTTGTCCGTGTGTCCATGTGCGTGTTTAAAAGGCTTGCGATGCAAAGACAGTGGCTGAAATTATATATATATATATATATATATATATATATATATATATATATATATATATATATATATATATGAACACACACACAGAAGAGTGGGATAAAACATCTGTGAGAAAGAGGCACAGAGAAAACTGAGAGAACAGCAAACCATAGCAGAGGAGTGTGGCAGATAGAGAAAAATATCTGTTTTTCTCCATCAAGTCTCATGAGATAACAAAGCCGCAGAGATAAATCGGGTTACAAACTAGACAAAAAGCACAGAGGAGCATATACCTCTAAAGCCACACAAAAATAACCACCAATTATTTGCTCTCTGGCACAACATTTGAAAACCCAAGTTGTTATCGCCAACAAATTTGCTAATAGCTTGAACTTAATGTTTGAAAAAGTTTAGTTAGAAACATAATAATCAAGGGCTGCCTTTATGTTCACTCTAATCAGTTCAGGATTCAGCAATCAGAGCAGAACAGACTGTTTCAGTGTGCAGCAGCGTTCTTTTTTTAAAATTCAATTTAAGTTCAGGTTGGGGCTCACAATATTCACAGTAGACAATGTGAGCACTAATACAGGCAGAAACACGTGCACATTCAATGATGTCTGTACAACAGCTAATGAAACATTTCTACCAATGAATGCAAATCCAGTCCATTTAAAAATCAATGTAACACTAGAAAATTCCCAACACAGTTTATCAGACCAAAACCAACATGATGAAAACTAAAAGAAACAAATTTCTATTAATCTATTCCAAAACAAATACAAATCCTCAAAATTGTTAAATAATAAAAATACATAATGACCATGTAGTTACTAGCTATAAAGTTCATACTTACAATGATCACATTTTTCTTTGTATACCATATTTTTCCTCCTTTTAAAGTATATACGTACGTAAATATGTACGTATTTTAGTTTATAATACTTAATATGATACTTAATAAGATGTTTTAAACTCGTCCCATCTCGTAATGCATACCTCCAGAAGCAATAGTGAGTCACTGTAGCGCCCAGTCTGCCCTCAGTCCAACATGAGAGGATGACGTAGTAGTAACTGTGAGTAGGCTATAAACCTGTGTTGCAGCCATCCTTACCCTCTCAGCCACATTCCTCCACTCTTTCCTCAATCTCAGCTATTGATGCTGCTGCGCTGGTTGCTTCCCCTCTCTCTTGTGTTCCTCGACCTCTGAGTGTGAAATCGTTGTTGTCGTGAGTCTAACAATAACCAAAGAAAACCACCTACCAGTTACATAATCAGATAGCAAAGTAAACCCGAGTGGTAAACATTATTCCCCAATCCATGCAGATTTTGCAACATGTCAACGACTGCCCAGTCCTGCAACACACATGCAGCGCGCTCTAATGCACACCCTGAATGACAGGTATACAGAGAGGGCAGGTGAAAACTTTATGGATTTTTTGATGGCCCACCTGCCCACCGATGCGGCGGCCCACTGGGATTTGTTCAACTATGGCACAGGGGAAGGGGAGGGGGGCTGGAGCATCCAAAGAGTGCATTCCTTTGGTTCTTACAGTAAGGGTGGACACATTAACTTTCTGTATATATATGCATTGCCCCATTAAAGAAAAGTAATTCCAACCAGCACCATGATGAGAATCTGTAGCTGTTTAAATTAGGAGTAAAACTAGGAGCAAATAGAGTATGAACTTCTACACAGTGCCCCCTGGAGGTGCTGAACTCCACCACTCATCAAATCTAAAGCACCACTAACTAACAGGTTGCTCATGCATGTATACATGTGCATATGTTTCTGAGGATGCACGGCTTTTCATATTTGTATGCGGATGTGCATGCGTGTGCGATCGCGCATCTCTACGAATCTGTGAGTGTGGTGTGCGTGTTTGTGCCTGCTCTATAAACCTTAAAGCTGGCTTTCCATATATTTTTAATCTTCTGCTGTATTTCATTTTCTTTTTATCCCTCTGAAGATCCAGCTGTGGCTCCTGTTCAGAGCAGTATGTATCACCACCTGCAGCTGCTGCAGCTTGCTAGCACTGAAGTAGGGGTGGTAGAGACAGACAAAGTTGTAGTTGTCTAGCTAGTACCTGGCCATAGTCTCAGCAAAAGTTCCTTTACAGTTGTACAAATGTAGTTTGGATAACTCCTGAATACCAGTTCAGGAAAGACAGCACATTTCTTGTGTGAAAAGATGCAGTCCCTGCTGCAGTTAATGTGTGTTTGCTATCAGCTGCACTGTACTTGCACAGTTGCTACCAGTTGCTTTTCCCGGTTGCTCTAGCATTCCTGCCTTCATGTTGTTAATAGAGCTTGCGTGTTGCACAATATAGAGTATTAAACCTGACAGCGTTGTAGCAGGAATCTAACATCTGAGGCTTCTGTTTCATTTCAGGGCTCAACTGCTCTCTCTCATTTCCCAGCTCTATCCCAGGCAATTCTACTCATCTTTATTTAGGTATATAGCTCACTCTCATACATGCACAATAATTTCCCTGTGATCTCATCTTGATGTACCTGAACATTCAACCAACAATGGGATTCGAGACATGGAGTTGGTTCAGTCTGTTCTGATATCTGCGCATGGGAGGGGGGTGGGGGGGGTGTCAGGAAATGCCAGTTTTGCTTAAGAGAGAGTGAAGACTAGATGTCACTCCCGCCCACGATCTCTATATCTACCCTTTATGAGCCGAAATCCAGCTCCACTCAATTAAGTCTGGGGCCCAGCGTTGCCTTTTGAACTGTCGTCTTGAAGTGTTTCCTCTAGCTGCACTGTTCTCAAGCTGCGGGGGGATCCTATTTGCCTCTGCTAATCCTCTTTTCCTGCCTTCTTTCTCCTTTTCTCTGTGCCTGTCTGTGTTTTCCTTTCCTCCTGATTTTCCTCCTCCTATTTCTTCTCTCTTTTTATCAGTTCCAGCCCTGTTGAACATAAGCTCTTATGTGAGTGACACCTTTGCCAAAATCAGCTGGACTGCCAGAGAAGAGCAGCAGGACTCACAGCTTTATGTGGCTTATATGAATAACCGTAAGCTACTTTTCCTATCCCCGCCTTGCTAAACACAGATAGGAATTTTTAGGTGGCATCATGTTTTAGTGCAACTGGGAAGGTTTTCTATAAACATCTAAAAATATATTATAAGCCTAATGTCTGCATGGCAACTTCCATCATTTCCACGATATCCTCAAAATGTACCAAGATGTATTTAAAGTTATATATAGTACAACCAACACATTTACTTTGGAAACATCTATTACTTGGCAACAGCTCATACTATATTCTTTTTCGATAGCATGAATGCTAATACAAAGTTGCTGCTTGTGCTTGCACTTCTTGTGCTTGGCTGTGTAGGTGATGGTAACTGGCGGATTTCAGAGGCTATAAACACTTCTCAAAGTTTCCACGTAATTGATGGGCTCAAACCTGGGACGGTGTACACTGTACGCCTCGTGGCCAAGAGGCTGCTTGATAATGCTAGCATTTTCGAAGACGTTATCCAGACTCGAGTCACAGGTGAGAGGAGAGAAAGGTGTTGTAGTCAGTAGAGCTTAGTAACCTGCCGTAACATTACTAATTGGTATTGAATGTGTGAGTTTGTCTTTCTTGCATCACTGTGTGTTGTGTGTTTTGTGTCCATCCTGTCTAATATTCTTTCAGAAGAGACAGAGTGTTATAGCTGAAGGGAATGTGAGTGAGATATGATGTGAGAACATCCGCTCAAACTTGAATCCATCACGTTTTACTGTTTTTAGCGAAAGATAAACTTGTATGAGGAGTGCTTTAGGGGAATCGTCATTCTCAAATAGACCTGTGTGTGAAATAGATCTTTGAGCTCTGTGTGTCTTTGCTGTTTTTTTGTTCTCAGGTGCGGAGGGTCAGCAGAGCAACTTTTCGACCAGGGGATGGTTCATTGGGACCATGTGTGCTGTGGCGCTCCTCACCCTTGTTGTACTCATGGCCTGCTTTGTGCAGAGAAACAAAGGTGGCAAGTATGCAGGTACGCCACCGCCTTGCCAGCGACAAGACATGTTCTCCATGGAAAAAGGTCAGTTAGTCTTTGACCAGGGCTGGGTCCCCCTTGTCATTTCGTTTCTGGAGGCGAACCAAAATTCAGCTCATGAAATGTGTAGAAAATATGTAGAAGTTATCAGCCTAATTTGGTAATATTATAAAATTTTAAAAAAATATCTCGACATTTTTAAACACAGCCAGCTTTTCAAGTATGGTTCTTTGCTTTAACTGTTATTGCTATTTTGGTTCGCCTCCTAAAGGAGTGAAAATGTGCAGTGGGCCTCAACCCTGACCCCGATCCTGTTTGGAAATGCATTATGCGTGCATGCTGGACACCTATGCATGCCAGCTCCGCCAAGCCCAAGATCATTAACCCCAAATGAACTGTCCGCATGATGCTTGCAGCAAGTGTAGTTTTACTGCATGTGAAATAATTTGTGTCGCCCCTGTTAGTTCTGCTTGGTACCTGTGATTTGGTACCGTGTCGAGCGAGATGAGTGAGAATCAGCTGGCTTTGTTCCACTCCTCCCCACCTCTCACCTGTGCAGACCTTCCTCTGCGCTTTTTCTATCAGAGCCAAATTCAGTCTCACAATGGTACCTACCTGCAAAGTGAATCTTCACTCACTTTCTTCCCTCTCAACTTGCTTTCCCGTCTTCTCCCCCCTCAACTCCGCTTCTTTGCCTGCAGTAGCTTTTGACATGAAGCACTGAATATTTCATCAGCTCCTTTGGATTCCCCCTTTGCCCATCCAGCTCGTTTCATGAAATCCCTCTTTTGTCTCTCTCAAAAGCAACTGGTATTTTTAAAGCATATTTACACAAAGAGCTGACGTGTAGCACTTTGTACAGACAGAGAAAGAGGCTTTCAGTGTACAGACTTGATATAAAGTTTACACAGTCATATTTAGTTGTCCTCAAAAGCTTTTCAGTTATTACTTTTGAATTTCAGCGCTTATATACACTGAAGCGCTGTAAAAGTTCAGATCATTTAGTGCTGTACGCATAAATGTTCAGTTTTTATTTTTCTGTAAAAGGTGATAAAAGTTAACAAAGCTAACAAAAGGCAGATGCTTCTGTTTGAGTTACTTCCCTTTGAATAGTGTTAAAGACAGGAACCTTTATAGTTACTGGAATTTGAAGCGTCACAAATGATTTTGTGTCCCAACTGTACAAGTAAGATATATTACATCTGTGGATGAAAGTGCTGCTCTTTAACAATGAAACTGAAATGTCTGTCCTGTCCCCCTTGCAGTGAAAGAAAAGGAGGACCTCCACCCTGACGTGGAGTCACAAGCAATGAATGATGACACCTTCTGTGAATACAGGTGAGCTGTGCTCCTACTCTGCAGAGGAAAGCTGCAGTGCAAAAGTGTGCTGAGGAAATGACACTTTTTTTTTAATCTCCTTGAAATGCATTGTGTTGTTGCAGTATTAATCTACCAACCATATGTTATATCTTCTGACTGAGAAGCTAATTTGTCATCATGTGTCACCATACATTTTTTTTTCTCTCCCATCCCAAAAGCAAACCTTGCTTTCATGAGCTTTACCGGGATCAGCCTAGAAGCCAGTGTTCTCATCATTTAACGGGCTAGGTAATCACACAGAGTAGTTAAGAGTAGTGGGTGACACTGCGTGTGTGCGCTCAGCAGAGAGTGTGAGTCAGCTTGTGTCTGTAGGGATCAGTTAGTTATTTTGTGTGTTAGTATGTGTGTGTTTCTTCATACTTATAGGCTGCTTGTTTCTTATGTTTGTGTGTTTTTTTAACCAAATGCTGTTTCCATAGTTTAACTAAAATGGCGTCTGCCTGAAAGTCACTATACGCTCACTGTCTCCATGTGTAATATAGCCGACTTACAGTCTGCAGACCAAAAGGCACCTTAAAAACATACTTACACATAACACCTAGCATACAGTCAGGACCATAATTTCAAAGTCAGGAAGAAAAAAAGTGTAATCCAATGACAGTCCTCATATATAATACAATATGACCTCCATTTTCTTAAACAAATATTGTATTATATGCAGGCCAGGACCTTGGAATTGGGAATTAGGGTGGATGCTGCACACTATCTTCAACAGAGGCCACACTTTTAATTGCAATAGAGGAAGCTCCCTCTGCAGACATACAGATCGATTTAGGATGTACAGTAATTGCTTGAAACAGGCAAAGACTCAGCATGGCAAATGGTTGGAAAAACTGGGCCTTCCTTTAAGCCCGCAGCAGACAGCTGTTGTATTTTATAATAGCTGTCGAATTTTCCATTGTTTGCATTGTTTAGCTGCTACGGTGACAATTCAGGGAAATCGACTGAATCCTATTGTGCTTTACAGCACGGCAGCCGCTGTGTGACAGTGGCCGTGTTTGTTTGTGCACAAGCGACAGAAATCAACTGAAACGGCCTCTTCTGTTGGCTTTGATTCTGCTCGTCATCACATTATTTAGAACATGATATCTCACCATTGTGTGGTTGCTGCCAATTGCTTTCCTTTGATTCTTGCCAAGACTATAATTCTATTAAAAAAGAAAAATGCATTATCTCTGTAAACTCCATTTATAGATAATACAGCTTAAAGATGTAAGAAGTAAATTTTTACCGTCCAAAATGACTATAAATGTGTGAATGGATATTGTTACGTTAGGGTGTCTTGAACACTTTCGGTAGTGTTTTCTGTGTTGCCAAGTTTATTTTGGAGCTCGTCGGGCCAGGGAAGCCATGCTAATATGTGTTTGGGAGTCGGTGCAGATGTGTGGCTGCAGCTATCTGTTTAGAATGCCTCTCATGGTCCCGTTCATGACGCTGCTCTGACTACTGTCCCCCCAGAGTGCCCTTAGCCGTACTGTGATGTTGTTTTCCTGGCTTTAGAGTTGGATTCAGGGCTCTCTTGTGCCCTTTGAATCTCTGAAGGCAATGGACCACCCACTGGTATGCCACGTGTCCGGGGATCTGACAAGTGGTAATTATGGTTCAGACAATTTCTCTTTGGAGACAGCCCTCTGGTGCCCTGCACCTCTGTCCACTGCAGGAACAGCAGGTGTTGTAGCTGAATTAGCCTGTTAGCCAGCAGCATAGTGCAATTTCTGAACTAGTTTTCTGTTGTTTTTTTAAATGTGTGTGTGTGTGTGTGTGTGTGTGTGTGTATATATATATATATATATATATTTTTTTTTAGCCCCGCTCATCTTAGCTTTCATCGTCTCACGTTTTTAAGTGCAGTTCAGGGGATGGCAGCAGATGTGGAGAAGTTTTTCCTCTACACACCTTTAACCCAAAATACTTTAGGTACAGGGGTGGGGGGGTTAAAGAAATCCATCATGCATCTGAAGTCTCTGCTGCCCCCAAAGCAAGTCAGCATGGGTTAATGGCAAGACAAATTTAATTACCTTCTGCCCTCTCTCACCTGTTTGTGAGGCTGAAGGAAAGCCTTTTCCCGACAGATGAGACTGAGCTGGATCCCGACCAGGGTCTTGAATGAGCTGAGGCTCAGAAGCACTCAGCCCCATTTTATCACTGTATTCAAAGTCAATGTGGGCGGGCTGCAACGGCTGTGGCATTCCACTGCTCTTAGATAACAGCCACTTATCTTCGGCGCTCTAGAGTCGTCAGAGAAAGAAGGTTTGATAAGAGTTGAAATGCGGACCTTATGTGGCTTGCATGGTAAACGGCCCATTAAATTGGAGAGATAAGATTGGTTATTAAAAATCCCTGTGAAGGAGACCTGATTTGTAATCTTAGCTTGAACCACATTTCTGCGCAAAAATGCTGCTCAAAATGTCAAGCTTGTATTTGACACAGGTGTCAACTACAGCACACCTCAAATGGCACTATCATACAGCAGGCACCTGAGCACTGTTTCTGAACGCAGGCGCTCTGTGTTATGAATATTAAACCACAGAGTGGTGTTACCGAACAGGGATGGTTTATAGAATTAGAAGAGAACAGGGAGGAAAAATATCCTCAGTGTTTTGAGGTGACCCCGCGTCTTGTAGTGAGACACCTGCAAGTTGGCCAGTTGCCCAGCCTTAAATTGGCATCTAATCTCCTCGGCCCACGTGTGGGCCCTTCGGGAATACCAGGAATGACAGGCTGTTTGTCTGGGATTGCATATGCCCCACCTCTTCCCCCCTCTTCCTTCTCCCTTTCTCAATCTCAGCCCTGAGATTGAGAACCCTTACACACACACACACACACACACACACACACACACACACACACACACACACACACACACACACACACACACACACACACACACATCTCCCACCAGTCTTCTTTCTCACTGCACTCTGGCAATTTCCATCGCTGGCTTTAAAGAGATTTGAAATTGCCTTTGGTCCTGAAGCCTTGGCAATTAGCAATTAGTGAAGTGATTGTAGCAAGCCCTCCCTGCCTCCCCTGTGCTCGCTTTCCCGCTGTGCAGCCGCTGCATCCACCCCTGCCTTCTGCCCGTAGTGATGTATTGAAACCATAAGAACTTGCTTTGTGAGTGGGAGCCTGCGTGTCTGTTAGTGCAGCCAAGCATTTAATAGTCTATATGTACTGTGCATGCTCTGTACGCTGGTCTTTCTGTGTATATGTGTGTAGCTTTTGGTTATATTTGAAACAATGTGTGTGCGTCTGTGCTTATGTGTCAGACACAGGCACTTAAGGTCATGTGTGTTGCTTCCAAACATCTGCCTGATGTGCTATACAATATGTTTGTTTACGCACTGCACCACTGACCCCGGTCATTCTTCTCTGTTGTTGTTGATGGCAGTGACAGCGATGAGAAGCCACTGAAGGGCAGTAGCTTGTGTTCCCTGAATGGCAATGATACTGTTGGGGACAGCGTCAGCAGAGACAGCCTGGTTGACTACGCAGACGGTGGAGGAGAATTCAGCGAGGACGGTTCATTTATCGGAGAATATTCTGGACCCAAGCACAGAGGTTCTGGTGGCGAGCCCAGCGGACCCAGCCCAGTCACTGCATAAAGCCAGGCTGCAGCTGAAACAGGCTGCTTCAAATCCTTTCGTGAAACTTTTGAAATTTAGCTTTGCTGCCACTCAATATTGCTTGAATTGTCAAATATGGCGCAATGAAAAAGTCTCGAATGAGCGGATGTTTTTTTTCCTGAAGACTGGAAATGAAAGAATGCATCCAGCCATACACATCAGTGTGAAAACCACCCGAGTCTTTGTACATACTGTAAGAGAATGAACTGTATGATTAGAGTGATATGAGAATTAATTGTTTTTGTACCTATCAGCCATAAATCTTCAGTGGTGTACATTGATTTTATACTGTAACTATAAGAGAAGCAGATAAAAAATTATTTTCCACAAATTAAAAAATACTGAAAAGAATATTTGTATTTTTTTACGCAATGGACAAAAATAACATATATAAGTATCTACGACTTCATTCATTCATCGCACAGTACAGGGCGTCTGACTTTCACTCTCATCATGGCAAATTTCTAGTCATAAATGCTTTACTGTCTATTACTGTATATTATTTGTATTCATTTTTGTTTTTGTTTTTTTGAATATCAATATGCAGATATGTGAAAGTTGACCATTTGTATTTTTTTTTTTATTATCGAAATGCTCATGATGTCCTTTTATGTCATTACATCAAAAGTGTTTCCAGACATAAACATAAGAACTAAACAAACTCAACAAGTTCAAGTATCTGATTTCCCCAAACACGCCCCTGGTCGGGTGTGGAAATTACAGAAGGGATGTATACTAGTTGTTTAGAAAGAAGGTTAAATTGATAAGTGTAGTTCTGTGTTTGATTAGTGGAATCATGAATGCATTCATTTGAGGAACTTCTTAAAACTGTAATTGGTGAATAAAGCTTTCACCTTAGGGACTCTCCAGTACTGAAGTTTCTAAATGTAAGCAATTTGTCCTGCTCCTGTTTGTAAAGTCTGGGACGTTTTAATCATGTGCCTTTATTCCGAGTGAATCACTCTATATCTCGTTAAAATGATCAGGCAGCCGGGCTATTTATTATTTTGAAATCCTAAATGTCAGTTTCTTTCTTTCCAATTTTTTTTTTTTTTTTACTTGGTGCAGTGATTCATCAGTTTCTATTTGCTGCTCCTTTTCCGTGATTTAAAAAGCATCCACTTCCATGGCCCTCTCACTTTCAAGTTGAGATGTTCCTCCACTGAACATGGGATGGGAAATTGCAAAAACATAAAAATCCTTCTTTGCTTCTTAGCTATTTCCAAAATTATACAGTACATTTCGTTCACAAACACAAACTAAGCACAAAGTGATACTGAAATGATAAAAACATGGCTTAATTAAGCTTGATTTTCTCAAAGGTCAAACACGTTGCAAATAACGAGAAATATTTTGCCCGTGATCTCCGTGGCTAATCCATGCAGTGATTCCTCCCATGCATAATGCATGTTACTAAAATATTCATCAAGGATATAACTCAGAAAAAGTTGAGAGTTTATCTATTCAACAATCTTACTTAAACACATGTAATAAAACAGGATATAGCAGTGGTGCTGGCTACCAGCTTCTAAATGTTTCATTGCCTGGAGGCTTATTTTTTTATGTTTACGATTCTAAAGTGCGCTCTTTTAAGATACGAAGACCATTTTAAAACCAGAGAAGACTCTTCAGAACCAGCATACTGTATTTTGTGGTGAAGAAAAAAAAAATTGGTCTACAGAAATGCAAACCAGAGAAACTTTAATGACCAAACTGCATTTTGTATGAGTTTCTTTGAAGATGTTAAAGACAAAATAAATCCTCCTACACCGTAAACATGAGAAAGCAGTAGTCGACAATAAAGTGTATTTTCACTTCAAACAAAAAAAGAACAAAAGTGGTCATAAAAAGTTTAGCTATGAAATATAGTCAACATTGTAGTCAATCTCTTTCCCATTATTGTACCAGGTCCCATGGCTCCAATTATCTGAACCAAAGCAGTGCTCGCTCTCCCCTTCAATTTCTGAGGGGAAAATACAGCACCTTTGATGAGGCAGAAATCCCAGCTAACAAAGATGGGAGACGATTGACTCATGCGTCATATGGTGGGAACCTCTTTGAATCCCTCTAAAATAGCCCAACTACCCCGCTGATTCACCCCATTATTTTAAGCATTAAAAAAAACAAAAAAACAAAACAAAAAAAAAACACAAAACACACACACACTCAGAGGTTCAGGACAATGATTTTTTCCCCTTTCCTGTCATGTCTGTTTGTCCCAAAATGAAAAAAAAAAGAACAAAAACGACTGTGACTGAAATTCAAGTTTGAAATTTATCATACATTCAAAGACAGGAGGATGCACATAGTTACAAAATATCCTCACTGGCAGTTACAGCATTAATCAAAGGACAAGCTATTATAAGACAACAATGTTTATTTTGCTTTATTTGAGCTTTCTCTTGTTCAAAATCCTCCCACCTCTGTCCCTGGACTTCTTGCATATGTCTGCAATACCTTGGAGGCCCTTATCTTCTGTTTTGAATACACAGCCTGCTTGCTGCTAGTCTGTCTATAGCCTGGTGATTATAAATAGGCATTCTAGCTGTAATCAAACCAGACTTGGGATAGTGGAGTTGAAAAGCGCTCCATGCCTCATGGCAAGATAAAGGTCATTTAAAGAGATAATCCCTGTATTGTCAGGGATTACGCCCTCATCCGTTTTAAAATTGCTTTCTCCGTGGAACGTTAAAACCTCTAAACAACAACAAAAGATTACTCTGGGCAAAGCCTCCCTGAGTGTCACAAGCAGCTTTTTTGCTCCACTAAATCTGTTCTGAGGACGTTCAGGTGACCCTTTCAAAAGTCATGATGGCCCTATTTTTTTGGAAGGAGCTCAGGTTGGGACATTAACGGCACTTCAATCCACGTTGAATTGGACGACCTTGTTTGCTGTGTAGTGTTCTTGCTCATGTTATTACTGGTGGACGCTGCACACTCACACACAAGCTCACAAATTTGAGCTCAAAGCTGATCACTCGCCTTCGGCCGATTTGATCGGAGCTGATATTTAGGCTAAGTGCCATGGAAATTGCCTGGTGGGAGGAAATCGATAGCATACTCACACATGCTGCGAGTTCGGCCCAGTAACCGCGGGGCTGTAACCACTCAGTGTTGTATCAACTTTAAACCAACCGAAGACACTGCAAGGACAGGAGACAAAAACAGTCGCACGCAGGGAAGATTTTCAGTTTTCTCAGGGTGCGAGATATTGAGCATACGCAGCAACTGCCGAGCTAAGAAGAAGGTAGCATGATGGCCTTGAGGAGCTCATCAATAATGAACGCCGTCGGGTTCACAGAGAGGGGAACTGTGACAGGTGTTTCCGGAGATGCTCTTAAGGAAGACCTTCTTCTCACTGGTGACTTTTGAGGGAGTGTGCAGTTAAAGCATTTGGAATTAAACCATCGTCACTACTTTCTTTCTTTCTTTTTTTTTTTTTAAAGGACTAGCCTATTGAGAGCAATACACACAAATACTCTCAAGGACAAGCTGTGAGCACTTTACCCGAGGAAGGGGTGAAGGGTGGGTGGAGAAAGGGTTGGGATATATACTGAAGGTTACTTGACTGCATGCTCTTTATTGAAACCTGCTTCAGCAACGCTGCAGAAGAAGAAAAGAAGCTCAGAAAGATATGACACATATAGACGCATATGGCAGTGGTTTATTTTGCATATTCTTCCACTGGCCTTCACTCTTTGGCCGCAGTTTTTGAAGTGCATGTGGGAACAATGCCCAGGCTCACCTATTTACAGGAATCCAAGAAGAAACACACAACTGTCGAGCAAGACATCAGCGTCTGACACGCATTCCAGAGGCTTTCATTGACACAGTCTAAAATGCGTTTCTTCACTCTCATTCAGGGTCTTTTGTTAAAACTTCTTAACCTGATACCTTCTATTGATTCCCTCTTTCGAAAAAAAAAAAAGCTAAAATAAATCTAAATGCATCAATATCTCATAAAAGCTGTCCCAGACGTAGTAACACCCGGAAGAACACCCATCTAATTTAGGTCTCAGGCAACCTCCTCCTCCTCTCCTGTTCCTTTCATTCTTTTTGTCATCTCAACACGGTGCTATACTCACCTTCAGCTAAAATTTAATTTGTCTCACTAGAATGCAAATGGAATGGGATGATTCTGCATACAGAGAATCCTTTTAGAGGGCTATTATTTCCCTGGTAAACTGCTTTAGATGCAAGCCCAGACACTCTCAAATGCCAGCCAGCAACAGAGTGGATATGTGTGTGTGTGTGTGTGTGAAAGAGAGAGGGTATGAGTAGAGCAGGAGGAGGAAGGGACACTCAGCCATGGCAGAAACTAATGAGACATGCATTGGTAATATGATTACAAAGTCAGGATGGCTATGTCAGAGAACAAGGGGCGGGGGGCACTTTGGTAGAGACATCTGCACAGGACAAGGTGGACACTGGGATGTTCAGTTGCGGCGTGTCTGCAGAATCACATTACTCTACCTGTAAGCGAGCAGCAGTGAATGCAGATGGTGAAAATGATGCTCAGGCTGGCTGTCATTCAGATTGTGGCAACACTGACATCAACAAAACAGAGCTTGATGAATGATGATTTGAAACAACTCAGGTAGGCATATAATTAAAGACTGCAGTCCGCGCCCTTTAAGGTCAACACGTCCTGAGTTTGATCCAGCGACGGATTTCATCCAGACTCCTGCTGGAGGATTAGATAATAGACTTGTAAGTGCTGCGTGGGTAGTGAATAATTCTCACCTTCCTTTCTTAGCCCGAGGCTGTCAAAGCAACAACTTGGCACAAACCACAATACGTACACAATACGCAAGTCTGCTTAAAATCTCTGCGACAGAACCATGTGGAGAAACGATATCCATAACCTACAGAGCAACATCAAAAATGACATTCTTATTTCTTCGTGTCTCAGAACTCCACTTGTTCACGCGCAGTGATTTTTTTAAATGTTATTTTTAGCGCATCCACATGCTTGTTAATAACAATTCAATTGCTCTATTTTAACTAACGTCTCTAACGTCAGAAGACAAATGCAGCAGTGTGTTCTTTTCTTTGTAGGCAGTAATAAGGCTCGTGTATTGTACAAACAACTCCCCCCAAAGAGACAAATTGAGTTTGAAACCTTATACTGATATTCAGTTTTAGTCTTATTAAAGTACAAAAGGCTGGCGGCAGTGAGAGGGAAGTTGAGTGGACACAGAACAAGTGCATCCTCCTGTACTTTGCAAACTAATTAAATGGGTTATTTCAGTTTGCTGACGTTTGTTAATAAGCAAATGATGAGCAACCCTGGATATCAAACAGAAGGGAGAGATACTTCGTCAGTTTTTATTTTTCCAAAGCAATTCTTTTTCTATGATTTTGTTTCTGTGATGTGTTTCTCTTGGAACACCACTCCTGAATTATTCATGACGCCTTCATTAAAACACCTCAATTTGCATAACACACAGGGGCCGTATAAGATGCATTAGGGCTTTTGATCCTCGTGTACATGTCAAATAATTTAACACGGAATTGGCTCGCCAAAAAACCCCAGAAACATGGAAGAGTTTAAATGTCTCAGAATAAACTGATGCTAAACTTTACACTCAGCTTCAAGTTTGAAATGAAAATTCAGCATGCGGAGATGGAAGTGGGTCAGAGTGGACCCCTTCAGCGCAATAACCCACATGAAGAAGTAAATAAAGTACAGCAAAGGAGTCGTGATTCTGGCGGACATTAGTGCTTCTTTGGAGAAGTGACAGCGATGTGATTTATTATAATAATTATTTTGATGGGAGCAATGGCAGCTGTTTGTCAAATGTGGTTTTTCCAGATGTATCTGTAATGACAGAGAAAATTTTGATACAAACACACACTCATCTGTGCATCCGTCAAATTTTGTAAAGCTTTCCTAGTTGTTCCTCTGTGGTTGCAGCAATCAGGCTAATGAACACAGATTGAATGATAAAAGCAACAGCGGAAAGACAGTAGTAACCTCAGGCCTTTGTGTTGAAAACACACTTACAGCTGAACTTCATTAACATCGGTAGCTCCAGTCGGAGGAAATGTCAAATGTGAGCTGAATTGCCTCCTGCTGTTCTTGTGCAGTGTGCAGGTTGTGAATGATCAGGTTACTCTGTTCAAAACAGTGAAACAAACTCATGTTTCACAGAGGAAGACAATCGAAACTGATATCTCATGAACTGTTTAAAAAAAAAAAAAAAAACCCTCTCCAAGAGTGTTTCAAACTGTACAGTTCCACAATGAGGCAGTGTCTGTGTTCACACAACAAGCCTTGTGTTTTTCAAAGAGAAAAGTAACGTAACACTGACTCCAGGCCACAACATGTAGACATGTGTATAATTACACCTTTCCATGTTTTTCAGTGAGACACAAATCTATATGCAAAACAAGGCTAGGAGGTAAAACCTGAGATGTAGAAGTTCGCAAACTCTACTGAGTCCTTGTGGAGCCTCAGCTCATAGTTGGGTGTAAAATACTGGCTGAGGTAGTGAAAGCTACTAAGAGACCATACATCCACTAAATACCTTCGGCTGCCTGTCAAGAAGAAAAGGATGCCGGTTTTACCTGAAACCCCTGGTGAGTTTGAGTAGCTTTCTGCCGTCGCTCCTCTTGCTCCCCACAGTGTTACTCACTCGATTACATGGTCGAGGCAGCCTGCTCCGGTCCTCTTGATGTTGTTAACATCTTCTCGGTTAACAAACAGAATGCAGACAGAAACTAAACTGAAATACTTCAGGGATGACAGTTATCATTCACTGTCCATTACTGTCTCATCAAAAAGATGAGCCCTTTCACTAGCACACCACTCTCTCTATTTTCTTCCTCCTCTCTCTTTCCCTCTTCTGCCGTCTGTCCTCAAAAAAGCTCATATTACGCAGGACTCGCCCTCTTGAAGATTGGCACCCAATCAAAATGACAGATGATAACCTGTGACCGCGACAATACTTTCTACATCAGTGTAAAAACAGGCACAGCTGATCATTTTATCCAAGTCTGTAGCTTCTTTAAAGTTCATACAACTCAATGTGATGAATTGGTATAGTCAACAGTAGGACAGTCTGTAGCAACGAATTTGTAGTTCAACACTTCACTGTACTTGTGCTGAACCACCTGATAGCAGTTCTTCTCCACCTTTCCACAAGAATCAGGATAGAGGCGTGAAGATCTTAATGTTGGAAATTGTAATGAAACCCTGTACAAATTCTGACATGAATGAAATTGCATTGCCACAAATTCCACATTGTAGGACCAGACATGAAAATTGTTGTCACACTATGAGATCTGAATTATGAGGGTAAACAACATCTGATTTGGGGGCGACTTTCACCTGCACTGTGACGTTTCCATAGCGTTCCTTATCCAGTACCTGTCACCAGACCTGTTTACTTGTGAGTCCTCCCAGACCTGTCCATCCTTGGCTTTTTGCGATGCAGAAATGTTATGGATAACACCTAATGTGCTTCTGTGAGGTTTTGATCCCCCACCCCTGATTTTGTTGTCCCTTTTACATCTCAATTTGCTGCGAAAAGGCAAGGGAGCGGATGAAAATGGCAAGTAAAACTAGTGCAAAAGGCATCATTTGGCCCGAGATAATCACAGAATCATCTCTTAAATCCTGGTGGAGCACTAACATAAAAGCCTGCATATTTGGTTCTTTCAATTCCACTCAGCACGGACTGATTACTGTAATGGCTTTGTCCTGTGATACACCATGAAAATGCTTGATCCTTTGCTTGCTGCTGTGTGTCATTACTGCTGAGCACTCAAACTCACATACACACACACACACGATCACATGTACACACTGGAGCAATGAGCACAGATGGATATTATGTGTTTAGTGGGGCTTTCTATCTCTCACTGTCTTTCTTTATTACAATCTTTATTATAATTATGCAATGCCCCCTCAAGGCACAGTTCAGATACTTAAATCTGTTAAAAGTTCAGGCTGATAGTGGCAGGAGCAAAGTGTGTTTTGTTGTGGTTCAAAAGCATGGATGTTATTTCTTAGACTAACTTGTTTCTTTGGTTGATTCCTCTGTTAACTGCTGCACTGCTGCTACTTGAGGATAATAATTTTGTTTCGGGGACAATAACGTAACTGCTCTCACAAACTAAAAGGTAGCCATTGGCAGCAGTAGACTGGGAGTTAGAACACAGGCATCATGTGATGTCTCCAATTATTCACAGAGGATTTATTGTTCAGTATGTGGGATATGGGGGATACAAGCCAGGCAATTTTGTGAAGACTTGAGCAAGGACTTGGACCCAAACGCAAACAACCCCAAAGACAGGCAGAATGAGAGAACTAAATGTCTTTTAATAACACAAAATCACTGAAACTGACAAGAACACAGGGAAACGACGAGACTTAAATAAACAAGGCAATGGGAAACAGGTGAAACCAATTAGGGCAGACAGTCACAAAGGCGGGAAACAAGACAAAGACAGGAAGTAGAATACGACATGATACACAAGGGCAATGATTTCAAAATAAAACAGGAACTATAAACAAAACTTAAACTAACCAAGAGTCCAAGAGTCCACAAAAGGGTTCAAAACAAAACAAGGGCTCAGAAAACAGCCCCTTAGGGGCTAGTCATGACAAATTCAATATGATGATCTGGAACTGTAATCTGTACAATTATAGATCATTAAATCATGATGTTGAACGTTACAGTCCAACATCATGATTTGATTTGTAAAAACTGGTTAGCATATAGTTTTCATTTTACACTGTAGATGAAATTACATGTCATAATAATATGCAATATGGAAGCCTGTGGAGAGGGAATTAAACAGGTCCCAGAACAGATCTTTGAGGAACTCCACCGCTTAGAGGAGCAGAATCAGATGTTTGGTCGGCCATGGATACAAACAAGTTCAGATTTGTTCAATAGGAGGAAACCCATTTAAGTGCTGTGCAACATATCCCCGCCCACTTCAGACTTCAGACAAAGGGAGGAAACACTTAGAATCTGTGTTCTGGAGGGAAGCAACAAATGAAGCATTTAATTTGGAGGACTCCTTGCATCCATCACACAGCGTTCTCCTAGCAACCCTCCTATTCACTGATTCTCCTCAACCCCTCAACCACACTTCCTGCCACCTCAGATCAGAAAGGGTGTGAAGAAGTCATACTAGACTTGTTGAGTCATTTCCTGGACTTTTATTAGTACTGAAACTATTGCCCCTATTATTACAACGCTGCACGTTGTATTTCTCCAAATCATTACTACTATCATTAATAAATTAAAATTGTCATTTTCCTACCTGTTGCTACTTCAGGGCTTTTTTTTTTCTTTGTGTTTTTGTGGAGTTCTTCTTGTGTGGGTCAGGAGCTATTATTTTTCAAACCTCTTAAGCCCACTCAGACATTTTTCAGGCAATAGACACAAACTTGACTTGACTTTAATATGCACTTCACACACATGCAAACACACACACACATTTAATGACATATTCATGGCTCACCCTCTACTGCTCACATTGCGTGAACTGTGCAGAACTGGCTTCCATGTCAAACCTTACCTGTAATGTTGGATTTGACATCGTTACTGTCCATGATAAGAAGTTAGGGACACAGAGTTTGACTTGTCTGGGCTCATAATACCTAAGTTCTTATAACTTTTCACACTCCAGTGGTTACAAGCTCCCCTAAGGAGCTGTGTCCTCTGCATCTTTCGGCCTAAATCACCTCATTTCATTTGCCTCTATTATACTCCATCACACCTTATATCTCCAGTATGACTTCAAGAAACCTAATTTGCCCTCCACTGTCTTGACGACATGCAGTGAGTCACAACAGGGGTGCCTCTTCCTCAATTAGTGGTCAGTCATCCTCCTCTGGAATCCATCAAATCCTGCCTACCTCGTTTATTCGTACTTTCCCCCACCCCCCATCTTCTTAACTCTGCAATTTCTGCCTGAGAGAAATCTCCTCTGACATGCACGATTACTAGAAAGCCTCTCACTGTCCTTTCCCATCATACTTATTCAGCTGTGATGGAGCCTAATTCTGCTCTATAGAAAGCAGACTGTGAAATTCATTCTTTTCTATATGTCATTTGCTATATGTAGATGGATACATTTGCACGCCCAAGACAGCAATTTTCTGTCATTCAGTCATTTTTCTTCCTCTTTATTCACTGGTGCATAGAAAAAAAGGACCCTGAAGTAGAATGTGTATAAACATTTAATGAACGTGATGTTTTGGTGGGTCTGCACTGGTTTCAACGCACACACCCCCCCGCCATGTCAGGCCAGCAGACCTTCCTAAGACTCTGTAGCATCAAAATCAAGGGCAGATCATGAGGGAAAAGTTTCAGTGTCAGTGACCTCTTGCCCCCTGAGCTCTTTTTGCCACTGTAAAGAGCTTCACTCTCACACCTAGCTGGTGTGTTCATTAATTTGTGATGATTCCTGGATGGAGGGAACATGTTAAGACATTGTTCAAAACTCCAGGAGAAGGCACTCGCTTGGCATTTATGCGGCAATTGCGACAAGCACTCCAACAGGGCAATGTCTTTGGAAATAACTCCACTGTAGTCTACACCTTTTTTCTTTAGTTACAGTACATTAATTCTGCTTTTGTCCTCAGAGGCCAATTTTCTCCTGTCTGCTGCTGAGTGCTATAGGAATGAAGAAAGGCTACTGTGGAGGCATTGCTCTCTGGCTCCGCAAGCATAGACTGAATAAGCTCAGTGTGCAAAATATATGGAAGGACCTGTTTTTATTTTATTGTGTAAACATGCAGTATATTGGATTTATCTTCCAACAGGTATATTTGTTGTAGAAGAACCTCTTTTCAGCGGGGTTCTTCAGAGATTCTGCTTTGTAAGATTCTTCCACAGAGGAACTCATGAGGAGTAGATTTTATATCTCTTATCAAAGACTGAATAAGTAGTAGCCCTGAAGCACAACTGCAGCGTAGCATCCTATTAAATGTAATGAATTACCAGCTGCCTTACATAACCAGTAGACCTGGTGGGCTAGTGAGGCTTGTGGGTTGGCTTATTCCCAGGATCTTGAAGACGGTAATGAAGAAGATGAATGACGATGGTAAATCTTATTGTCATTTCTATTATCTTTTATTGAAGGACCATGTGTTTCTTTCTCCCCAGACAGTAGGTAGCTCAGCGGTATATACAGTTTTTGGAAAGCGTCCATGCCACTGAGTGGAGTATAATCACAACAACACAGCAGCTCATATAACCACACCGCTATCACAGGGAAATTTGTTGTCTGTACTGTGGTGCTCTCTTCTGTTCTGCAGAGTAGAGGGGAAACGTTCCAGAGCCTTCGACACAATTACAAATCTCCATCGCTGTTTCGGCCACTGGGGAGTCATACAGTACTGCACAGTGTCAAGAGCCCAAATGGAAATTATTTTTGGATTCACTTATAAAGAAACAACTACAAATTTTCCAAAGTAAAGTGTTTCAAAATCATACTTTGATGTTGAATTTTTAAAAAAATAAATTTTAGTTTAAAAGGTGCTGGGCTGAAATCAAAGGCTTTTCCTGTTGCATTTGGTTACTGTATCTAAAATGCTTAGTAATAGGCAGACAAGAAAGGCTCTTGTAGTAGCAACTATCAATGAATGAATGAAAACCATATCTGATAGGAAAGAAGCTCATGGAGTTCTAATGTAATTTTTTATAGTTTAAGTCATTATCCTTAAGATACAGCAAACACTCCTCGAGCAGCCACTTTGTCAGAAACACAGCAGAAGAGCAACTGGTGTATCTGTTCACAGCAGCGTTGAATAAACTCAGTGGTATAAATTAAAAAGTCAGTCAATAGTTGACACATGGTGTGAGTAGTTTTCAGCGCAGCAGCAGGGCACAGTGGAGTTGGTTACCTTGCTGTGGAGGTGGAGGTGTGCAGCCCTACGCCTGCTGCTTTTCATCTAAGAGCTCACTGTGGCTGCCTGCTCTCATCCCATTACTCTCTGCAATGTTTAAAACTGATCTGCTGTCAAAAAATTGCTGAATGTGATCGTTTGTCTTGTTTTGTAGATGCAATTTTTTGATGAATGATCTCTGGTAGCATCAGCCTCTGTGACAAATTGCTAGTCCTGTGGCTCCTTCACAATAAATGCCGGCAAGCGTTTCGGTAGTTGGATGCTTTTAATGTGAAGCGGCACCAGTAGGAGTTGTTCAGTTTGCATTAGCAGTAACTTACTACAGTTCTGAGACAGTGTGAAGCTGAATTATATGAATACATTGTCTCAAACCTCAAATCTAGGGTTTCTGAAAAAAATGCTGACCACAAATAGTATCAAAATCTTGATCTGATTTTATAAAAATATATATATATAAAGTATTACAACTTATATAATACAGTTTTACATTTTCAGTTTACAGCTTACAGTTTCATTATGTCATGTGTAAACAAACCAGCGTTCCAGACTAAAAAACATAAACCTGCTTTCTAAATTTTAGGTGAAAGACAGTGCTGCAAAAAATATTTTTGTCCTGTTTGTTGATATTCAAAGGGGGGGACTTTTCGAGGCATGACTACTTGGAAAGCAGCTAATTATAAATATAATATCAGAGGAAATCTTTTGGTAGATGATAATAAGTAAAGTATTACGGCACTCCTTTCTTCTGGGGTGTAAATGTAAAATGAAAGTGTAAATGAAATACCTGTCGCTTTACATATTTGATGATTGTGTCCGAAGAATCTGTGTCTTATAAGTTCTTTTTTTCAGTTATTCTGCTTACAATAAATTACAGAGTACAACTACAGTTTGCTGTCATCCTCCCACTTATTTGAAATAGCCATGAGCTGCTCTCAGCTGAAAGTTATAGGTTTGTTTATGGACTTTATCCTGCAGGAAGATGTGGAATTACCTGGAAAAAAAAGTATCTGGTTGATCAATGTATAGTAAACAAGCCAGACAGGTTGGTTAAATAAAGAGAAAATGCCCTGCAGAAACAGTATGTATGTATTCTGAGTGGTTATTTCAGGCTTTTCCAAAGGCATTATTTCTAAACCTCAGACTCTTGGATCAGCGGAGTGTGCAATTTCTGCTCGCGGTGCACCCACAGATATAGGGACCTTTTTCAAAGGGTGACAAAGCAGAATCCCTTATCGGAGTCTTCTCCGTGACATCCCACATTTTAGACAGAGGGAATTATGGGCTGTGATCAATTGGAGAGAGAGAGAGAGGATGTCCTCATACAACAGAGGCGGCTATCACAGCAACTGTAATTTCGAGCATGCATTATTCAACAGCTCTGTAAGATCTGTGAAGCTTCAAGATTATTTAGAGTTTGAAAAGCATTGGCAGGGCAATTGCAGGCATGTCCTGTAGAGCCCAGAGGTAATATCTCAGCGTTTGAGAGGAGATACAAGTTGTGTAAATCTGAGTATGCACAGCAGACTGTGTGTTATTTTCTTGAGCTTTTCTATCATCATTAGTTTTAACAGCTGACCACAAATAATATACAAAATGTCAGAAAGATGGCAGCATTATTGAGAAGGAATCAAAAAACATATCAAAGCCTGACTTGTCTAGTGTTTATTTCAAGAAGACAACAGTCAGTATTCTGTGTATGCTCGTGGGCTATTTTTTGCAGTAGCGTCTGTGTGTCTGGGTCTTTACATTCATTATGGTAATTATCCATGGCAGCCAGCGATGACTCCTGCATGTTGCGCGTCCACTGAGCTGGCGTCACACGAAGGCCGTGGCCCACGCGCTGGGGCCACTGTGTTGTCCGCGTGTGTGTTCGCCTGTGTTTATTTGTAACTATGTGCCCCTGCTACAGGCATTCCCTACAAATATAACTCGAGCACTCTGTC
The DNA here is from genome assembly GCF_017976425.1 of Toxotes jaculatrix. NCBI lineage: Eukaryota > Metazoa > Chordata > Actinopteri > Toxotidae > Toxotes > Toxotes jaculatrix. The sequence goes on along the minus strand of NC_054395.1, from coordinate 14,656,608 downwards.
CTCCTATTTCTAAGTCTTCCTCTTGCTCTCTTCATCCTTTCTGCCTCCGTCTGTGTCGGGGTGCTGGGTGTGATGCTAGAGCTCTGTAGCTGTAAGCGTAAACATCTCTCCATCTCCACATGAAGACAAACAGGGGGGCATTATCAGGCAGAGGGACAGACCCTGCATTCAATCTCTGACTATAAATAACCCCCTACCACCTCCTCATTGACATTCATGAGGTGAAATAGCAGCTTGGAAAAGAACAGACGCTCTGTTTGCAGTCTTATTCGTCTCATTTGTTTAATCAAACATCACTGCACAGAATTTATCACACTTTGTCACTCTTCTTGTTCCTGACTGAGGAGCTTATTCACACTGGACAATTCAAACTGCACCTGTTGACTTTTTACACATGCTTTCTTTTTCTTTTTCTTTTTCTTTTTTTTTTTTTTTAAATATGAGCACACAAGGACTGACAGCCTATAATAAATATTTGTCATTGTGGAAAGTTTGCTTATTGGCTTGATTGATTTCACTGTCACCACTGTGCAGTCAATATGAGGCTTCAGACTGCAGCCCATTAACTTAGCTTAGCATAAAGCCTGAAAACAGGGTGAAACAGGCTCTGTTCTAAGATAACAAAAACCACCTACCAGCACCAGCATCTCTTTTGATTAATCTGTACAAAAAACAATGTGTAAAAAGAACATGTTGTAGTTTTAAGGGCGGATTATGCACTGGATTATTCATTCACATAATATCGTTCAAACCGTTGTTGGAGCCGACCGGGAAATACAGTCAGCGTCTTGTAATTCTGAGTGGGACACATCAGGAATGTTTTGGAAATGGCTGTAAATACACCATTTCTGCAGTTACACCGGTGTTAACATCAATACAATCAGTTCAGCTAATTTTATAGGAGCAATTCACAGTTGTGTCTTGCTTCACTAGAAACTAGACACAACTGCTACAAATACCTTATGTAATAAAAGCAGATAGTTTGGGCTATTTATCTGGTGTGATCACTAGGTTAGCACTAACATTAACCACCTTGGAATAAATATGTTAACACTTGCTCGCAAGTTAAAATAAGTAAGTCATTGCAACAAATTAATTCTTAGCACTGGTGCATTACACCCACATATATTATTGCACTTGCATATACATATGCAGCTGAGTTACACCAAATATTAGTAAGTTTAGTTTCATATCCTTTTCATATCCTTGTCAACAAGTTATGAAGGAAGTCCTTCTTTTGGATTTGTTGTGTTACAGGAAAAGGATTTGCTGTATTTCCAGGTAAAATGTTTATCTTTAAAATACAGAAAAGCAGAAGAAGACAGGATGAAACCTCTTTTGCTACAATTGTTATCATGATAAAGACCCTTTTCTTTATCTCCCAGGCTTTCTCTAAGTAACTTTTGCTGAATCGAGGTCACTGTGGATAGAACAAACATGATGAAACAACCTGCTGAAAAATATGATATATTCTGAAATACTGTTAAAACCTTGAAAATGCTAAAATGCTATGCAACTGCAGCACAGGTAAAGATGCATTTTACAGTCAGAAAAGTGAGTGAGTTATGTCAGTTACACAGCTATATCTATCCTAACTTTGACAACATTAGCCGCTGTGGGATATTGGTTATACAAAAGACCAAATAAGGTTGAGGTGGTAAAACCCCTCAGGGTATTAAAATGAGCGAGAGTGCATTTTATTGCTTATGAATTCATCTTTGCATTAGTTAGAGAAGCACGGTTATTTATTCTTTCAAAAGTTACTTAAAGATAAAGTTAATTTAAATGTTTAAATGTTATATATGCAAATAACAAACTGTTTTTGTGCATTTGCATAGGAGTCAATGTGATTTACTCTTTGAAAATGGTGGCCCGCACCTTTCGCTACTTAAGACAGATTCTATAGATACATATAGACAAAGAATATATGGTTTGCAGAAATATTAGTGTAAAAGAAGATGATTTACAATGAAGGGGTGCTTTAGGTTCTCAGTTTTCAGATGATGTATGTGGCACATACTGTTGACTTACTACCTTTCCCTAAATACCCCCCCCCCCCCCCGAAAAAAAAAGACAAAAAAAAAGACAAAAAATGAGTCTATGGTGGGTCCTTAAGGGTTAAGGAGAACTGAAAAACTGCATGTGTTGCAGTGGATCCATTTATTTTTGAACAGCATCCAATCATAAGTCAAATGCTGATGCTGACACTTTCTGACAATTTACACACAATATATATTTGTGTTGAGCAAACAAATAAGTTATGCTGAGGAGGAACATCTGGTGAGCTGTGCTCTGTGTGTTTGTCAGTTGGCGTGTTTGTGTGTGACACTTTACGCAGCGCACACATCTCAGAGATCACAGCTTTGGGCCAAATAAAGGAAAGATGTCACTCTGTAAAAGGAGCTCGCTTTTGCTCAGATATTGTCTCTTTGTTCCAACAAAGCTGTGATATCACACCGCTTTCTTTGGTGTTACAGTTGTGAGTGTACTACCTGTACATCACAGTCATAATCTCCTAATGGTGCACACATTCATTTTAGGTTTGCAAGAGCTGTTAACTATGAACTTGGGGACCTGACGAGCTGCATTGTTATATTTCTTCTTTATATACAGTATATGGTGTGATGTGATGCAAGCTGAGTCCCACTGTGCGGTATGTACTTGAAACAAAAAAAAAAGAAAAACACAAGAAAAACAAATGAACACACACACCCACAAAGTAACACATCTAGGAAAGCCACTTGAAGTTTGTCACTTTGTCACATACGAATATAAGAAAGGATTTAGTGTGATATTGCTTCCTTTTATTTTAAACAACATTCAACATTTCAAAATCACCTAATCCTTTCTATTGACTGAAGCATGTATGACATTTTATTTTATCTGACAAAAAAAAAAGTATATATATTTTCACCACAAAAACCAAAGATGCGTTTCTATGGAAACTGTGAATATCAATGTGTGTGACTGAAAGTCTGTCTTGCAGGCATGATGGCTCAAACATCATTCTGGAGCCACATCTTATCACACTCCTCGCTTGTTAAAAGTTTGTGCTACTTTTTTTTTTTGTGCCTGAACTCCATTCTTCTTCTCACATCTAGTCAATGTGTTTGACATTTCTTTTTACCCTGGCTGGAACTGGCATAGATGCATACAGTTTTCAAAATGCTAGGAAAAAAATGTGTCAATTTACATCTTCTCCGGGTCATGCTTATAACTTGTATTTACAGTTCATCCTGTTGCTTTATTATCTTTGATGGCATTGCCTTCCTTTTCTTTTTGGTGATTAATGATACAACACTTATTGTTTTCTGCCTGTTTAGCCCTTTGACACCGAGAAAATTCGCTTTTGTTACTGTTGCACACGCTGAAAGTTGCTGATAAGAGTCTCTAAGTTGATAAGAGTCTCTGCTAAATGGATAAATTTTAAATCGATGTACTGTGTTCTGGAGAGTTTAGCTAACTCGTGTAAAATCAGATACATAACTGCTTCCACTGCACAAGTTAAGTTGCTGTACATGCTTTCATTAAGTTGTAACTATTAATGGCATCTAACGTTGTAGTAATAATGTTGATAGTTCACAGACAACAGCAGCTCATCTTGATATGGTGTAGGATGACCTGAAGTTAATTAGCTCTTGTGTTACCGGCTTCTTTCCTGAGCTACATTTCATCTCGGTGACATAAACAGCGCTGGAAGTTTTCTCTCCACTTCAAACTTCACCAGGGAAACCTTGACTGTCTGAGCTCAAAGATTTGTCTGTGAATCAAGCAGGCTGCACCATGGGGTTCAGACTGAAAGAATCACACAGAGGTCTAACAGTACATATCGCCCATGTGCTGCCAGGTCACTGTAACATATTGGCACATGAAGCTTTTTTTTCTGAATCAGCATACGATCCTCAGTCACAAGAGGATTATTGGCTATATGCCCGCATAAATCATTCAAGTTTCATCTGGTGTTTGAGTCTGTTTAGCGGATCTTTACCAATGTGAGAACACAAAGTCTGACCCCAAGACCCAAGAAAGCCACTGCATATTATCATTATTAACCTCGGTTTACCCCAGAGGAGATCACATCTCCTCAGAGCTATTGAGTTTCCAGCGAACTCCTGCCTGAAACACAATATTTGCAATGATGAGCTGTGAAATTTGCTACCTGTGAATCCGTGGCCATGAAAAATTAATAGGGGAGTCAAGTATTGACCTAGGTAGCATCTGACTTTGGAGCATGAAGATATCATACAGTATGTAAAGGTGCATTTATGTAAGTGTAATTAAATAGCTACGAAAGAGGTTTTTTCTGCGCACTTTCTTTTTATTATTAATTTCCAATTTTGTTCTGAATTTGTGGGGAAATATTGCTTCTTTGTCGTTTTTCTCTCACAAAAATAGCATTCTCTCATGAATATGATAAAACATATTTTTTCTTGAATACTCAGTGCATTGTATTCAGTTGGAACACCCCAGTTTGCTCTGCAGTTTCAAAAAACTAAACAAAATTTTTTTTTCTCGAGTACTGAAAACAGAACTGGTGTGAGGATATGAGCAAAATGCCTTTGTTCAGTCTGCTTTTGAATCTTAGTCACTTTGTTCGTTTGATTTTCTGAGAAGCAAGGTCAGAATTGCTGCCAGAGATTTCTGTCTCCTCTATTTATGCGTTTGTATTTTTGTCGGGTCTTTGAGAATGGATGACTAACGACACAGAAGGATCGACAAGCCGCAGCCTCAAGCTGTGAGAAAGATATGATTTATCCCTGTTATTAACCTGTGCCATTTCCCTCCACACTTATTCAAATTCATGACTAAATCCATCTCTTTCCCCGTGCCATTTTTTTCTTCAATGTGCTTTTGCGTTCTCCCTGTTTTGATCTATATTCCAGAATAAAGATTTGCTGTTTATACAAAGGAGCCATTTAGATGGCACCCGGCAGTGTGGGAGGGGAATGGACATGAATTTCATATGACAATGTATTCGATTAAAAGCAGCATGAGGTGTGAGCTCGAGAAATGGCTGTGCGCAAAAATGCACCTACACACGCACACAGGCGAGTCTACTGTAGTTGACAACCCGTAAGCCTGATATCAAACAAACAGAGAATTTGCTCAAAAAAAAAAAAAAAAGCCTGCAGTTTTGTTTAAAGTGAATTTCTTGCCTTTAAAAGCATGATTCCCAGAAAAAAGCATGTTAGTAGAGAGACAAACAGTGCTGTTTTGACAGGCAGAGAGCAGGTCAAGATTTATTATAGCTTTCCCTGGGAGGTGTATCAATATATCTAACTGTCTTTCACTCCCACCACTGTTTCCCACAGTATGTGTTTTTCCTTACTCTAACTATCTGTAAAGCAAGGCAAGTTTAGGTGTATGGCAGCTTTCAAACTCAGACGCAATTCAAAGTGCTTTACATGAGGTGAAAAAAAGATGTGCAGTATAGTTGCCCCCAACTCTGTAAAGAAAACAAAAGTGCAGAGAAATTAATTAATCAGATACTGGTAGTATCAGTATAGTATGTTGTTTTGTATTTCTGCACTGGATTATAATCATATGGCATGATAAACATAATATTTATATCTTATATTACGTTCATAGTATAGTGATACATATTATATATCATTACATTATTGTTACTCATGCATTAAACTGTAAACAACATTGTAATGTTGTAATTGGTTGAGGTGGAAACAATTTTGTATTTGGCTGTGAATAAAGATTCTTTTCAATATAGATTAATCTGCAGATTGTTTTCTCAGTTAGTCTATTTGTTGTTACTTAATTTATCACAATAGTTGCCGACTGTATATACAGTCATTTCAGGTACGTTGCAAAGCATCATATGTTGTAAGCCCTTCATAAAAAACTTGTAGCTAAACCTGTCAAATAATTGTGATGGAATAAAATTACAGCATTTCCTTATGGAGCAGAAGCATAAAGTGGCATGAAAAAAAAAGGACTCAAGTAAAGTACAAGTGCCTCAGATTTGTACTTCAGTACAGAACTTGAGTACTGCTGTACTCGGTTACATTGCACCACTGAGAGAGACAAAGAATTAGAGGTTATAGTTGTGAGACAGTCATTTTGTAGCCATACAGCCAGGGAATTATTACTGACATTAAAATATAATGGAGAGTATATTTTGGGTGAATATAAATCTGATAATAAACACATCAAGTTCCACTAACAATAGATTATTCAACAATACACAGCACAATGGCAGACTGATAAAAATTGTTTCAGTATATATTCTTTTTATCTGTGTCCATCCCTGACTTTAGAGAATCCAACAGAGTGTAATGTGTTTTTTACAATGCCTGGGCTTCGGACAGCACTGCCTCTCAGAGAGACAGGTTAAAAGAATCATAAATCCAGTTGTGAAACCAGTGGTGATATAAATAGTTGTTTTATGCTGTTGTAGATCTAACAGCTCCATTTCTCATCCACCTCTTGGCAGTAGAGGCATGTTCTCAGTGACTGTAACAGCCGGAAAAATCCATTGCAAGCATGACCTGAAACCCAAAGCAGCCATTTGGTGCACCTAAAAGATCTGGAAGGAACTTTACTCCCTTTTGGACTTTATTATTCTTTGTGTTTCACCTCTCTGTGTGGGTTTATTTTTCCACAGTTTTTCTCACTGCATTTTCTCACTGCACAACTTTCTCAGCCGTTTGTATTTTTAAACTGCACAGAGATTTGTAAGTGATCACTAATTACATACAAGTCCTCGGAGTCCAGTGGGAACAAATGCAAGGCACAGAAGTCACCTCATGATTCTGACTTTCACAAGTGACCCAGTTGGAGCACGATATTGCAGCCATATATGGAACAACAAACAGTGCAAAAACAAGAGTCAACCACAAAGGAAACGTGTCCTTGACACAGTTATAGTTATAGATGATGCCACCTCTCAGTGGAAACCTTGCCGAAGAGTGTTTTTGAAGTAACTGTATACATGCAGTGCCTGCAGAAGCCTCTCACTTAAATTTTTTATTAGCAGAAGAGAAATTGGGTAATTGCTGTGGCCCTTCTTTATTGTGAGTACCTAAGGACACAGCTGGACACCTGAGATGGAGTCCCCCTGACTGAAAGTTCACTGCAGGAGAAGCTGCACGATGAGATGCAGTTCACAGCAGGAGCTTTCTCCAAGCTCACGCATATCGTACGCATATCAAAACAGGAGGCTATATCTAATATACATCAGCATGCAGACCGCTAACCACAACTGTGAGTAAGAAAGCATTTGGGCTCATGCTGTGTTTGGCATGTTGTTGTACTGCAGGGAGTGAAGAATTCAGATTTCAGGGGCTTTGTGCACCAAAAGTTAGCCTGCAAAATCGACTCTGAGCGGAATGGTTTCCAGCCTTTTTTATTTAAATTCCATTCAAAGTCATTAAACAGTATTTGATTTTGTGTCGATGTTTTCAAAGGCTAAACGCTTTACTCCTCATTTGTTGTGAGCTCTGCACACAGTCAGAAAAACTAACAATTCAAAACAAATTTAAGTTTTCAAGATCAACCCCCCAAAGTGATTACTTTAAACTCTTTGGAGTTTCGAGGTTTGAGGGCTGTTTTGACAGGCAGCGTGTGTTTGCCGAGGAGGCTAATTGACTTGCAGCAGCTAATTAATTCAAAGGTTGCAAGGTTGTGATAACAGTGTAATGAGAGAAGGGAATGTCAACACCAGTTGATATTAGCCCCACTAAATATAGATGAGATAATGTTCGACAGCTTTTCTACGGGGAACTGAGGTTCCAGATGTAAAAACAGATGGTGATGATACAGTGTGGAGACAACAGAGATCTTCATGCTGTAGCTGTACAACAGGTTACAGCTTCATGTTAGAAAAACCTGCAAATTTAAGGTTCATGGCACAGGAGTTTAAAAACAGCTGTACTCACTATGTTACAGCTCATTTTTGCATTTATAGGTAAATATGGAATATGGTCTGTTGAGAAATAATAACACACCTCCATTAGTAGAGCACATCGGGGTGCTGTAAAGCAACAAAAAGAAACTATTATAAAATGATGTTTGCATTTATGTTTGCATTGTTGACTCTTGTTATGTCACTGAAGGCATTTTTGAGCCTCAAACCGACTCCTGATAGAAAGCTGTTGTTTACCTCAGTAAAAGTTGGTGCAATGCTGACCAATGCTGAAAGCTGCGTGGCACCTCTCCTACAACAAACTATATGGATACACTAAATTAAAAAAACAGAATTCTGTCATCCAGACTCTATTGTCACCCTGACTTGACATGCAGTAGGTGGATATGGCTCTAACTTTGGTTGTAATAACACCTCTCTGCATGGACTACACCTACTCGTTGCAATCCAAACTGTCAAAACCCCTGCTGGCTTCTCTCAGTGTCGAGGCAGGCATTTCTACCTGAAAGGCAGCGAGCCTTTTAATAACCCCTCTCCAATGAAACCTGGCTATTCAAGCATTCGACTTGTATGAGAAAGTTAGAAGATGGAGGCAATTCACCAAGTTAGATGATGACAAAACCAAGTTGTCAGGATTGTCACACTTTAGTTGAATATTTTGGTGTTGATACCACATTGACTGTCAAGACATTTTGCTACATAGTTGAACATGATGAATATCTACAAACTACTTTTGACATTGTTGTCAGAATCACTCAAAAGAAAGGACACTTTCTACAAACATATTAGCATCACTTGACATCTGCATTAAGATATTTTAATGCAACTTGACTAAAAATGATATTTTACCGGATGCCACATATAGAATGCAGAGGAAATAAGGCCATGGATCACTGCCTTTGGTGTCTGACAGCAACAACAACAGCAAACTGTTAAACTCAATTGGTCTTTCTACTCAGCCAAAATAGGAATCAATCTGTTTTAATAGGGGGAGTTGGGGTCCATTTGGCTGACCATGCAGCGAGGCCAACCTAATTGGCATGTCAATGTCTGTTACCAAGAAAACCACTATTTGTCTCATTTTCTCCACAAACAAATCCTCTGGAATATAAAACCGTGTGCGTGTGTTTTTAAAAAAGAGAAAGTTAAAAAAAAAAGGATAAATAAACTGCATCCACACCTCCCCCGGACCCCGAAATTAACTGCTGTTTAAAGCACAATGTTCCTTGCACGTGCCTCGGAAAACAATGAAACAATGGATGCTGAAAACCTCGAGAGGCATCTTAGCTCAATCATGTTTTCCCGAGCTTGAACATATTTTCTAATTACGCCCTGTCCCCTTTGGCTGACAGAAGTGTTTTGTGAGAAATAAAGTTGTTACATTTTAAAATGAAGGACGCCAGACAATTAAGGCTTATAGTGGGATTACCTCCTCATGTATGACCCCAAAGTGCATGATGGGATGGAGAGGCTGTGTTCAACACAATAATAATGCTCTTAATTCTTGCCGCGTATTTTTATTTATTTATTTTAGCTTGTCCAAATGTCACATCAGATGGGGGATTATGTTTTTTTTTTTTTTTTGTCAGGAAGTGCTGGGGTGAAAGCAGCATCTCATATGAGCATCAGGCCACTGACATCAGTTTAACCCAAGGGTCTGTCTGCAAAATGTCAAGTTTCTTGGTGATTAGAAGAATTATAAAATAAAAATTACAGTTGTCAAAGATATGCATATTTTGCTGTCTCTTTTTCTCTCTCTCAAATGTCCATTTGATGCCATAGCCTACATTTTTTAAAATGTGAAAAGTAAATGTTATCTTAGTAGCCTTCTCATTCTTAACGTCATAATAATCTACAAGAAACATTTTCTATGTGGAGACTTGTAGACAAAAAAAGAGGCAATCTATCATGCCACCTTGAGTCGGTGCTGGAAAGTAACACCCATCCGCTGTCTTCTCTTCAGTGGCTGCATAAATAGCTGCTGAGATCGCTGATTGATAATTATCCTTATCTCCAAATGTCTCCTGTTACGAGGAAACAAATAAGAGGAGAGGGAAGCAGGAGCTGGCAGGCAGAGGTCAACGGGAGGACTTCTACATTTCATCCGGCACATATTGAGAGATGGAGGTGCCACAGAGTGACAGCCTCCGACCTCTGGGTGAGATCTGAAAGGGATGATAAAGGCAACTGACGGAGAGAAAATTGGCAGATAATTACAAAGGCTAGAGGGGCACATTTGGTCTCCCCCTGTCTCTTTCTCCCTGTCATGTAACACACACACATACACAGACACCGGCAACAAGTCAGTGTGAAGAGTGTGCGGCATCCACACGTAGGCACTGAAATTACACGTACGTAAACTCCTGTTCCATAATTATACCTGCTTGTTGTTGTGTGGCTTGTTTTCAATAGACACTGGTAAAATAATTTGTTTTGTGATCTTTCAGAGGAAATATCTCCTCTGTTAAAAGAATCCATGTCTGTGCTGGAGATGGTGACAAACAGGCCCTCTCAACATGGTGACTCTGCTGGTTGAGATTACATCAAGGACAATGTAAGATTTAATTTCATTTGTGTGAAGTTGTTTCACCCAAGTTTTGGTTTGAAAATTCTGATCAGGTAACGTGAGGTCAGAGTTGTTTGGTCCTGAAGTAATGGAGTTAGTGGCATTGTCAAACAAACAGGGGGTAACCTGACAAAGCTCTCAACTTTTCTCAAAAGCAAACAACATCTCCAGGCCCTGCATAGAAATTAAGTCCACATTTCCACACTATTTACATCCAGCACCAACATTCAGTGTCAGCACAGGAAGTAGTGCACCCTAGACAGGAGGAAAGTAAAGTTGTGGAAGTCGGGGTGGCGTATGGGTACGTGGCACTTCTGACTTCTCATGAGTTCACCTCTCCTATCAGATTTTGGGTAGCACCCTCTGGAGCCATAACTGGTTTTATGCAACTCATTTCACATGTGCAGTAGCACTCCCCAAGACCAGCCTTTGATGTGTAAAAACAAGTTTGACCATATTTTATTTGCTCTAACCATAATATTTCACCAACCCTAACCATACCATAGCTGCCATGTGCAGATATTACAGAAAATGAAAATTGGAAAAAACTTTGACATTGGATGTGGAAAAACTTCCAGAATGGACAATAAATGCAGAAGTTTTGCTGTATCGCCTCGCTCCATCACCTGTCAGTAAGCTTCCTTGTTGAGTAAATGGATAAATGTGTATATTCAACAATATTCAACAACAACATTTAAACCAAAGCTGTAATTGAGTGTTACATCCAGGTGATTGTACTGAGGGATGTTTTTCACCTGTCCTGACTTTGTACCTGTTCATTACTTCACACCTTCATGTATAATTTCTCCTAATGTGATGTTTGTGTCTCCCCCACCCCCTTCCACTTTTCTCCCATCAGCCACCTCTGTTGCCCATTAATCATGTCATGCGTCTTTCACTGTATGAACCCCAGGGAGTGCTGAGGGGATCAGAGGACTGAACTGCACTTGAACTGGAAAAAATGCACCAGAGCAGCTACAGCAGCTGAACCAAATCATGTCTTAAGAAAATCACATGTGCGTGCGTGCGTGTGTGTGTATGTGTGTGTGTGTGTGTGTGTGTGTGTGTGTGTGTGACTGTGTGTGTGTGTGTGTGTGTGTGTGTATGTGAAAGGGAGAGAGAGAGAGCAATCAGAGTAAAGTGCTGCTCTGTGCTGTGCTTCTGGCTCACTGGCAATACTGCCCAAAAGGATGCTTGTCTTTGAGTAATGTCATTCCTTCTGAACTGTATTCTTAATCCCAAACATTGTTTTTTTTTTCCCTCTTCACAGCCACCCTCACTGATTCAACTTGACAGAAGCAAGGTGGGTGCAGATATATCACATTTTGTTTCAGTGACGGTTTGCTAGTCTTCTCCCAAAACGTGAGAAAAATTTCAGAAGACATTGTTCTCTTTAAACTGAATTAGATGCAGATGAATGAATCGGAGAAATGTGATCTGTGGGTGTCTCAGCTGTAAATCTTAAATGACTCAAGAGCCCAGTCCTCTCACTGGACTGCTGAGGCGCGTTTATTGGTTTCCACACATGAGGTTATTGTTTTGTCGCTCTGCGCTCTTGTTTTATGGATAGAAGCAAATGAGGAATTCTACTGCTTGGATACCTGTGGTGTTTAAGATACAGGCTTCATTGTGAGACCTCACGTATTATAAACCTGATGAGATTACCAGCACGTAAACATATCACTAATCAACATGTACAGTCTTGTTTCCTTCATCTGTACAAGAAATGTCAATTTTTGGTTTTGCAGATAGGTGGATTCTGTTACCTTAACCCTACAGGCTAGCTGTTTCTCACTCTGTTTAAAGTCTTTATGCTAAGCTAAGCTAACCAGCTGCTGACAGAGAGGCATGGAAGTGGTATCGATCTTCTCATCCAGCTCTTGGCAATAAAGTGAATCACTCTAACTCGTCCTTTAAGTAAGCATTCTCTCACCTTGCTTAGCATCAAAAGGTGTAAACTATGGATGATTTCAAATTGTGACACTCAAAAAGCTTAAAATGCATAGAAGTGAGATGTTGAAATGTCATCTGAAAGTGGAGTGCTATTTAAACACAATCCCACAAGATCACGTTATTCTGTTTTCAGTTTAGTAGTATGTTCAGTCTGTTACTTGTTCAAGCTGTTATGTTCAGTTCAGTACAAAACAAGCCCCATGTGAGCCCTGTGCATAGGTTTAACAGCTCGGTGAGTGACAGAGTTATCACATCAGAATTGTTTTGGTGGCTTTTATAGTGTTTTATTAAGCTTTTAAGAGCAAGTAATATACTATGAACTGAGGCCGAAATGACCAGTGGTCTAAGGCTCCACTGCTAAAAGATACTGCTTTGGTCAGAGACGGTTGATTAAATATAGTCAGTTCAGTTTAAAGGTTCATTCGAACATGTACTGAAAATCGCTTCTGAGAATGTGAAGTGTTTGTCAAAAGCAGTGGTTTATTATAATCCACTCTCTTTAAATATATATATATATACATATCAGCATACTGTAGAAGAAAAGGCTCTCTAAGCATCTTGATAAGCAGCTTGACTTGCAGCGCTAATAAAACTCCAACTTCTATTAGTCTATTTTCTTTCATTCTCCTGGTGATTTTACCTGGATTAGTAGCATGGGATGCAAAACACCTGATCCATAATTCAGCGCAATAAGACAATGATTTGACACTGATTCATTGGCAGATCAATAGCTTTGTTGACAGAGAATCCAGATGAGCCGGCGTTTCTGGAGGGCTTGCTCCATTATGCTAAACCCAAGACTGGAGAGGGCAGCCCTAATTGTCTAAACAACACACACCACATTCCTCATTTGATGCGGCATTGACGTCTAACATATTGGATTCCATGCTGGAGCAATCAGACCAGGACTGCAGCACAGGGGCACAGATGAGACGTGACCAGGAGCCAGGATAATTAACATTTATTGATACATGACTGCTGTAAGCCTGTTTACCCAGTGAATTAAACCAGCTCATTACAGGCTTAATGGTGGGTAGGGGAGATAAATAATAGATGCCAGTCCACTCACTGGCACTTTGGCATGCATCAGGAGACCCCACCACCACTGTCCCCCCCCCTACCATTCCTGACATCAATTTACCCTACACAAAGTCAAGACATCCTCCCTTGAAACCGAAACTGACATCACCACTTGAATCCAATCAAGTGGTCTCGTGTGGGCTTGGTTGGAGGTTTTAATGATGGTGGTTGTGGATAAAGGTTAGATGGAGATGGGTACTGAATAAGATGCATATGCACATACGCACATGCTCTTGATGGCTTAAACTGGGACCTGAGTACTAATTTCGTGCCATAACATGTAAATGTACTGGTATGACAATAAAAGTTCCTTGATACGGTCACATTTTCATTAAGGCAGGAATGTAATAATTAGCAGCATTTTTTAAAAATGTTTTATGTTATTTATTTACATTTTTTCAGAACTGATTGATAATGAAAACACAAATGTCAAGACAGAAAGAAAAAGTTCTTTGTGGATGTTGACACCACAAACGGGCGTTCACTTGCTCTGTTTTATTTCCCCTCACTCTCTTCTGCCCTACCTCTGCTCGCAGAAATGAAACATGAGAAAAACCAATACATTTTAGTGGAGCGTTGCAGCGAAGCATCCTGACAAACAGATGATGCTTTTTGTTGTGCTTGTTATCTTCTGTGCCTCCCTTGTCCTTTCCAATTGTTCTCCTTTCTGACAACATAACTTTCACACTCCTGCTCCCCCACCTCCCTCCTGCAACCCCACATGAAATGCTGCCTTATCGAGTTTAAGCAGCAAAACATGGTGCATTTTCGTCTGCCACTCTGCCTTGTAAAATCCACTCAATTCAAAAGCTCATGGACATTCAGTGCTGGGAGCAAGGCTGTAAGTTTTGGAGGGAACTAGTCATGGTTGGATGAGTGTTTTATATTTCTATTTATGTACACCGCAGCCAGATCCAGCCTCATCTTTTTATTTGCAATTGTCCTGACTTATTTCAGGGCATTACTGGCATTTATTGACTCAAAAGAACCACTTTTGAAGTTTTAGGAAGTTTTTGAAATTTTGAAGAACATTTCATGCTTTGTTTTGAGGTGAGGCAGCACAAATAACTTGGATATTTAAAATCATATTCATCCCCAAAGAATAAAACATTGATGATGAATAATTTCTTTCGTTATGACATATTTTTATTAGCAGGATTTTCTCAATATTACCTAATTTGTGCCAGAGTAAAAACCATTTGTGTTGTGAGTGAATCCAATTTCCTGTTTTAAACTGATGAATAATACATATTATATATATATATATTTTTTTTTACAATTTTTATGCATAATTACATTAAACTTAATTAACAAGATAATATAAGAAAATAACTGCCTGTAATATTCAGTTTGTCTGGTGTGCTATACGTATATAAATGTTTTCACCGAAATCTCATCTTCATCTCTTTATATACAGTTTTTTTTTTCTTTGTGTAGTCAGGCCACACTGCCTTAAACTTAATTTCTTTGTTGGTGCTGTAGTGTTTACTTTTTTCTGTCTTCCCTCTGGTTAAAAGTTTCAAGTCTGGTTCAGGTTTGAAACGTGCTCTGTTACCCTGAAACCACACCACAGTGTACTAACACACACTAGAATACACCTCTACATCCTAACAGCAAGGTGAGAAGTTAAACCACTGCAAGTGAACAAAAACTTATTTTCATAGGTTTGGACATTGTTGAAATACACCATTATATTAAAAGGATGACCAAATCAGAATGTGGTAACATTGCTAAAACAAAAATAAACCAACCAGGAAACTTTTTCACAGTTTAAAGTCCAACTTTGCGGTTCAGATTTAATAGTACTTGCCACAGTTGTGCACATACATAGTTGTCCTGGTCAGTGAGGGGTTTTTACCAACATTTTGGGTGTGCTCACTTTAAGTTTACCTCCAAGTAAAATGGTTTAGAAAATCTGACAGAACTGGTGGTTTGTTTTCAACTGTCTGACTGCTTGTGCTATTTGCCTCATCAGATTTTAATTTGTACTTTGTGATACTTAGTACTTTGATGAGTACAATATTACCATAACCAACCAAAATGATGCCCAAAACTTCAAAAATAAAATCCCATTTGTTATTAACTGTGATTGTCCTTTAATGAGGACACATGATGCCCACTTTGTTTGAATGCAAGTAAGTTAAGATCTTTACTGCTTCCTGGCACAATCTAATATGATCGAGACAGCCTGGCTAGAGATTAGCATGGCTGTGAGTTGGTGAGTGAATCGTGATGATAGTCTGGTGCCTGTGTGGGAGAAGTCTCTCTTTCCGCTGAACAATTGCTTCTGTTATGACCAGATCCCTTCTCATTGCTGCTGAGGATCATTAGTACAGCATAAATCTTAATAAAGGCTTTGTTGCTTGATTCATCTGTGAATTTGGGGAAGAGGTAGATCTGAAAGCTGTGCAGAGACTATATTTTATTTTGTCACAACCTCAAATATTCTAACAAGAAATGGAACTAAAATGCACTTGCTAGAATTGGATTTGAATATAACCTGACAAAGGCGTACCTTTATTTTCTCTATAATGATATGGTGCATGATTATTAACCTTTGTATACACTTACAGAGAAAAAAAAATCAATAAACTTTGGAACATGAGGCAATTATATACTCAAACAAGAGCTGCTGGCAGGTGCATTTGTCTGTAGTTGTTACATCTTTCACAGGTGACTCAAAATATGAAGGTGGGGATTTCACACAAAAATACACAGAAATTTCACATGAGAACTGTTTTTCCAATTATTTTGGACAGTTCAATTTAAGCATGAAGACACTTCTGTGATGCCTGAATCAGACGAAACAGATGTATGGTGACACAAACCTCCTCCCCAGACAATGCAAGATTGACTTTGAAGACTTGTAGAATATTTTGAACATTTAAACCAAAAGGAGTCGAATGTCACAACAGCACACAGAAGGTCAGAGCCAGCACCTTATTAAAAAAAAAACATTGTCTACACAAATGGTCTTACAGTTGGCACTGAAGCAGGTCCAGGCTACTGCTCAAAGGGCTACACTCCTGTCATCGCTCACGGGCGAGTTCTACTTGAGTTAATTTGATATTATAGACAGAGCTGAGGCAGGATTGTATAAATACAGATGTTTTATTTCCTTTTCCACAAAGCAGCAAAGGTCAGGGGATGGAACTTCAACACACAAATCTTGTTTCATGGCCACAGACAGCATTCAGTTGTTCAGTTGTAAGAGAAGTACAGTCATTGCCCTCATTATGTCACTTCTGACATTTGCGATGCTTTTGTCGGTTTGTTTATTCTGGTTTGTAGGAGGACTCCTTCGGTGCCACCCATGAGGGTCTATCAGTATCAAAGCAGCACGTCAGAAACCTGACACACATCACAAGCCTCTCTCCAACACTGCTAAGGCTGTGCTGAGAGTACACAGAAGACTGTGTGAAGCAGGCTCTTGTGAATAATCAGAGGGATAAGAGCCCTCTGTAACATATAGTTGTATAGTACAAGTGAGCATATACATGTGAGGGGTCTGTTTTAGTACAAAAACAAAATTAAATTAATTAATTAAATTTAAAAAAACAAAACACAGAAGCTGGCTTTTTGTCCGTATCTAGCTACATTAGAGTTGCCAGTATTGTCACGTTAGCGAGAGGCACACCTGTCTGTGAGAGAAAAACTAAGAAAGATCTTCTGTCGCTTCTAACTTTCTTTCTGAGTGATCATTTTGCAAGTAAATATCAGCAGTGTAGTTAGCAAGGCAGAGCAGCAGCGTGGTAATGGCTTGGAAGTGACTACTGGCTAACCTGTGGACTTAATGAGCTGCATTTCAGTCACTATTTCATACTTCAGAAACATAAAGATATGCAAATGAGAACAACATTGGTCATTTGGCTGCATTAAATTACTGTATATATGAACACGGACTGCAGGAGAGAAGCAAACGGATAAAGGGCTGACACCAGCTGACACTTGTAGACAGAATGCAATCTGCGAAATGTTAATGGAGGGCATTTTCCTAAATCTCAAAATTTCTGGTGTGCAGATGATGTTTTGTGTTTTCACTATTCAAGTTTGTTATTACAGAAGAGGAAAAAGACAGCAACATGCCAGGGAGATTAGGGACAATTTGATTTGAATTCAGACTTTGTTTGCACTGTGATCATGCAGCATTTACATTACCTTCTGGTTCATGGTACCAAATCATCCTGTGGTATTTTCACTGCATGAGGTGAAACGTCATTAATGCACATGAAATGTTCAGATATCTGTGCTATAGTTTAATTGTGTGAAAAGTAACAGATTATGGCTGCATATACACGTCACCATATTGCCGGGGTGTCTGTTTGGTACCCTGATTGCTTCTTCATCAGAGAGGGATCTTACACGTTCCTTCTTCCTAACAGTTCACTGGTGTTGACTTATTACAAATAATAGGTGCACCCAGAAAAAAAAAAAAAACATTCATAAACTTGAACAAACTCTTTTACTAGGAATGACGAACACAAACGCTTCTTTGACCTTT
Source organism: Toxotes jaculatrix (assembly GCF_017976425.1). Taxonomy (NCBI): domain Eukaryota; kingdom Metazoa; phylum Chordata; class Actinopteri; family Toxotidae; genus Toxotes; species Toxotes jaculatrix. The sequence continues at coordinate 14,638,629 of NC_054395.1, read as the reverse complement.
CATATCATAACATTTAATAATAATACATTTCATATGATAATAGTAATAGTTGTATCAGCTTCTTCTGCAATGGTTTAAAGGCACCAGATGTTTCTGTCAATGTGCCAGGATGAAAATGCATATTAATTTATTTTCTGGAAATTTGCTGAAAATTTGCACTGCATTTTGGAAGAAGACTTGGCTTGAGAAGTGAAGGTAGTGGCCAAATTGCAAAGCTATTTGTATGTACCATGTTTTTTTTTTTGTGTGTGTGCTGAATCGTGCTTTTTAGAGCCAACACTATTAGGGTAAGGGTTAGAAACATTCTGGCCCCGTAAATGGATCTTCACTGCTATCTGAAGTGTCGGCGCCCAGTTACAGGGAGAATTACAGAACCAGGGGGGGGCCCTTCAGTGGTTTTGACTTTGACAGTTCTTAACTCTGACTGGGGCAAGATGATTTTTGGAATATGTGGCAAAGTGGTGTCACCACTGTGTTTGGAACAATTTAGCCGTTCCAGGCTCTGTTGGAACAGTCAGTACTGAGTCTCTATAATATTGTCAATGGGCAGAGGCAACAAAAAGCAGCCTGGGAATTTGCTGTCAAGCTGCCCCAATTGGATACATACAGCATGAACTCATACTATGAGTTCAAATTCATTCAAATTAATCATCACAAAAAATAAAAGTTTCCAAATCATGAAAGTCATTTTCCAAGGTTTTCCTACCCATGTTTGTGTGTACAGACAGCAAAAATTCTAAGTTGAATTAATGTAGTGATCACCTGACACCTTAATAGCCACACTTTATATTCACAATGGATTTTGTTTGCAATTTCCTTTCTGAAGAACAGAGTGTAAAAAGTTGGGCTTTCATATGTCTGAGATCCTGCCATGAATGATGAGAAAATAACAAGGCAGAAAAGATACTTGAAAGGTGCACACAGATCTCCCTGGCATGAGGTAGCTGGCTGGTTACTCATGGATGATGGACTCTTGCTGTCCATTTGGTTGCCCTGGTTTGGGTCACAAACAAACGAACACACCCACACACAAACAACGTTTTCATATGGATGTTTTCCACATTCTTTTTTGCCCTTCCATGTGCTCCAGTAATCTAGGAGGCAGAAATAACCTGCTTCAACATGTTCACAGCAGCTTTTTCTGAGGAGAATGGGGAGTTATTTTCATATGCCAGGCCCCCATCCACATGCAAGATGCCCTGCTCTTTTCAAATAGATTTTAAATTGACATCAGGAATAAGCCTAGATTATTTCCTGCAACAATATCACAAATTTAAAGTGATACACATTTGGATTACAGACAATAATTATATTTCAAGAATGGATCTTGCCTCTGTTTATTGTTTGCTTGCCTATTTATTTGCTTATAAGGGTGCTCCCCAAAAGATCACTACAAGTAAAGTGAGAAACAAATAAAGCAAGCAACATATACAGTATGAATGCACCACTACGCTTAAAATATACAGCTATTCCACATTAGTTATTCATAAACAGTGGCAACTGTCAAAGCCGGTGTAGGAAGTGGTGTGACATTCATAATGCAGTAAAAGTAAGGGTGTGAAGGTCGCGGTAGTGGAATGGCCTATAAGCATTTGTCTTCAACACTGACGGCCCACTTTTGTGGCTCATCTCATAAAAGCAGCCAGTGATGATATTTTTATTACTTAGCAATGACCACTATCTCCTCCTAACCTTAATGAATTGGTTTTAATTGCCTAACATTATCCATGCCTTAACTATACTTAAGGGTCTGCATACAGATATTGTCTGAATTGAAAAATGTAGGTAGTGAATGTTTTGCAGTTAACTACATTACAAGCATTCTTTTTAATATATGAACAGAAAGCAATTGAGTTAACCCTTTGCTATTTTTGCTAATATATGAAAGTATTCTGCGAACATTATTTGTGGGACATGATGCAAATCCTCTCTCAGAAACTTTTGCCTCCCCACTTCTTTTTATACATGGTGATCTAGACGAGGTTTAGGGTGACAAAACATTGTTTAGTACAATCCTTGTCATTCTCACATAGTTGTACTTCAGATTAGCCAGGAACCATTTATTGTAGTTACTGGCTACAGAGCTGGAAATTTGTGATTGGGCATTTTTAGAAACCGTCAGACTTTCTCAAGAATTTATATTATTTTCTGTGGAGAGCTTTAGCGTTTGTGGTAGATGTATATGAACAATTGCTGGATGACTGTTAAACTGCGCCAGACTGTCCAGTTGTGAAGACTGTGTCACAACCGAGGCAGCCAGGAACACGAGGGAAGAGAGGAACCAAATGCAAAAAAGAAAAGACAGGTGATGAGTAAACTAAAAGTATTTTAATTAACTTAAAATCACTGGAATAATCCAGAGCCAGAGAACAAAACTTAAACAGCTAAAAATCATCCATGAAGGAGAGAAAAAAGGCTGGGAACATAGAACACAAAGCGAACAAGGAGACTTAAATACATGAGGTAATAGGCAACAGGTGAAACCAATTAGGGAGGGGCATGCAATCACAAAAGGAGGGAAACTAGACAAAGACAGGAAGTAGACTGAGACAAGATACACTTGGGACAAGGTTTACAAAATAAAACAGGAAACTACTAACAAAACTTAAGAAACTAAACAAGAGTCCAAAAATGGGTTGTTAATGGTTCAACAAATGTCTAAGATAAGTTCAAAACAAAACAAAAGGGTTCAGAAAACTGCCCCCTTAGGGGCTGGTCATGACAGACTGTAGCACCTCAGTATCTGAGATAGGCAATTTGTTATTCAGAGAAGAAACCTAAACTATGACCTTGTGCTGGTTGCACACAGCAGATGCTGGTGGAGTAAGGAGTAGTTAAGCAGATTCTACGATCTTTCTCATGTGTAGATACTGTTTCCTTGGCCCTTAATAAATACATACATTTTAATAATATGCCTTTTACATTGTAGTATTATGAAATTGGACATATCAAAGTTATTCTCTGAAACACAACAAGGAAAATACTAAAACCCAACATGAAAGTCTAGTAGATTGCTTCCGCCTTCATCTACAGTCGAACCCATTGACTGTATCCATCAGTTTGACCAAGGAGGATTGTTCTGCCAAATTATTCTATCTATATGTCTTATCTATATCAAATGTTTTTTAGGATTATATATCTATATAACTCTTTATATCTACACTGAAAAAAAATGTTTCATTGAATTTACTCAGTTTTAATGTTGAAAGTGGTTGCATGCAATACATTCATCTAAATCTAGACATATTTTTTAAGTTGGCTGTACTAGTAATTTCAAATAAATTATATAAGCACTTTCGGCACGAAAATTCTGAGTATTTGTTACTTTGTTGTATTTCCTTAGTAATTCTAACTAAACCCATGTTTAATTTACTTAAATTCATTATGTAATTCATATATTGTGGTTACATAATTTGTTATTGTGCTTTAAATTAAATTGTTTTATTCTACATTATGCAAAATATGTTAATTCAACTCACAATTTTATTTAAAACAATCAAAATGCATATGTAGATGTAGGGGTGGCCAGAGAAACCCGGTATACAACAATGAGTTGCGGCAAACTGGAGCAATTCAATTTTATTTGAAAATTAGAGTCTTGTTCAAAAACTTCACAGTAAAAAATGCACATTGGGCCAACCAGAAAGATAAAAGTAAGCAAAAAAGAGGAAAAAAAATTCTCAAGAGCACTTCTCAAGAAGAATCAAAATGATTAAATTGTTTTATGCTACTGTCACAGGGAGACCCCGTGCACTAAAGTAAGGCACATGTGCTCTTTCTCAGGTAGATTTTATCAGAATGTTGATCCTGGTGTGAAGTGCTGGTGGTGATGTGTGTGGTATGAACATTTGGAGGAGGGGGTGAAGGAGAGAAGTCACACTGTGATCGTGTATTTGATTTATTGAATTTAAATTTTGTTGACCTGTCTCCTTTGTTGCACTTCTTCTTCTGTCAGACCAGGAACAGCCAAACCTGAGCTGGAGCGGTCCATTTGGTTAAATAGGGGGGTTCACAGGGGAAGAAACCAAGTGTGGTAGAGTGGGAGGGGTGTTTTGTCTTTTGTGGTGAAATGGCCTTTATAAGTATCTTGTTTAAAAAGAAATATGTGTTTTTAAAGTAAGTTTAACTGAACTTCTATTTGATAATATGTTATTTAGTATTGGGATTATTGTAAGTGTGCTGGAAGAGATAATTGATATTGATTTCTTGGTGCAGTCCACCAGTATAAAAGTGAGGAGGCTGTGGTGGCCGGAGCCTAAAGGAGAGAAGCACAGCTCCTGAACACAGCTCCAGATTATAGCTCCTGCCATGGGCCCAAACTTTAAGGGTATAACCAGAAAGGCAGTTTAGAGCGAATTCTTTTGTTCTGTATTATTTTGATTCTTCTTGAGTAGAGCTCTTGAGAATTCCCCCCCCCCTTTTGCTTACTTTTATCTTTCTGGTTGGCCCAATGTGCTTTTTTTTTACTGTGGAGTTTTTGAACAAGACTCCATTTTATTTTGTCAAATAAAGTGGAATTGGGAATTGCTCCAGACTGCCACAACTCATTGTTGTATACTGGGTTTCTCAGCCACCCCCACATATACATATGCATTTTGATTGTTTTAAATAAAATTGTGAATTGAATTAAAATATTTTACATATGTAGAATAAAACAATTTAATTTAAAACACAATAACAAATTAGCTAACCACAATATATGAATTACATAATGAATTTAAGTAAATTAAACACGGGCTTAGTTAGAATTACTAAGGAAATCAGAGTAACGAGTACTCAGAATTTTGTGCTGAAACTGCTTACATAATTTATTTGAAATTACTCAAAAATATTAAGTACAGCCAACTTAAAAAATATGTCTAGATTTAGATGAATGTATTGCGTGCAACCACTTTCAACATTAAAATTGAGTAAATTCAACGAAACATTTTTTTCAGTGTATCTAATTTATATATCTATTGCTCTATATACACTGATTATCCAAAAATACACTATCAACACTACCAACTCTCAAAATATCAAAACAAACAAAACAAATGCAACAAACCGACATACTCTGCAAAGAAAAATTCAAATGACCGCCACTATACAGAGCTATTCTATCTCTGAACACACTCGATCCCACCACATGATTCACATGACAAACCGAACCAATCAGGCGATTCGTATGACGTCCAAAGCACTCACCTGCTTCGAACGTCACTCAAGTGCTTCAAATGTCAGTGACCAAACCACACCTCGGCACAGTGGTTCAATACAACTGCCTCATGAGCTACCCCGCATGTGTCGGAGCCTCAAGCGTTAGAGGACCATCACTAGGGACGACTCCCACACTCTTCCAGCCCTGCCACCCACCTGAGTCTTTTTTTAAAAAAACAGTTCTAACAGAATAATTGTCAGTATATGGTAATGCTACTTTTTAGTAAAGTTCTGAGTACTTACTGAATGACATTAGTATTAACATGTCACTTTTTTAATACATAGCAAAATAATAATCGCCATGAGCATTTCTGCAAATCAAACTGTAGAAAAGTGGGTGAGTTTGTATTGTGTTGCCTTCAGGTGCTCATCGTAAATGTCGCACTCAAGGATACGGTTTTTCCATAATCCTTTGCGGCACAGTTATAGCACATATTTGATCAAGGAGCAATGTTGTTACTCTGGGAATTTTGCCAAAATTTGTATACACTGAGTCTCCCCATCCAGATGATGTGTGACAGTTACTCCTCAGTTTTCACCCAAAGTGCAGCCCTGTATTGTCAGCCCTTCACGTTCAGTTATTTTGAAAAACAATAATGCTGTTCTGAAGTTGTATTAAATCTTGGTGTATATATTTACACTATGATAACATTCTATAGGAGCCTACAATTTCACATCTCCTTCTTCTTCCAGAACATCGATGGAGTTTTTGGACAGGACTGGTGTATGGACTTTTGGAGAGAAAAGAAACACCTCTCTCACAGAAAAGACACAATGGAGCCTGCTGCTATGACAAGCATGGGAGTACAGGGCAGTGGATCATTTACCAACTGGTTTTGGTTTTCATCTTCAGTACAATAACTTCTTTAGTGAACAGAGATGACCGAATGATTTTTATGTTCATAGCTGTTTGTCACCTACAAAACCAGGCCACCATGCCCCCTGGGTCACGGTGCCGCTCTTGTACAGTAATATACAATAGGCCACCATGCCCCCTGGGTCACCAATCACCAAATCACCTGACCAACATACATACATACGTACATACATTAAAACCCATTTTCTGCATGTATGGACTTTTTTGAGAGAAGAGAAACACCTCTCTCACAGAAAAGACACAATGGAGTCTGCCAAGTTAGCTTTCAAAAAAAAACCCAAAAACAAATCATTGAAATCCTGATAGTTTCTGTGATTTAACTGCATTTATTCCGATTTAACAGTTGGAATTTCTGAGGAAGACAGCATGCTTCATAGATCTGTTGATGAGCTGCAGCTTCACTCAGGGGACTCAAACAACTTCCCCATGGTGGCTGACACTCAAACAGAACAATGCACACAACCAACAATTATGGACAGGTTAATAGGTGATGCAACAATGAGTACTCTGGTTGACAACACATATCCTCCGGGCGCTCTCATGTTCCTTTCTCGGGCTGTGCGATGCCCCCCGAGCAGGCCCGAGAGCCTGTGCACTCTCATCTCAGTCAGGGTGCCGTCTATACATGCATATGCTGCTGGGGTATGCTGGGAGATGGGGATGGCTCCCACACTCTCCATAAAGCCAGCCACCACCCTGAGTCAGGGTGCCGTCTATACATGCATATTCTGTTGGGGCATGCTAGGAGATGGGGACAGCTCCCACACTCTCCATAAAGCCAGCCACCACCCTGAGTTAGGGTGCCGTCTATACATGCATATGCTGGGAGATGGGGAGTCTGACTGTCATGGAGCTAGATAAATAGTACTTTTCTGTTTGACTGCACCAGATGATAATGTGGTTTCAAGTGGATTAATAATAATAATAATAATGATAATAATAGAAGACCATGTTTGTTATTTTGCTTGGCTGATTGTAACCCTACATAATCTTGACTTATATTTTGTGTTGTGAAACATTGAAATGGTGCTGGTACATTCATGAGATGTGCTCTAGACATACAGACTGATGTCATTTTCACATGGTACTGGTGCAAATACAGATTAAATCATGGTATGTTTTGGGCTTCGTTGGTAAAGAGGTTTATCTGTACGTGGGTAAAGAGGGTGTGCTTGAAGAACAGGGCAGTGGGTGTTCTTGTGTAACTGTTTATGAGTTTTTATTAAGAAATAACAGTTTTTCTACAGTTTTTGGACTGGGGAAATAGTTTGAAATAGTTTGTAAAAGAAGAAACCGATTGACGGTTTCTTCTTTTACAAACTATTTCCCCAGCCTTGGAAAAAACCCATTCAGACGGCACAAGTGAGGCTGGGGTGTGTGTGTGTGTGTGTATTTATATGTAATGAATCTATATGTCTTATCTATATCAAATGTTTTTTAGGATTATATATCTATATACTTATCTATATAACTCTTTATCTATAACCTATCTAATTTATATATTTTATATCTATTGCTCTATATACACTGATTCTTCAAAAATACACTATCAACACTACTAACTCTCAAAACACCTAACAAACGCAACAAACCGACATACTCTACAAACAAAAATTCAAATGACCGCCACTATACAGAGCTATTCTATCTCACACGCACTCAATCACGCCACGTGATTCACATGACAAACCGAACCAATCAGGTGAATCGTATGACGTCCGAAGGACTCACCTGCTTCGAACGTCACTCAAGTGCTTCAAACATCAGTGACCAAACCACACCTCGGCACAGTGGTTCAATACTACTGCCTCATGAGCTACCCCGCATGTGTCGGAGCCTCAAGTGTTAGGAGTCGTGAGGACCATCACGAGGGACGACCACACTCTTCCAACCTAGACACCACCCTGGTGGTGCGTGCTGGGAGATGGGGACCGCGCCAATTGGCCAATTTCCCCACACCGTAATATGATAGATAATAGAAAACAGCTTAGTGGCGCAGATGATTTTCTTTTCACGTGGTTGTGCCGCCCCCCGTGTGATGCCGCCCCGGGCGCCTGTCCGGTTCGCCCGTGCCAAAAACCGCCACTGCTTCTGGGTCGAGATGTATGAAACAAGTAAACCTAAATGACACCAAAACAGCTGGTGAGGTATGATGATGATTAACTTCTACACCGCAGGTTATATAAAACAAGTCCACACCTTTCCAGATCAGATGCAACGTTAAAACCAATTACACTGGTCTTACATATAAATTTGTGTTTATATATATATCTATATATATATAGATATAGATATATAGATAGATAGATAGATAGATAGATAGATAGATAGATAAACAGATATAGATATAGATGTAGATACAATGTCCTGAAGCCACCCCTTTGTTATTTTAGCTGTGTGCTTAGGGTCATTGTCTTGTTGGAAGTTGGAAGGATCTTTCATGTGTCTTGCATTGAGGAGAGGCTTCTGTCGGGCCACTCTGCCATAAAGCCCCGACTGGTGGCTCAGCCACAGTGATCTTTAGGTTCTTCTTTACCTCTCTCACCAAGGCTCTTCTCCCCTGATTGCTCAGTTTGGCCGGACGGCCAGCTCTAGGAAGGGTTCTGGTCGTCCCAGATGTCTTCCATTTAAGGATTATGGAAGCCACTGTGCTCTTAGGAACCTTAAGTGCAGCAGACATTTTTTTGTAACCTTGGCCAGATCTGTGCCTTGCCACAATTCTGTCTCTGAGCTCTTCAGGTAGTTTCTTTGACCTCATGATTCTCATTTGCTCTGACATGCACTGTGAGCTGTAAGGTCTTATATAGACAGGTGTGTGGCCTTCCTAATCAAGTCCAATCAGTATAATCAAACACAGCTGGACTCCAATGAAGGTGTAGAACCATCTCAAGGATGATCAGAAGAAATGGACAGCACCCGAGTTAAATATATGAGGGTCACAGCAAAGGGTCTGAATACTTAAGGCTGTGTGATATTTCAGTTTTTCTGAATCATTTTTTAAATTAATCTGCAAAAAATTCAACTCTGTCAATATGGGGTGCTGCGTGTACATTAATGAGGGAAAAAATGAACTTAAATGATTTTAGCAAATGGCTGCAATATAACAAAGAGTGAAAAATTTAAGGGGGTCTGAATACTTTCCGTACCCACTGAGAAGAGGTAAAATATATTTTATTCCTACTTTATGGGCAACAGTGTATATAAAAACATACATATATATAAACAGCTCACTAATGCTTACACACATAGGTGTAACCCTCTACCCTCTCAAGGGAGCACCTCCACAACCTTTTCTAATGTTTTTATCATTCAGTGTTTGATCCTTCTCTGTGTGTCTTCCCCCAAGCCTGGCCAATTCAAGTGGCCAGCTGCAGCCTCTTCAGAGCACCTAACACAACAGCCCTTCAGTCACTGTGTTCTCACCAACACCCCAATCATATGCAACAAATTACTCAGCTTTTTCACACTCCGGGACTGAAAAATCAGATTCCCAATTTTTTCTTCTTTGAAATTTTGTGACAGACTACAGCAACCACACTGACATGTAAGAAACCTGTTTTTCTTGATTCTTTCTACAAACAAGTTTTGCTGACCTATTGCTTAGCATGTCAGATTAGGGAAGATCTCAATAAATCCATTGTACTCAGTTATCCCCTTCGCCCTTGCTATGAATGTGGTGGTCATGGCAGCTGAAAGTGAGTGTAAAGGCCCCCTGTCCAAGTCTGGCATTTGGCAGCCCCCCGTCAGAGCCTTTATGGATGACCTCACTGTCACCACATCATCGTTGCCTGGTGGTAGGTGGATCCTCCAGGGCCTGGAAATGCTCATGTCCTGGGCGAGAATCTTTTTCGAACCTGCCAAATCCTGGGCCATAGTGTTGAAGAGGGAAAAGTTGGCGAAAAAGTTTTGCTTCTTCTTAGATGGCAATGCAAGAGCCTGACCAATCAACCATCTTTGACTGTAGCGTCAAGGATGCAGCGGCAATCCAAGCAACCATCAGTGAGCTTGAGAACTGGCTCAACCACAGAAGGTAAGTCTGGCCTGCCTGGCAGATTCAAAGCATGGATTTACCAACAGGCATCTTGCCTTGAGTCTGCTGGCCTCTGCTGATGTTTTTAATAAAAAATTTGTTTGCTTGTTTGTCGGATGAAGTTGCCCAATCAAATCTTAACAGTTGGAGTTCTTTAAGCCTTGTGACATGTAATAGTTGCAAACACCAGCCCTTAGTAGTTGGTTGCATTTTCCAAATTGAACCACTTCTTACACCACCTTGACAGTTGTGGTAGAGCACTTCCTGGCTTTGGTCTGAAACAACAGTTATCTGATATGCTCAGTCTTTGTCATGTTGTAACTCGCTGTGCTCTTGTCGTCGCTTGTTTAGCAGTCGCCTTCTCACTGTAGTGCTCTTCATAACACAGACACATGTATGTTCTTTGAAACAGACATTTATTGCTTGGGCATGTCTTGTAATATACTCCAACCTTATTCATGCTGTGAGAACTTTATTTGTGAATGAGCGTAGGACAAAAATACGTCATCCTATTATACAATACATACCATGAAAAGTAAAAGTATTCTAATTGTAGAACAAAATATCTAATTGGCTTGTTCATCCTCAAGAGGTTCTTGAGTCTGCTTTGGCTTTAACCTGTTAAAATTCTGACGGCCCACTATTGCTATTTCTCGGACATTTCTGTGTTTTATTGTACCTACATAACTACTACATTTAAGGTTGTGCACATGCAGCACAGCATGTGAAAGCTGAGAGTCATATCTTTTCAGTGATATAAGCATTTACAAGATACAACAACAACAGTTGGTACAACTAAACCATCTTCTAAAAACCATCAAACTTTAGTTTTGTCCGGAAATGTCCAAAGAATCACGTCCAGTGGAAAAATACAGTCAAAACCATGTTTTTAGGTCCATAAATGATCAAAAGTTGCAATCGGATCATTCCAGTTCGAAAATAAATACCTCTATTTCTCCTTCGTTTTTTCATTTTGTCACCTTTGTTTTCTGTTGAAAGTTGACAGGCGTTTTTGGCAAATTTGGCAGGAATGTTTAGGGGTTAATTATTATAACTCGGAGTGCAATATACATAGCAGATTCTCATGAGAGACATCTGCTTACCAGCACCCCATGGGAGAAAAAAAACCCCTCTGTTCCGATAAAATGCAGAGATGCATTCTCGCGAGATATTTTAACTGTAAGAGGATTTACTTTACATTACATCACATGAAATTTAAAAAAGTGAGAAGGACAGTAGATTTAAATTTTAACCTTAAGTCAAATAAATTATTTATTTATTTATTGCATTGAAATTATGGAATCAATTATGAATCAATTATCAATTATGCATCATGAACATGGAGCATTTATGCAACAGCACTTACAGTGATTATATGTCAGGGTTGCAACTTGTTTGTGCCTCTCCCAAGTGGCAAAAAAAAAAATCAGCTGTTGCATGTTAAGGTTTTAGGTCTAACGCATGGTCAGAGCAATTAGGTTGGTTCAGAAAAAGCATTGTTCGCTATGATGCTGTAAGGTCAAGCCGCTGATGTGACAACAGTGCCTTGAGGCTATCCATCCCCAAGTCAGGGTTACCTAACAGTTGATAGGACTGAATGGGGTCAAATACTGAGGTTACTGGGATAAACACCAAATCAGATTCAAGCTATGTTCTTCTGTCCTCGCTGTTGTGTGGCCTGTGGCTACTTTGTGACTGCAACTGAACAAGAAACAAAAAGATGCATTTGACATTTCCCATGGCCAGATAGGGATCACATAAATCTACACCAGTCACCACCAATACTCCATGACTTCCCCGCAACTCCACCTGTGTGCTAGGGACTGCAATATAAGTCATAACAACAACAACATCGGTTTAATTACATGCCATTAAATCATTAACTGATGCTCATATAATGAGCTCATCTGCATGGACATTACCACCTCATAGACATCTTTTTCCACCAGACACTGCCTCCTCAGCCAGGGATAGTCAGCTCTGTGTAATCAACCCCTGCCTCCCCCCTTCGCCACCACTACTATCTCTCTTAGCCATTCTTCTGCTCTATTGAGTACAAAGCCACTCGCACCCCTCTTGTTCTCTACTCAAGCAGAATCATTGACAGTGACAAACATCATTATAATGTTCCTCAGTGAGCGCTCCACCTTTAGCTGCATGTTGTAGCCTGCGGGGGGCTCTTCTCCTGAGTGGGATCTCTGTGCTGACCTGTGTTTGCATGCTCGCAGTTTGACTGTCCACTCCAGTGAATCACACTCCCAACTCACTTCACTGTCCTCTTTGCTTTCAGGATATTATGCATTGGCTGGAAGACATTTTGGGAGGAAGACTGATATTGTGTAGCGTTTTCATTAGAAAACTGTGAAGATGTTACTCTATCTGTATGACTGACTAAATAAACATTTGTAAAAATAAATAAAACCAAAAACTTATTTGACTTATTGACTAATAGACAACACAAAGCACAGTCTACCAAGTGAGAAATAGTTAACATTTTACTCACCAGTAAAATTATTTTCAGCTATGCACTGATGCCACAGTGACTGCCAGATAAATCAAGATGAATAGGAGGAGTACTACTCTCCTTCTTGCTTTCTAAATGTAGTTCTAATTCCTGAGGTACACTTCACTTCAGATCTCCTCTTATGAATTAGGTTAAATATACACACACACGCAAACACACACACACACACACACACACACACACACACACACACACACACACACACACATATAGTATAATATGATGTACAGTCACAGGTTATAATGTTTCATACATTTATTGGCATGTTTTGCCAGCCTATGTAGTGTGGAGTTGATGCTGGAAGAAAAAGGGATTTGGCGAGTAAATGATACAGTGTGTGGAATCAAAGCTTTAAGTATTTATGACTTACAACAGTGGAGCTGCTGTAAACTCTTCTCATGCCATTCTGGTTGCATTATTTCTGGGATAGGATTAACTAATAGATGAACGACTGCCTTTCCATCAGTCAAATAAAATGAAAAATGTTAAACATGTTCTAATATTTTAAAAATTCAGAATGTTTTTTACATCTATTGGTGCTCTCCTGAATGTAAATTTCAGCTACTTTATAGTGTAAGGACCATAACATGCATGAAATATTAATCCGTGGACTATTAGAGACACACTGTCACAGAGTCTGTTGGGGGCTTAAGTGTTCATTATGACAGAGCTGTGCTTGGAGACAGTCTGCAGACTGTTTCAAGTATTAAAGCTTTGGGTCCTCTCTGAATTTGCCATAATACTGAGCTCCCAAAAAAGTCAGGCGTGTCTTTGGGCAGCCCTTTTTTTTTTAATCCTAAAACTATTATTTCATTGATGATTTATAGCATATCTTATCATGTGACCATTTTGATAGCACTGATAATGTTACTAAAATCCAGGACATAAAATTCATAATAACAAACAACACATAAGATGCTGCCTCTTTTTGGTTATGCATAATATGAGTTTTTGGAGGTGCATCAGCGATATGGCTCTGGTTAGGAAGCATGTGGTGACTTTGACCTTTCCTAACCTTGGCAAGATGATACGGTGACCAACTGTGAGGCCGGCTGTCCGTCTCTCACTGGGCCCTTTTCTTTAAGTGACAGGCCTGGAAAGGTTGCCAACAGCATTCCTTTTTCCGTCAAGGTATATCTAAAAGTAATGGAACATGTAGTCATTAAGTTATGATGATGACATCTTTGTTGTCAAATTAAACCCAGTGTTTTCATAATCACAAGAGAATTATGGATGGAAACATAATCTTGTTTGTGCTGACGTTGTTTCCCGTAAGTACCCTACACCTTGTTTGTGCCAATGAATGTGCTTCTCCTGGTTCTGTATGGAACAAAATCTTGAGGAACAGATGTACCGGTCGTCAGAGAATGGCAGCCCCTGTAGGGAGTTGCTAGCTCTGTGCTCTGAGATCATGTGTCCACCCTGTTACCAAGTCCAAGAGGTGTGTGACACATTGGTGGCAGGTGGATTGCCAGGTGTCCCAGTTGGTGGCCAGGCTTTCATGTGAGATGTCACATACAGTACTTTCAAGAGAGTAGTCCTGAAATACTCTCTGTTCAGATCTAAATGGGCAAAACAGGGAAATGGTAAAACAAGTGTAGCTCCATGTGTATCAAATGCTTGATCTATGCATTTTCACTTGTCTGTTTTCAGCAGTGGTATATGTTTCCAGGCCCCTCAGCACAATGTGTGCATTCATTTTTGCTTTTATTGAATTTTCTCACTGATTTTCCTCCAAAATCATTAATACTCTAAATTATGTGAAATGTGATCAATGACATCACTTCAGCGAAATTGCAAACACAAAATGGCATTTGTTTCTGTAGTATTTGCATTTCAAAATACAATACACTCTGATTACTAATGTGAAAACAGCTTCTCCCGAGAGTCAGGGACAAACTAAGTGGCATGCAAAGTAGAAAGGTGAGATCACTCCTGAAATCTAATGTGACTTTATGTGTGTGTGTGTGTGTGTATAGGAGGTAGTACACCTGTAAGCCCTGCACTCACTGGAGCAAAGCCTATTAGAACAAGCATAAGACATATCCTTCAGACTGTGAACTGTGAACATGCACATACTAAACCACACATAACACACACACACACACGCACGCGTGCGCGCGCTTGCACGCCCATTTCAGGCAGAAAAGTTATTGTACAATGCAGGCATGAATTACCATCTTGATCATAACCACAGCAGCCTCGATGCCATGCAAAACTTATTGTTTTGTCCAATGTTGAGGTCACCTTCAACAAGACAGCAAGTCTAGGTGTGGCATTATGCTGTCTGCAGCTGTGATGCTTCATTCTAGCCACAAAATGCATTTCTTATTCTCTGCAAATGCTTATTCATCAATTGACAGTGAAGAATCCAGTGACTGCCAAGGGTAAACTTATTGCTCTGCCTCCTGCAGAGGTTGTTGGGCTCTAAGCTACCTCAAACAAAAGGTGTGGTATTCTAAAATCCACTTAATGCAACAATGATGCTTTTCCAGAGACAAAGTTTATTTCTAATCCTCTCTAAAAGCTTAGTCATTCCATTGACAGCAAACTGCTGAAACTGTCTAGCATTTAGTATCTCAGGCTCTTTTGTGCATTGTCCAATATTTGGTGCAGATTAAATATTGATTTCTATACTTTTCGGAACGCAGTGAAAAATGTTCCCTTGAGTTGGATTATATGGGGCGTTACTGGAGGCCACTCATCATTTTTCTGATTCCTACAATTTGACTCAAGAGGTGAGATTATACCATATACTTTGCTCTTGTGGCCTTTTAATATCTGAGTTATTTGAGTATTCAGCATGCCTTTCTCAAACGACTTGTCCCTAGCAGTGATCAAACTCCACTAAACTTACTTTCCAGTGTGCTAAGTCCTTAAAGCAATCAAAGATGAGGAGAAAATAGTCTCCAACAGAGTCTCTCATGCTGATTTGCTCGCTGCGCTTATCCAAATAGTCTGGCTCCTTATCAAATTGGACTGGTTTATTTGAATGAGAGTGAAGTCCCTTTCGGTCAGCAGAAGATTAATATTGATTAAAATCTGAAATTGTTAAATATGGGACAGATGGTGACAGTAGAAAGACCTTGAATAGACGGTTGTCTATAATACACTGTTCTCTTGGTGTCTTCCTTCTTTTCTTCATAGAGATAAGGCATCTGTAGACTATTAAAGTGTTCTTCAGTGAACTAAGCAACATTTCAGTGAGAAATAGCCATAGCTATGGGCTTCTGTGGCCTCTTGACATTGTAAGACCAAAAACTTCTCATGCAACACTGAAACTTCTGAAGATATTTAGGATCCATTTGCTACACCTGCAAAACGCTTTAGAGATAGAGGTATCCAGATCAACTCACAATAAAGTAAAATGCTAGCATTCAGGGAACTACAGTAAAAGATTTACAGCTGAATTATCTTGAAGGAATGTTGGGGTAAATACACATTGTTTTCCCAGCTCTAATATTTTACAAATTAATAAAGCATTGCGGCTCTCATCCTCGCTATATGCTGCTATGATTAGAGTAGATGTTGCATATAATCATTTCTTGTGGGTGAGTGATGCTACTGATTGTGAAAAATGAGAACTGGTTTCAACTGTGGAACAGCGGCTGCTTTCAGCATCCTGGTCTGCAGCTCATTAAAAGCTATATCCTTGTGCCAGTAGATAATTACAAAAGATTTACTGCAGGGCCCCCTCACATTGAAACATGGTAAACCTCATCAGGACTAAAAGTCAGTTACCTTTTTTGAGGCTAATCATAGCAAAGTTGACACATAGTCACCACAATAATTACAGACATCATAGGTACTGTGATGAGATGGCCTCTGCTTTCATCTGAGCACCAGGTAGTGAACTCCAGAGTATGCACAAGTGCACTACAAGCTTGATGCTTGCCTTGTTGTTCTTTTATCCCTCTATCCCACACACAGAAACAGCCTTTGAGCCTCTGCAGATGCTGGTGAGAGCTAGGAAATCAATGCACTCAAACAGGGATAAGAGGGGCTTGGTTTTGGATAACTCAGGGTGTCTTAGTGTGCATTATTCATTAGACAGGAGAGACACACAGTCACAATTGCTGCCACTGCAGAGGTGTACTGGAGACAAAGAATATGAAAGCTTGAACCATATCCCTCCCTAAATCTCAAAGAAGAAGAACTGCAATTCCTGCTGTTTGGTTTCTCTCACAGCCTCTGTATTGGGGCAGGTACAACACAGCTTCTGACAATGTTGTAAACCTATTTGAAATGGAAACAAGGGCAAGGTCTTTTCTGTGGGGCTGCGGGGTTTTGTGGCTTAATGTGGAATGGATAAAGCTAATGTGTATTGTGCAACTGTAATCTGTACACATATTTTGGGCAAAAACAAACAAACAATTGATTCTCATGGGAAGAACACCCTGAGCAGCCAAGCATTTCTTCAGATCTCAACTGAGATGTTACCTGAACTTACATTACCATGTGACCCAATTAATGATTTGCACCGGAGGTAAAATTCTCTTCAGAGCATAAATCTCATTTATTTGATAGAAATTATTTATGCATGTCAGTGTTAGTTGACAAATAATGTCATAAGCTCAGAGATGAGGAGCAAGAGATATCTACAATAAGTAAAATTAATCACAACAGTAGGAGACTCTATTAGTATTAAATTTAACCTTTTACCTAAGCTCATTAAGTTGAGGCCAAATATTAATCATTCCACTCCCACACAAAATGTTCCTAAAAGTGGGTGGCCTTCGTGTGCACCAAGAGACTGGTATGCAGGCAAATATGTAGGAAAAAACATAGACCAGCAAACACATAAATCTCCCGTATACCTCTCACACATACAAATTAGTGAAAACGCCTCAAGGGCATGCGTTTACACACACATTTGCACAGCCACCCTGCAACATTCCCACACACACAGAATACTTTTTAACTTTTTTCCAATTTTTATGCTCAACAAAGGTTGAAGTTCCCATTTTGTTGCTGACAGTTTGTACTTCGAAGAGGTAGCTGTCACTTCAAATCTGGAATATTTCCTAACTACCGTAGAGACTAAAAGCTCAAGGGAATGGGTATCATATAAATCTTTGTCGGTGCATTTCAGATTCTCTTTCAGAGGTGCGATATGTTTCAAAAAATCTTTAATTTGCACAGGTGCACACACACACACACACACACATCAAAACTCACAGGGAATGTCTGCATACAGGTTTTGCTTTGATTGTGTTACATTCAGTGGGTTCAGTGCCACCTTCCTTCATCCCCTTTCACATCGCTCCCTGGTTGCATTGAGACGGCTGGGTGCACAGGCACTTGAGTTTCTTATTCATGAGGAAATGATTGTGAAAGTAAACATAACAAAAAGCAGACTGAAATAACAAGGATTCCAGTCAATGACTTCATGACATTTGAGATGCCAATAATTGATTAATCTTGAAGTAGTCTGGGTTGTAACCTCCTTTCAGGGGGACAACTACCTCTATTTCATGGTTCAAGAACTCAGCTTTTCTAAGTGAGAAGACAGATTGGCTCAAGGTTAAATGCTTTGGCAAGACAGTCATTAGTGTGCAGAAAGTGAAGGCTGGTGGTAAGAGAGAAAACCTCAACCCCTTGATTTTCTGCGAGATATCTCCCGCCCCAACAATTTGGTCTATAAAGCCAGCAGTCACAAATCAATATCAAAGCCCTTGTATTACACTATTTCAAACTAACGTAAGTAATTAGCAAAAAATAGTTGCTAATTACAAGAGTCTTCTCGTGAACGCTTGATTGGTGTCATTAGAAAATATGTCTAATGATACCAAATATCTAATGATGTATCATGTATCTAACAATACCAGTGATAGACATGTATCATTAGATAATGAGTATCTCTGTCAAAATACAGAATGTTAGTTCAGCTGCATTCGTGAAAACTGAAACTGAAATTGGCAGAAATTACCATGATCTAACAGTGTAGATAATGATGCTAACACACGCCAACTATATACCGATCCATTTAATGCTAATATTTAGTTGTAAAAATCCTGCAAACATTTCAGCTTCTTCAAGGTTTGCCCGTCACGTGAGCAGCAACAGATAAACAGTGTGACATGGTTACAACATGGTTACAACACACAAAGTACAAATCGCGTAGAAACAAATAGCAGTTTTAGGGATAACAAGTTTGGTAGATCATAAGTTCACAAACAGAAATGATGTGAGAACATTAGTCATGACCAAACATTATGGGCAGAGGACATGGCAGTATAAGGCCTGTATAAAATCACTGACAAAACACTGGGTTGGACAAGGGGGATCTACTGCATCTCATCTCTTATTACACATCCAGTACATACTTCTCTTTTCATCAAGTGTTTAATGATGTTTCTCTCTCTTGGGTGAGGGGCAAATCTTTCCAGAGCAAGAGATTATGAGAATATAATCTGACCTATATTTCCAACACTGCCCCTTGAAAATTAAATTCAGATACCAAAAAATAAATAAATAAATAAATAAAAATGTTATTGGGAAATATTATGAGGAAATGTTAAAACCAAACACATCTGAAAAATGTTCACTGTTAACATATTTGATTTGTTTTATATACATTCCTCTTATATTTAGGCTATACTCAAAGAAAACTCAAAACATGTCATAGAAAATTTTGGGTCAAAGTGACTCCCATTGTCCTACTTTTGACATCTGAATTGGAGGAAACATAGCAAGTGAATGTCAGCCAGGCAGCTGTTGTGCTTCTAGTCAACACAAGCCCTATAGTTTTTGCTTTTTGTTTCTCCTCCCAGTTCCCATTTGTGAAGTTCACTTGTGCTTGCAACACTATTATCCTGAACCTGCCGAGCAGCAGTGTGCTGCAGCTGTACATTGCTCCGTCAATGAGTAGGAAGATATCAGGCATCCTGACAAATCGAAGGCAGCCACCTGTCAAACCCCAGGATGCAAGCACAAGTGAACCACAGGGATATGTGTTTTTTTTCTCTCTCCTTCTCTCACTGTACATCTGTGATTGTATGTCCTGACTTGTCCATCAAGAACAACACTCGTCTCGTGAGCTTCGGCTCTAAAGGTAAGTTTGAGCTGAGTAGACGGGGGACGTTCTTATATCACACTGTTCGATCAATAACCGTGAGATGAAACTGTGGAGATGAGAATTCACTTACAAGGAGCTGGGACCACAACTAATGATCACAGAATGTTCATTATTTGATTAATTAACTTATTGATTAGCCCCAGAGCCTCAGATGGCACATTTTCATATTACTCACGTGGTACAACTAACAGTACAAAACCAAAATGGTTTGCTCGTAGTGATAATTATCCCCTGACTCCACAATTCCTCTCAGCTCTATGTAACTTTCTGGTGACTTTCAGCTAATTGTTTTGGTTGCATGACCTGCTACTCAACTCTTTTGATCCACTTTCTCCACATGAAAGCAGCTTTTTTCTGCAATAAAAACGCTCTGGCAAACCGACTGTGCGCTACCAGCTCAGGTGCCCAAACAGCAGACAAAGTTAGTGATTAGCTGGTGAACATGGTGAAGCATTTGGCAGGTGAATGACCTTGTATTTTCCTAAGGGGTTTGCCGGAGTTTATCCAAAACAGAGCTAGATAGTGAGTGAATGCTGGACTTTCATGTTTTGTGGCATGAAAACATCATACCGTACCACACATTAATGGATAAACCTTGTACACATCTCTGCCTGCCTTTCATCTTAAAATGTTGAACTGTAAACATATGGCTCTTAATCATCCTTACTCTATAACACTGATAAATTTTTACTGTTACTTAGAGCTTACATCAAATCTCTTTCTCTTGTGTTTTTCTCTTCAGTATAAAGGAATCCATCATTATCCGCTCATTTAACTTGTTTAGGTGCAACAGACAAAACTTACACTCAGGGTTTACTTCTATAGACATTTTTATATAAACAGCTTAAACCAAGTGATGCATCAACCATGTATATGGACTATCACCTTTTTGCTCCTTATATGATAATGTAGTCCATTGGCTTATCAGGTTCTAAGGTCAGTTGTCATCAGCTGCAGGAGATCAGCACAAAAATATGTTTGCTCAAAAGCCTCAATAAAAGATCGAGAAGTGGATGTTCTTCCCACTTCAGCTTAAAAAACAGTAAAATCGTGCAGTCTTTCCTGGTCCAGTGTTGTAGGTCAGTAACAGAAAGTATTCTCACATCAGGCATCGGTTTTGTGTTTAGCTCCACATCCCTGAGTCCTGAGGATAAACTCCAGTGTGTTATCTGCAATATTGAACAGGTGACTGAGTTGCTGACTGTGCTTGATTTGATTAAAACTAAATGACATCATGCAGAGACAAGGGCAGGGAGGATTGCCCTAACTCAGTCAATGCACACCCAGTCTACCAGAAACTGCTCCAGAAACTTTGCTTTAACAGACAGCAAAGGTCCAGTATTAAAATCCCCCTTCGACTCAGCCGCTTCTCCCAAAGCACCAATTAAACCCGTTTCACCTCAATGTAGGTTGAGGAGATAGAAATTAAAAATCTGAAGTAAAAGGAAAGTTGTGATGAACTGTGTGAGGAGAACATGGAGTGTTATCTTACAAAAAGGACACTTTTGATTTAGCTGCAGCAGATTAATGAGTCAAGAACTGGACATTTACAAGCTAGTGATACTGTTGCTGTAGCTGGCTTTTTGGTTAGTGATTCATTTCTGTCTCCAAAATAGAATCTACCTTTTAAGGGCTACAAGAATAAAAGTAAGTTCTTATAATATTAATATATTTTTTGTTTTGAGTTTACTTTTCAGAAAGACCGCATATCTGATTTAGTTTCCTAAAATTAAACAGGGTCAGTTTGTTTGTCTCATCAAGTTGAACAGTGAAGAAGAGGTTTAGAAGATGAGAGACACAATATATCTATAGGTAACTGAAATGGAGAATCAGAGGCGGATATCAGTGGAGCTTGACATGTGCGACAAGTACAAGTCAGAGAAAATGTTTATAATTATAGACATTTCATTTAAGATTGTGTGTCTAGAAGAACATGTGACACTTCTGAAGAGAATAATCTGCCTTTTCTTGTTCTCACAGAGACGGCCCTGAAAATGCTCATCTTTTTGACTCCTGGCAGCTCCAAGTTGCTCATTTCAGCTTCTCGTCTACTGCCTCAGGACAAACGTAATTCATGTATTTAAATGACATCCTCCAAACAACAATGAAAAGCTCATTGTCACATGGGCCTGGTCACATGTGCCCAAGTGTTCCCACAGAGAGCAGAGAGAAATTAGGAAAACTGCATACTGTAAAATTCAGTTCGTTTTTCTTTGGAAGAAATCATCACAGTAAAAACGATAAGAAAATTTCCCCCTGGTCTTCAGAATTAAAGAATTCATGAAATATTCACTCCTAGTTCCAGATATTTGTGTTTAGGATGGCTATACTATTAAATGTTCCTTGGAGCTTTGATGTGCCATTATTAGCTGTGTGCATGGGTGGCTAAGGAATACTAAACGTTCATTCAGTAGGTTAATCCAAATATTCTCTTTTCTTTTTGCCTTTCCAAGGCTCAGCGGGGCATTCATTAATTTCTTCTGTAATTATCACTCTCCCATTGGCTCAAACAGAAGTAGATTCTCTTAAATCCCACTCAACATTATGAGTGGATTATGAGCCAGAGGCATAGTGCATATAACAAGTTCTGACTGTTTAAACGTCATCAGCTGGCAATCTCTCCTGTTTTGTGTAGATGATGAGAAACAAGTCCATGATCTTACATTCATAACTCATATCAACTGACAAGGATGTGTTACTCTGGACAGAGCTCTGATTGTTTTGTTTCTCGATTTAATTTGGTGGTAATTTGCAATGCCACATGCAGGGGTTGGGTAGGGAGGGGGGGCAAGTAATGTTAAAACCTCATTAAAAATCGCTGCCACTATGAATAATTTTATCACAGTTACAAGTGCTGCTACAGCGTTAGGTTATTGAAGGTGGAATACCTTAATCATCATTTTTTTGTGTTTTTTTTTTTTTTTTTTTTTTTTTTTTTTTTTTTAACTTTTAACTTTTTAAAGCAAACGGAGACAAAGAGCTCCAAAGAGGCAACATCATCTTTACCAAACTCCAGTTGTGTTTGGGAATAATTTAAATACACAAAAACAGTAAAATATCTTGCACAGTCTGGCTGCAACATGGCCACACGTTAAACCCCACTAACTGGGATACAATGAACCAGTTGTGGAAGAAGCACTCACATCCTTTACTTAAGAGGTAGTAGTACCATAATTTAGAATATACATTTCTAAGTAATAGTTCTGTGTTTGAAAATGTTCTTAAGGAAAAGTACAGATGCATTAAAAGCAAAATATACTAAAATTCATCATGTCATTAAATAATTATGCAAAATTATACCTTACATTTCTGGTGTTTATATTGTGATATTTTACATTATTACAATATTAATACTTAAAAATTATTAAATTGAACATTAAATTGAAATTCTATAATAATAAGTAAGGTACAAGTACCTCATACAGTTCTTGAGTAAATGTACTTAGTTACTTTCCATCACTGTAATGAACATACAGGACCCAGCACACAGGTTTGACATGACTGTACTGTACACAGGCTACTGCTGATTCTGTAACAATGATATAGTTACTTCAAAGTGTTCATCCTGCATTATTTTTCCCCACTCTGTGTACGTTGACAGCAGCCCCACCCTAACAGGTACAACAAAACAACAAAATCAACAGAAGGGTGAGGGAGATGTCAGTCAGGCACAGTTTTTTCATTCCAGCACTCTACAGAGAAGAGCTCTCCTTAGGCAACATAAGAGAAAACACCTGTGTTTGTGGAGTGGGTGTGGAGGGGGCTTTACGAATTTAAGTGTGTACTATGTGATCATTTATGAAATATGATGCATCATTATTGATTAAACCATCAAACATTACAATAAGTAGTTAGAATTTGCTCTGCCATAACCCCCCATTAAAATGCTGCACTTTAATGCATCAGTAGTAATAAATCAATAATACACAAGGCCCAGTGCATAATGAATACTTTTGATACTGCCAATAGATCTTCCTGATAATAGTCTTAATAGCCTACTTCACTTTTTTCTTTCTTTCTTTTCTTTTTTCTTCGTTCTTTTCTGAAGTTGATTCTGTGGTATTACCACTTTGACATAAATTAAAGCATCCAAATACCTACAATTCTTCCAAAGAAGGTGAAACGTGTTTAATTTTTGGTTTTATTCCTTAGTACCCGGAAGCAACTAAATATATGAATAAACAAACAAATAAAAAAATAAATAAATAAACAGCATCTTCAGATAAGCAAGATCATTTACAGGCTCGTGAGTCCTCGTGTCATTTTGAGGACAGGACGACGACGAGGAGGCGGTGTGAACCTGGAGCGTGTAAATAAATAAATAAATAAATAAATAAATAAAACTACTGTATATCCACCTCTGATGTCCCATGTGCCACTGCCGCCGCGCGCGCAGGCTACAGTGCTCATCCTGTGGACGTGCCGGACGCTCACACTGAACACGGACGTCCACCAGAGCGTGAACACTTTCTGCTCCCAGAATGAATTTCACACAGTGAAAAAAAAAAAAAGAAAAAAAAGAACACCGCTCAACTCCGGGTTAGAAGCCGCCGTCGCGGGTTCGGTTCGTATCAGCCCGGCAGCGGTGCTAGCCGGACGGCCAGGGTACCCTGAATGAAGACCGGAGTGTGTGGGGAGCGGAGCACCGGGCTGCTAGCGACTACCCCGACTCTGAAAACAGCGAACGGACTGAGGGTGGAAAAAGTGAACGCTAGCCGGTCAGGGTAGCCAGCGCTAAGAGGGGGTTTAGAGGCGAGAGGAGAGTTTGGGTCCATTTCTACGGGAACGTATATCCGCAGTTGGGGAGGGGGGGCCGAACTTAACTGTCGCCGTCGACTCGATGCTGGGAGCTACTGGGCTGAAGGAGTGAGGAGATGCGCGGTGTAACATGGATATCCGAGAAGGGATAAACACCAACAAACACCGCAGGGGACCTACTCAGGTAACTAATTACAACTATTTTCTTTATCTTTATTCGGTGTAAGTCAAACATATTATTATTCCTAGCCTATTATTGCTTATGTTTGGTCAGAGCGACCACCGGGCTGTCAGTCAACACAAACTTAAAAAAAAAAACCCCCACTAAAATCCAATATTTTAAACGTTCGCTGAAAAATACAAGCACGTAGGCTGTCATGTTCTGGGTTTTTAGACTATGCTTATGTTTTTTTTCTCTCATAGGCAACTGTAGACAGCACACAGATATTAAATGCCCAGCGTGTTATTGCACATGTCAAGGCACACATTTGTGTTCATGCCTTTCTGGCGATACATCAATTAGAAAAATTGAAATCACACTTGCCCAGTTCCCACTTGAGTTGTTCAGTCTCTACATTCGAGATAATAACATTCTCTATGTCCTCTAATTACCATGGCCATCACTTGTCCCATGCATTCTTTCTGTAAGAGAACCCAAATCCACATATCAATTCTTTGCTCATTTAAAACCTCTGGCGGAACTCATTTGTCCTCAGTGATCAACAGGGGATTGGACGCAGTCCAGTCACATCATCACTCACTGTCTTTGATTGCACCGAGCTCCCCGCCTGATTGCCGTTCAGATTGTCCAAAGTCCTTTAGCGTGCGACTCCATTGGAAGCAGTTATTCTCATGAAATCAAGTGTCCATATGTGTGAGAGGGAGCTGCCCTGCACACACTGATTCTGCCATTAAGTAAATTAGATGTGGCTCAGGAATTAGATGTGGTTCTTTTGACAGTTAATTCTTCCCTGTGGAAAAGTGTTTACATTTTGCCTCATTTGCCCCCCTTCTATTTGCAGGGAAATCTCAGTGTTGTAAGCACTTGTCTTTAGTTTCATGTTGACAGTGTGCCAGCTGGATGTTCTTTGGGCATAACTGTTACTAACCAAAGCTAAGGTTTAATTCCCTCCACTAAACACTGCTCTGGAGTGCAGTTACTCCTCTTACCTTTTGCGTTCAAGTGGCTGGAATAGTAGAGCTACTACACATCTCCTTTGGGAAGTGTGTTTATGGCTGGACACGTTTCTGGTGATGTCACTGGCACAGAAAGAGGAGGAGGGTGGAACATGAAGTTCATAGTACCCCACTGAGTGGAGCCTGGTCTGCATGAGAACTGGGAAAACAGCACATACACTGAAGAAGGGTAGATGCAGGCAGAATTATGTGCGTAAAGATGAGTACAAGACCTTGCGTTTGAGCGTTTTAACACATCAGATGAGTGTTGGGTAGTAGGCTGATCCACGTGATTTCTTTAGGAATCTGTTCCAGTTTTATGTCTCTGCGTGTTCGTCTTTCTCTTTATGTTCAAAAACAGGGATGTAGCTGACCGCCAACATTTTACCTACAAGATTAAGCTATTTAATGTTTATCTTTTATTCAAATTGACGTACAGCTGGACATAGTTTGAAGGAGCCTACTATATTCTACAATATGTCTATGTGACTTTTCCCAGTAATTCTACACAGTATGTTAGCCGAACAGCAGCAATGCAAAACCATGTGGATCATATGTTTACCTGTTGCTCTAAAGTGTTTAAAGTTGACATCCCTGATTTGTACTAATCAGAATGCAGATAATTTCCTCTGCCTCAAAAAAATTACAGTATTTTGCTTCTTGAGCTGTTTTTGCATTTTGTCATGCACACCGACAGCGCTCAGTGGGGAACTCTAAAGTTCATGTTCCAACCTCCTCCTCTTTTTGAGTCAGTGGCGTCCTCAGAGACGTGTCCATCCATAAACACAATTTTCTGTTGGCAACAGAGAAATATCATGTAAAATGACTCCCTCTCCTCACAAAATGTCTGTGATATATATTTGTAATACGCTACTGTGCACATTATTTTACATATTTTATGTTTCTTGTGAAATGTTGAAATTTTAAATGACAAAGTACCACGGAATCGTTACTGTCTACATCTCTGTTTTGACTTGCACATTATGTACTGATTCTCAGTGTGTATTGAGTATTCAGTGCATATACATTGGGGAAAAAAATGACAAAATGAGGTTTGTTATACAAAAAAATGCAGTTTTGGAATGTGGTGTTGGTGGACATCACAGCTGCATGTCTCTGGGGACAGCTCAGAAAACGCAGAAGTAAAAGTAATAAACATATTTCATTATACTTGCTATTCCAAAAGCTGAATTTTGATTATCACTGCAGATCAGGACAATACGTTAACTTCTTGTGTAATAACTGCCAAAACAATGTAGTATAATGTTGCACCATAAACTGTATATATTATACACTTTTGAACTGGGCCAGAATTAATCTGTTTTTACCATACAGTACAGTCCTTCAGATTTTTTATCACCTTGCTTTCAGTTTATGTAGATGCCTTAAGCCTTGGTGCTCACAGTCACTTAGGCTTTTTTTTTCTTGTCTGTAAGAGGATCTTTCATTCCTTACAGTAATAACAGTTTGCATAAAATTACCTCCCATGTTAACGACTGAGTTCAACCAGTTCTCCACAAAACCCCTAAATCTATGTATTTAAGGAAGTATTAACTGGCAGGCTCTTAAATCCTAATGGAATCCTTAATTACTACCTCAGTAAAGGCAGGTGCACTGGCATCGTCAACCATTTTTGCCTGAAAAAATAAAAAATAAAAAGGGAATTAGTCAGAGCTAGCATCGGTTCTAAGACAAATACACAGTGTGCTTGCTGCAGGTGCCCAATTAGAGTGATTAAAATCTAGGCCACTCCAATCACATTTAGGTTATTTCTAATAATAATAAAAAATAAATAAATAAAAAAAACCTTCACAACCATTTATCAGTTCACCTTTAGCTCTCAGTTATTTTAGGGTACGTACAATGAGTGCATTGCTTGAGGTTTAACCATTCAGTCATTAATGGATAAATAATGAATGTACAGAAACTTTCTAGCTGAATTTTGATGCATGGATCTATAATGGTGCGTAAATTATTGCCATATACCATATACCATGCTCGTTATATTAAAACTTGGAGCATGCGCGTAAGCAGGAAGAACCTTTCAGCACTCTCAGTTGGTCTTGTCACAGGGGAGAATGGGATGAGTGTTTCGATGAGTGCCCCTGGTGCGGTCTGGAGAAATGAAGAAGCTGGCATGTGTTATGTCATGCCTGCGGCTTGTGTGCTTAGATCAAAACACCATTAGTCTCTTTGTCTTGTGCCACTATTTGAAGTAGAATCTTGGCTGGGGAATACGTTGGCACTTCCGTAACTCCCGCGGTGTGCCATTTGTGAGGAAAGGAAAAAAAAAATGGGTTGGCACGTATAAAAGCACTAGCTCAAAAGTTTTGAGCTTATTGGTTATAGCCGCATAGATTCTTGAAGAGCAAGGTTGGCTGGGGAAGTTAAGTTTTTTTTTTTTTTTTTGACTTTTTCATCTCTGTGGAACTTGAAAAGTACCCTTGACTTCAATGTTTACAGTCGTTACAAGCAAAAGTAAGCACCTTCAAAATACCTTTGAAAGTACAGTCAACCTTTTCATCTTAAAATTGTGCAGGAGGCTACAAATATGTTTTATGGATCCAACAGATATGACACCTACTCAACTCATAGGAACAACCATGTCACTTCTGTGATGAAAAGGAAGAATATTTGCAAAATTTGTAAACCTTCAAAGACAGTATAGTCTTGGCTACAGTATAACTATTCACCACCATCCAGAAAACAACATAAGAAAATTTTATTGCTGTCTTACAACTGTGTAGAGTATATATGGTTTAATAGTTGAATATTAAAAAAAAAACCTATAGCTATAAAATAAAATCATCTGATAAGAACCTGATCATTATCAGTGCCACTCTTCTGCTTGGTAAAACTTTGATTCATGTGTGCGGGGAATCAAAGTATGTGGGATAAGGAAGAAATTTCACGTTCCCTACTACTACTAGTCTCAACTCGAGCACCACCAGAAAATGAATTTTAGATGACTGGAGGCACTCAGAGCCGTGAGATGAGCCTCACATGCAGGAAAACACTGATCGAGCTGGTGTCTGCAGATCAAGTGAAGTCACAGCTCAGGTGATTAAAGATGCAGCATTGTATGCCATTTTTCCTGGTCTCGCCTCGTTCCTGCGGAGTGTGGGAGTCTGGTCTCATTCATGATTCAGAGCTCGGGTTGGGGGTGGGGGGGGGGGTGGGGGTGTGTGTGTGTGAGTGTGTGTGGGCTGCTCATGCATTTTAGTGTGAATTTTATCTTCATCTGGACTCTTCAACCAGAGGGACCAGGAGTACCCTTCTATTAATACATTTTTGAGCCCTGAAAAATTGATGGCAGCGGAGAGATCGGGTGTAGCGGAGAGGGTTGAATCAACTGCCATCACTGTCAGCTTTTGTGGCTGACTGAACTAAAATCCGCGGTGTATCAACTCCAGCTGGCGCTGTCAGAGAAGAAGAGGAACAGAAGTGTCACTTTGACGACGCTGAAATTTGGAGGAGCGCTTTGTCACCATAAATCTGAAGCCTCCCTCAAAGCAGCTGCATTTCCTCAAAAGTCAAATAAAATGAAGTGCTCAGTTTCACGTCCAAGCGTTCTGCTGTTGCAATACATGGCACTGATTCCATGTGATTAGACGACGTTCTAGGACTACTACACTAGGGAATGAACTAGAGCTGCAACGATCTGTCGATTAATCAATTAGTTCAACTCAGCAACTATTTTGATTAATCGTTTAAGTTTTTTTTTTTTTTCCCAAACACAAATGCCAAACATTTGTTGTTTTCAGCTTGTTACACGTGTTGATTTTCCGCTACATGACAGTAAATTGAATATGTTTGGCTTTTATATTGTTGGTCAGCGATATAGATATTTGATGGCATCACCTTTTTGCTGTTTTCTGATGTTTTATAGACCAAGTGATTACATGAAAAAATAACTGCAGCTGTAGATTACTGTACATCTCTGACATACAGTGCCCACCATAAGGAAAAAAGGATAAAATGTTAGAAAATCATGAAAAATTCACATCACGATTTCCTGAGGCGCAAGTAACCTTGCTTGTTTTGTCTGACCAGCAGTCGAAGACATAAAGATATTCAGTTTAGAATTAAATAAAACAGAGAAAAGTAGCAAAGCCTGAGTCAGCAGATGCTTGGTATTTTGGCTGCTGTTTATATCATTTTAATTTATAATCAAAATATTTGTTGATTAAGCCTCAAAGGAATAAAAGTGCTGTAATATTGATGTCTTTACTTAAGACTAGACATCTGAGATGTTGGTTATTATGATAATGTGACATTTTGAGCATTTTACACATTATTCTTTCAAACTGGAAATATTTATGGAAAATTCTACCCACAGATCATGAAGTCAGAAACACCATCTCTGAGCTGCACCTGACATTTTGCAGAGCTCCTCTCCTCATCATGACTTGCTTCTAATTAAAATATTTTGATCTCCCAACATCAATCACCCAGCTTGTAGAAGTACTTGAGCTGAAATGCCAGTTTCGTAGTTAGGAATATGAGCCACTTGACAGGGATAATGCTGTATGCAACATGGCCATCACAAGGTCAGCAGTGGTTAAATCATTACCCAGACAGAGGGAAAGACAGGGAAAGTTTGTAAATCTGTGCAACTTAGTGCACTAAATCATCTGTATTTGTGAAATGAGAGGCTGAATTCATCAGTGAGGTGTTACATTTAAATGCAGAGGGGTTTACACAAATTGGGTCAGGATATTCAGTTTAGTTTAGACCGGGACTGTCGCTCCAGCCTCGGTCATATTCCATTTTTCAACCGCTGGCTTTTTCCAGAGACATGAAAGAGGGTAGAAACTTGAAAGGGAAAGTTTTTGAAAGCCTTCCCTATCATTAACTTTCACCTCATACAGCAAACAAATGAGGGAATCAATTTGGGATGAAAGTCCGTCTTTGGCCTTGTCACTACCACTTAAGGTCACAGGGGTAATGAATTTGTACTGAAGAGGAAGTCAAATACTGCATGGGCACTCCCCTAGCCATCATCTTAGTGCTGAGCTTCTTTGGATCAAAAGGCTGTCTTTTATCCCTCACCCACTAACCCCGCTGTCTGATGTCTCGTGTCTCAGGGCTTGTGAGTAATAGAGATCAATAGATTGCTGTTAGAGGCCAACAGATACCTGCTTTTATGAATGAGATCTCTCGGTAGTTCACACGTTCTGGTTATGTGGGCATGTGGTGCTGTAAAGACAGGATAACTTAATTTTAGATGACATGAGTGTCAAACATTTACATGGCTGACAAAACAATTACTTGAACGGGTTTTGAAAACAGTAATCATTTGTCACAAGTGTAAGGGTGCTAAATTGCAACGACAGTTCAATCTGCAGCGTGAGGTGACACGTATTTACGTTGATGGCCAAAATAAAACTTGGTAGTTTGTCTATTTAATTCAGCATATACATGTTAGAGGTTGTCCAAACATTTAAATAACATGGCATAGGTGTGGATTATAAGTTGGAGTATAAAGTTTTGCTGAATTCCTAGGCTCTTCTTTTGTCTTTTAAAGGCATTGTGTGAAGTAATTTATTCAGCGCATCTCTCACAATTATTCCCTCAAAGGAGGAGCACTCCAAAAATATCCAGGAGCACAAGAAGGGATTTGAAGTCTCTCTGTTTTATTATTAAAAGCCAACATTTACTCATGACATTTGCATCCTAATAACTGCAAGATAAGTTGGAACTAAGATGACACTCTAAACCCAATCTCCATAATGAGATTTATAGGGAAAAAGTGTTGCCTTTAATGGTTTAGTACACGCAGAAGGAAGAGTAGTGTAGGCGAATGTGTCAGGGACGCAGCTGATGTATTCACATAAGCATCAGTATGCTCTGTCATGCCTTTCAGTAGTGCAAAGATAAGAGGCATACAGATAACTGGGAAAGTGTGAAACTGTAATCATTCAGTTGTCTCCGCTTTTTTGGCACTTGCCTCTTGATAGACTATACTGTATGTTCTTATTAATTTTTCCTCTCATTTATTTCAGCATGCTGGTGGTGTATAGTCAGAGGAAACTGTGCCATCAGTCAGTTAAAAGTACCAGTTAGAGGCAGTTTGAGCAAAGACAATGGTTAATTTCCTCCCCTCACCCTTTTTCACTCCATAACCAGCCAATCGTACTCCAACATTTATCTGCTGCTTTATCAGAAAATGTCTTTAGCTATCAACATGTTGGCGGCGTTTGAGTATTTAGACAAATAAATACATCACCGTTTATCAGTGACACGAATACGTCTCATTATGATGTCACAACTTTTTTTGAGACCTCATTTGAGTCTAAGCGGGGATAAATTACGGTTTAGTCCTTGAGAAAATCAATTGTGTGAGTCTCCTGGGGGACTGAAAATGGTTTTGTGCTGCGTACAGTCAGCTCTTTATGTCAGAAATACATAATCCCCCCAGCTCAGACGAATTCGAGGAGCCAGGACAGTGCTTTATTACATGCGAGGGATGTGTCTGACAACCAGCTTGCTTTTTGTTTTGTCTCAGCAGGTTTGAGTACAAGCAAGCAATCCTTTTATGTATCTCTTGCAGACATGATCCCTATTATATAATGTTAAGAACACCGAATCACACTGTACAGCATGAGTGTTTTGTAAGTGCTTTGGTTGGGCAAATCAAGACGGAGCAGTTCCTTGATTATTCTCACAGATACATTAGACCCATGCTATAACAGTATCTGCAATTCAAAATAGACCTGCTATTAAATGTCACTCAGACCTGTAAACTGTTTACAGAGACTAAATGTTATTAACTAAGGTTTTGGTTTTTTTTTTTGGTTTTCAGGATATGATTGATATTTGTTTTACCATGCTCTTGTGTTATATCCTAAAAGTCACTGCCCAGCAAACATGGACAGTTACTGTGTGTGGATGTTTAATGGCTTCCCCCCTCATTTTCTTTCCATTTGACAGATGAACATTGAAAGTGCTGGAAAGGACAAAGCCAGGATTCCACACACCTGTGATTGGATGTGAGCTTGTATTGACCTGAGACCATTAAAATGGAGTTGCTATGGAAACTTGTACTGCTGCTGTCATTGGTGGAGTGTCTGACAGGTAAGCCTCCAAAACATGCACTTTTTTATGTGGTTAGCATAGGGGCTATGAATTGTTATTTATAGATTTTCTGTTATGGCGCCTTGGCGTACAGAACAGATGGCGCTTAAAAGTCAAATGGAAAAGTAAAAGGTTTTTATGGCAAAGAGCACCCACCAGTTTTACAAATGGTAGGAAAGATTCATGTTGTTGTCTTTTCATTGGCAGCTCAAGGCAGCAAATCAAAATTCTTTCAGCTGAGCATTGTAGCTATCTCTTTATTTCCAGGCAGTGAATTCTGTTGGAAAAGAATAAGCCAGGTTTCTATCTCTGAAAGACAGGCCCTATCTAGCAATTGAATGTGTAGTCATTCATTTTAAAGAGCACCTCAATTGTTACCCTAATTGAGATTGCACTGGTAGTAGTACAGACATCTTGTCATTGATCTTGCCTTTAATGAGAGACCTAATTGTCCTCTCTTATAAAATGTTCGGGGTCAAATGCTAGTTCTCTTCAGAATGTCAGAGTCTGGAGCTGAGAACAAGATGAATAAGGGCTTTGTTGCATGAGCGCAGTATCTTGAGGAATGAGTAATCTTTCATGTTGCCTTGCTCCAAATCAGCAGCCCCTCCTCGCAGCTGGGACCTGAAATAATTAGTGTGCGTGCGTGTTTGTGACTGTGTGTACTCTTTTGTGCATGCGCGTCTCTTTTCAAAAGCACAACAGCATGCCGGCACCTATATTTGCCTACATGGCAATTAGCACCACTTATCACTAAATCCAATACACATCGGTGGATGTCTAATGAGGCTTTCCTCAGGGAACTGTGACTCACTATGGGATTAGGATCTACACCCCGAGTCTGGATCACTTATTATGTCCTACTTAGGCATTCTGTTAAATATACAGACAAGTGAGCGTCTTCGACATTGGTAGAAATTCTGCCATGAACCTGACAGGGTTTTGATCTCAGAAAAACTGTTTCAGGGAGTCAGTTCAAGTCTGCGGTCTGTGCCACGCACTAGATCCCAGCCACAAAATTTACTCTTGCAATCATGAGGTGCAGAAACCACATTCAGAGTTTTTTATTCAAAGCAAATTAGTGCTTAACAAAGGAGCAGAGGGCAAATCGTTTCTGAAAAGCATTGTGTTGCACAGCCCTTGCCTCACTCTTGAGGCTCACACTCACAGTTGGTAACACAGAGTAACTGAGCATTAATATTCAGTAAGGGCTTACATTACATATGCTCTGCTTGCAAGACAAGTATGGCGCAATATAACGATAGACCTCCAAAGCCTCTGTGTTCTGAGAAAGACATGATAAGCATGTTAGTATGCAGACGTACAATACTGAGTAGAAGAAGCACAGTGTGAGGGTGTTTCATAGGTGCTGCTTGGTAGGTTATTTATCCAGACTTGGAAGTATTTTTCTTAAGACAGTAGGCATCGGCTTTGTGGGAGAGCAATGGGGCCAAGGGGAAGTCATTCCCATAGCGAGTTCATCTGGAGTTAAACAGCAACCCCCCCCCCCCCGCCCATTCTTCCCCAAGGGTCTGACTGGCCTGAGGCAGGTCCATATACTGTACAGTTATTTGTGTGCATGAGTGAGAGAGTGCAAGGGAGCAAAAGGGAGATGCTGAAGTAGGGTTAGATGTGGTTTGCCCAACACAGATACAGCTAACCTTCACACTGCAAGCCCCTTACAGCTCAGGATCAACAGTTTTCATCAGGCACAGGGGGTTTTATCATTGGTAGAGCATGTTCATAAAGATGTGTTTTAACATTTTTTTTCTTCTGAAGTCACTCATTATCTGTAATGACTGGATAGAGGAGGTGAAATTTCTATCCATATTCTATTCAACACACTATAATATTAAAAAACACTGAAATATATCAAAGAGATTATGTACAGCGTTCCGATTCTTAGGAAAAAATAAGCATGGGGAACGAAAATAAAGACCCAGCTGTGAAACCTGCTGGTGCATATTCCCTCTTACTACACAGCCACTTGCCACAAACATAAATTATTTGATGCAAAATATTAATTTTCCAACATTTCACTACAAGCGCAAAAATAGTTGGCAGTAGTGCAATCATAGAAACATCTGTAGCTGGCATTGAAGGGCTACAATTTAGCAGCACTGGAAACAGAAATGTAAACACATCCAGTAAGATTGCTGTTGAGGCTCTAACCAGCAATCAAATGTTTTTTGCTTAGAGAATCATTCATAATAGACATCAGAATAATCTCCCTTAGTGAGTGGGTGTCTACAGTTTTAAAGCAGTAATGCAATTTTGGCACAAGGTGTTGATGTTTAATTTGATGAAAAATTAAAAAAAAAAATATCCGGGACTTGTTTAAAGTGAAGTGATATGATTAAATTTCTAGTGTTGAGAAATCACTCACCTCAGACTGTGTTTACTGGCCAATCAGAACTAAGTATTCAACAAAGCTGAAATGAGTTTTCATTTAGCCACTGGAGTGGCTTGGCACAGCAGTCATACAAGAACTGTGCCAATGTGTGACAGTTACGATAAATAACAATACAGGATTTGGTTAAAGCCAACAAAGTCTATCTTAATGAGATCCTGACATGTTCATATACAGATTACCAGCATTTCAGTGTAAGTGATTGAAAATTGTCATTCTGAGGAAAAATGCATTTTGAGTTTTGATGCTAGGTTACGGCTTCAGTAGTATGAATTGATCAGATCAAGTCTGAGTCTTCCCAAGCTTTGGAAGTTTTAGGGCAAAGTTCCCTTTTTTTGTTACTGAAAAGACTAACAAGGAAGATACTGGTTGTTATACAGAAAGAGTGCTGTGCATGTGCCCACATAAATATGGAAACAGTATTTGGAGGTATTCTCTTCACAGCCAGTTTGAATATGATGAATGATTATAGTAACCAAAAAAAAAAAAAAAGCATACACACACGCATACACACACACACACACACAAATGTAGAAGTATTGGTTTAGGACACACTTAATATAGACAATGTGAGCCTATCCTTTAATATGACACAGCCAGCGGTCAACCCAAATAAAACCTTACAAGACAAAATGTACAATTTTATGCCCACCCCTGTTCATGCAAAGCAGGTTCATAGTGATCATAGTGAGTGAAAATGAAGGGCTGCTTCTGGCCAGCATTATAATCTCCTAGAACTACTTTTACTTTGCTTTGTATCCCCATGTGTGCTTCCCAGGGATGACTGGAGTTTCAAATATTGACTTACTTCATTGATTCATCAGAACATGGCAAAGCCTTTTAGGAATCCTTAAGCAAGGATTTTATTGCATCTTTGAAGTTCTGTATATGTGAAGATGTGGAATATTCCCCAGTGATTCTTCCTCCCTTGGCTGGCTCTATTTTCACTTCATCTAGGAATGAAAAATCATCCAATTTAAATGTGTTTGCAGTGTAGGGTTAATTATAGACTCATAATAATTAATCTGCACTGTGTATTATTTCTTGTAAATGCATCACTATCAATTCAACAGCAATATATATTTTGACAGGATACATCCAGTGGCCTGGAGCACTGCACTGTGCCTGCTGCTTTCACTGGAATATTTCACTATCACTGTCTTCTGATGAGTCTGATAACATTACTTTACATTAACCTGAAGATTTTACCTGTATTATCTTACGTAGTAGCATAAATGCGACAGTAATTATATCCTTAACAGTCACCATCAGATTTTTATTTCTAAGAAAAGACTGAAACAACAAGTGTGCATCATGGTAAACAAAATAAACATGACATTTTAGATTTAAAAAAAAGTCTTATTAACAGTATTTATGTGGTTTATGTTACATTTACATTTACATTATTTGCACTGTACAAGAAGCCACTCTTGTTCGCTGCTTTGTCAGAAAATGAAAACCACTAATGGTCAAATTAGGCATTCTGCAAGTTACTATGGTTGGAAACATTATGGTACAGTTTTATACCATGATGAATGCTTCCATTAGTGTGTACCACAGCAGCTGGTAAGTGACAAATAACCTTCTAACCAATCTTGAGGAGGAAAAGAAAGGGATATTACTACAATTAGATGACAAATGGCATTCTCAGAAGCAGTATGTTCCTGGGTTTATGTAGACATTCAATAGAGAGAGCAGCAACAAAAAATAGCTTTAATTTGCCTTTCCCACATATGGAGTTGGACCTAATCAATTTCTGTGTTTCCCCAGTGAACATGGCATTGGATACCCTCAATACAAGGAGTATTATTGAATTTCAGTTGTGCTGGCTTTGATTAGCAAGAAAATGGTGTGACATAGCTAGATATTGTTTGGAAATGTGTTGGCCGCATTCCTCCCCTGACAGACTGTGTCACTGAAATTGTAATTAACTTAATTAACAAGAGTCTTCTGTACAGTACAATACACACAAGCTTATCGCCACAGTATTGTATAAGATTGACGCTATTTTTTTATGGGTTTCTAATATGTCTTCTTTCTACATCTATAGTATTCGTATCACGAGAATGTGGCCACCCCCATTCACAATTCTTGCTTTTTCATGAGTTTAAAGGTGAAATCTTAAATTATTAATAGTTGTATTATTTACAGTTCCATGTTTTTCAAAGACCTTGAGAAAGAAGTCCCACAGATATTTTAAACATTTAGACGAGATGTGATCCAATCTATATGTTGCTCGAAACAACCCAAAGCTTCCTCATGCTCTGGAGTAACATTTGCTGCCCCTGAATGAGAGACCTTAAAGGTGTACCTTATCGGCCTGAACAGAGGGGAAAGATGCTTTAAAAAGCAAGATTGGCTTTTTTTATTTGATGCATAAAACCCTGAGCTGAAACGAATGGATTTGGGACCTCACAAACGACCGATACCTCCCCCACAGCTGACTCCCCATGTGCCTGTTTATTCATGCTGAGGTAAGCTGGAGGAATTCATTTGCTGTCAGCTAGTATTGAATTTGAGATTAGTTTTTATTTCAGCCTCCAAAACAGCTCCCTCTGCCTTCCACTTGTGCTTCGATGCTGAGTCTTGTGTTGTCTGAGGAGCCTTCGAAAATGGCTGCACATATCGCCATCTGGCAGCAGGTGACAGATATGAGTGGAAGCGGCCTTTTTTTTTTAAAAATATCCTTCCATAATGACCTCCATCTCTGTCCTGCGGCATTGTGCAGTCAACTTCCTGTTAGGATTCTGGATCAGTGCACTTCTCTGATAGAGCACTTTTTCATCATTTTACTTTCTGTGCTTTGGGGTGCTCGAGGTCGGACCTGCAATCTGATTTTGACATCCTGGTTTCAACATGATTTCTTGACTCCTTTTTAGATCTTAAAAGGGGTAACAATCTGTCAACTGTTATTGTCAGTGTTGATTTTAAATTGTAAACTTTCATCACTTGGCCAGACGTATTTCTAGTGTGCATTCATGGTCTGGTCAGGCCAATAAGTATAGAACCAAAATTAGATTTTTCTGGGAAAAAATAATAAATCCTTCAGTGTATCCAAGAAGAGTTGAATCCAGTTGCCCTCAGTTCAACTCTTCTTGGATTACCATGACATGGATGACTGAGAATCTTAACAGACAAATCCCTCAATGTCTTTGGCTTGTGCCTCTCGGTCTGAGCTGCACTGCTGTTGTGTTTAGCACCTCAATGTTTGATTACCAGAAAGCAAGCCGGAAAATTATTCAGCTTTCCCTACCGCATCTTACATTCATTCCCGTTAGGGCAACGAAAGAGTTTCAGAGAGTTTGCATCAGTTTGAACTGAGCCCCCAGGCGCAGCCCCTGGAGCTCAATCCCTTCTCATTATTCTGACACTTATTCACCATTATAATAACAGTTGCCATGGTGCTGCCAAAGATCAGGTCAGTTCAGCACTGCCATAGCTGAGAGTACGGGCTGCAACCAAATATCTATGTTGATGTATTTCCCGTTAATTAAATATTGAGTTAGGTTTGTGTGATGCAGTCCACTTAGGGATTGATTAAGAGTGCAATACACCACACCAAGGCTATTCAAAAATGTACTGACAGACATGGTTCAGTTCGTTTAGGGTGTTTGCCTGTGGTGGCAGTTGTCGAGAAAATGCAAGTTGTTCTGTTGCTGTAGTTTGTGCTTTAAGCGTAGCAACAACACGATAAGTGAGAGGACAAATTACACAAGTAAATCACTCATATATCTATATCAGGCATAATTATGCATAATTAATGAATTATACACAATTTTACACTTTTTCTGTATTATGTTCACAGTAATACACAAACACTGATGCAAGCTTACCAGTAGCATAAGGTTTTTTACTAGTTTTATAATGTTATGTTTGTGGAAAATTACAACAGGTTAACTGGACTGGATAAGGTTTTGGGTTGCCTTTTGAATAGCCCCAGTTTATGCCTTTTTCAAAAAATATGCTGAATATAAATGTTTGTGACTTGATAACTGAAATCATTTATCAATTTAAGAAGGAAATGTGATTGCTCTCATGTTCACTGCAGGCTTCATCATCCTGGAAAGTTGTCTATACAACAAGTGTGAGGATTTGTGTTTGAATATGTTTGTATAAGAAGTGTCTTCTGGTAATCAATCATCTCTCAACGCTGCTTTGAAGGACACGCTTCATCTAACAAAGATTATAATTAGGTGCCCTTTTATTCTGTGTAACTTTCTGAGAGCTTTATCCTTGTGGAGAGGAACAATCAGTGTACAAGGTCCCTTGTCAAACATTCCCACCCTCTCAGAGAGTTATTTTTGAGTCTTGAGGATAAACCTGTACTCCCTGGGCTTCAGGGACTTGAAAAGACTACCTGCCTGTCATACAAATTAGTTACCCTACCTAGAATCTTCCCACTTCTGTACCATTACAGAAATGCAAATGTGTTCTGTCAAATCCAAATGAATTCCCCTTCCATTACAGAAAGAAATGTTTAATTCCAGTGAAATGTTTACTACCCCATGGGTCACTGTGGGCTTTGACTGCACAACACGCTGCTGTCTATATCTTTCTTCTTACAAAGACAATGAATCAACAATGTTACATCGTGCAGGGAGTTTAGAATTATTATACGCTGTATGTGCTGTGCTGTATATATTGTATATTTACACATTTTTTCTTTGCAGAACACCACTTGATGAATAATTATGATAATAGTCAGTGACCACACTGCATATATGCACAGTGAATTGCACTGTAAAAGGGTAATTCAAAGCAATTTGCAAGCAGCACTGGTGATTTGTTGTATCATTGCAAGATTGCATTATAAATAATAATGGGTAGTTTGGGTGAAATTTGAAATAAAAGCAATTTGTGTTCCACTTCCTCGGAACAAAAACCAAACTATGCTGAAAGAGCACAAGACACAAAAACACAAAACAACCCCACTCTCAAGTATTTTGAAAATTACTTTGAAAATGATAGTCTTTTTTCTTTGTCTGATTCGCAAAGGGCACCATTTTGTAGGTTCAAATGAGGGGCCGATTTAAAATGAGCCCATACTGCTCCAGTGTTTGTTGTTTCAGATTTTGTATGGGATGACATCCCTTGGGAAGGTGGCGATAACTTTGAAGGGTTTTGAAGGGTTTGCCACTGTGCTGAAGCACAGTGGCAAACCACTGTACATTCAGATGTTTGCATTAAAATTTTATGAAGGTTACCAGCTGATGATGCAGTACCTCAGGGATCTCACAAGTTTTTTTTTTTTTCTTTTTACAACTAATATGAAAAATGTGGATCCATGCCAAACAAAGATATGGTGATTCAGCCTTTTCTTGTGCAGCACTGTTTCCCACTTGCCCGTTAAAAGTGGTTTTCAGGCTCACCAGGGCATCAAAGCTAATATAGTTTTGTTGGTTCCCCACACAGGAAGCGGAGTCCTGCTGCGACCCGTGTTCACCAAACAACCCGGCAGCGTGGTGTTTCCCCTTCAACCTGGCGAGAATCGCAGAGAGGTGGTGTTTAGCTGTGAAGCCCAGGGACATCCACCGCCCTTCTACAGGTAACACTTGCAGGCATAGCTTTACACACACAATTTTTGTTTGGTTTTTGTTGTGCAGAACCTTCAGGTTATACCACAGAGAGAGTTCAAGTGCAACATTTGTACTCAAAACCAAGTGAGACTGGATCTGTTGCCCTTGGAAAACTGGGGATTTGTGAAACCCACGGCTCACTGCTGCTCACTGCCTGCAGTGCTTAGCTCAGCTGCCAGTCATGGTTAATTTGAGAATGATGAATTAATTTGGTTTAGTTGCTGGTCTCTCATATATTTGCACTGTTAGATGGGCATTGATCTGCTGTAGAATTCACTTTGAGAGCTTCCTGTCATCATCAGTATCAGTGACTATTGAAAAGATCAAGTTACTCAAGAGGATCATGCACCGATACTGGGCTGTTGTCCTGACAGAGATTGAGAGAGCATCTTGTGACAGGATCAAACCAGCCACGACACCCATCAACATGACGCCCTGACCCATGAGTACTAAGTAGTCAATACTACATTATTATATAAGTACTCTGTGCTCATGGGTTGGACCGTACCCACCTTTAAACATGGCCCTCATTCTGATCTTTGTAGTGTTTCAGTGTTGCAGTTTTATGATTGACTCTTGCACAGTTTGCACAGTGTGACAAAATCTGTCCACAGACAGACAGACAGTCATATAAACACCTGCCAAAGTACTCAAATTAATATACTCTACATACATAAAAGTGGCAAAAATATACATAATCAGAAATAACAACAGCAGAGAATAATAATATAACATAAAAACTATATAATATAACAAAAATATAATTGTATTACTTTAGAATAATAAAGAAAATAAAAGAATAATATACCAATAAAATATAGAATAAATATTCTGAATAGCACAAATCCATCACACAAATGAAAACACACTAAAGGAAATCTAAGTACAACACTATTAAAAAAAAAACTAACAAACAAAAACTAAAACCTGACCTTTCTGGCCTTCCTTGATGGAAAATCATCAATAATGTCATCATATGAAACCTGCTCCCATATTGAGTGATTGATACTGATGACAGCGAGGCCAGTGAGCCATTCCTGACACATGGTTGACCTCAGGTACGACTTGATCAACTGTAGCTTTGAAAAGCTCCTCTCTGCTTGAGCCACAGTGTCTGCCAGAGTAAGTGTGATCCTGGGACCAGGATTATCAGAAAAACAAAACCGTGCAGGAATTATAGGCCTGTATTTATAATATGAATGACATATGCGTTATTTGGAAGAAAGTTGAGGTGACTTTAGCCCACTAATTCCATGAGAGTACGTGTTTACATAACCTTGGTAAAAATCTTTTGAAAGTGTTGGCATCATGGCATATAAATGTAGACACTTTGTCATACGTTTTCTGGCCCAGTTGGCGCTTGGCCTGGTCTTGCTTTATACAGACAGCTCATGAGCGAATTACCCACAATGCCCGCCGCCCGTCCCTTCTGTCGCGGTCTTGCTTTATACAGAAGCTGTTCGTTGTCCTTGTTCAGTACACTGACCCTGTGTGGTTGAGGGGCCCCTCGGGCATTGTCTTAGAATCAAATTGATGCCCAGCTCCTCAGCTGCTAAAATGATGACAAATGAAAACAAATGACAAACGATGATTTGCTTTAAAGTGCATCAAGCACATATGCTATTAATTCATAATCTATCAAATGGGGCCACATAGCTGTTGTACTCCTGTCAGTGTAATTAAATGCAAATTGCAAAGCCAAGCATTTAATGTGTAATAGGTTGAAACGATCTCTCATAACATCAGCATATTCAGCTGTTAATGTAGCTTGAAGATCCTTGGTGTTATGCCTAATGGGCACAAATTGAAATGAATGTACAAGATCTTATCACTTGGATCGGCTGGAATACTTAACCAATCAGTTGCTATTCCACTGTCTGGATAGTCCTATTTTTTAAAATGAAAAACAATTCACGAGTTCAAAACTATACGTTTTTTTGCCCTTCTCAGTTCATGTTCCGAGAGTGTGCCCAGCTCCATGTCAAATCAAATTTGGCTTTAATTAACTCTTTAATTACAGCAAGTGTCACCAAGTGTGGCAGTTTATATATCACATTAAGAAGTGATTTTCAGATTGATCACAAGCTGTTATGATATGATTTTTTTTTTATCCCCTTAAACGATGGGACTGATATTCAGATGAACATATTGCTGTGTTGTTGGTTCAGTCAGCACCCATCATAGTGTTGTCATTGTCTTGACAATTTTCTTTTTCAACAAAGGTCACTTGTGCCAGCTTTAGAAATGAGTTTTGAAAGGGTTTTTTGAGGTTCAGCAGCAGGACACCATATGTTGAGTGGCTCTTCACTGCTGTGAATGTAGGCAGGTCTATTTCAGGGGCGCCAAGGACAAATTAATTTGTCTAAGACTACCCAACGACCGCTGCCATGCAGAGCTCCCACTCCAAGTTGTCACCATGGCCCCTTGATTTGTCTCATCTGGAGCTCTTGGACCAGTTCCAGCTGCAACACCAAATCACTAAATCAATCTAATCAGCCAATCTGCCGTTGAGAACCACTCGGCCGCATATGTCTCCTCATTCCCTTCCATCTTCAACCCTGCCTCCCACTCTCTTTGTCTAAATCTTTCCTATGGAAAAAGGAAGAAAGGTGAAATAGAAAATCTCAAGCTCCCTTTTTCTCAGAGAGCTGTGAAAATCTAATGAAGACCAAGGAGCTAACATTCAAACTAATTGTCCCTTATTCCTTCTATGAAAAGCTATTTCTCCTGAGCCTCCTTTTGCTAGTGTCACTTTTCTTGTTAGTCTGTGTTTATGCTCTTTTTTTTCTCATTTTATTTCACTTTGACTGTGATTTGGTTTGAGAATGAAAGTGCTATTTGCACACTAACTTTGCCTGAGTGTAATGCAGACAATTTCAAGAACCTACTGAACTGATTAAATGTATCTGAATAGATTTAGAAAGTTTTCTTCTGAACAAATGAAAATGAAAATGAAAATGAAAATCCTTTTCGTGTGTTGTTGTAAACACTTTACTCTTCACAGTTAATAGA
This sequence comes from Toxotes jaculatrix, assembly GCF_017976425.1. Classification (NCBI taxonomy): domain Eukaryota; kingdom Metazoa; phylum Chordata; class Actinopteri; family Toxotidae; genus Toxotes; species Toxotes jaculatrix. The sequence continues at coordinate 14,594,912 of NC_054395.1, read as the reverse complement.
AACTGAACCTTTTAGTCTACGCAATTATTTAGGGGGTTACGGGTCACATGCTGAATTTGGTTGAACTGACATCATCAACTCAGCAGGTTTTCTTGGAACACAAGCCTTAATTATGCAAAGTGAACAACAACAAGCCTCCCAAATCAAGCCACAAAGACATCCTCTACAGTTAAAAGTTGATTGCTGGCAATTGCATCTTGCTGGTCTCTCTCTCTCTCACACACACACACACACACACACACACACACACACACACACACACACACACACACACACACACACAAACACACACACACACACTTGTCGTACTGCTGTATTGCTCAAAACAAGACGTTTAATCAGAAAGCAGCATTATCCTGTGCTTTGCATGTATCCATTTTGTTTGAGCAGTCCTAGTTTTTGGTCCTCCCATGTGATAATCACTGTGATTGGGGGGGAGGGTTTGATTCATGGTGAAAGGGCCGCCCTCGCGGGGTTGTGGCTGACGGACAAACAGACTGAAAAGAAAAAAAAAGGAAATGTCAGAGGAATGCACAGAATTTGATTTGTGAGTAAGACTTGTGTTTGAAGTGAATAAAAGCCTGAATAGAAATGAATAGTGTTTTGAAATGACTGTTGCTGACTGCCTTTCATTCATTGTCGTTTTTGCTGCAGCACACATCAGACTGTGTCATCTCTTTTAGTGCATGCTTTTGCCAGAGTAAGGTCTGGTACATCATAGTTTAGGCTACTGGGCATTTTACATTATTTGAAGTCCATGTCATGCAGTTGATTCTTTTTGCACCCGTATCCATCTGTCTAATACAGTTGATCTGAGCTCATTGTGTGAGGGCAGCCAAACTTTCTGTAATAAAGGTTTTTTGTTGTGTGTCATGTGCTTGCATTCACAGGTGGAAGCTAAATGACTCTTTCATCCTGCCCAGACCAGGGTCACGTTACTCTCTCATGGGAGGAAACTTACACATCAGCAATCTGAATAAAGAGGAAGATGTTGGCATCTATCAGTGCCTGGCATCCAACTCTTTTGGCACCATCGTCAGCAGAGAGGCCAGTCTGCACATTGCATGTAAGTTCCTGTGTTGTTTCTTTTCTCGAAGTCTGTTTACAGATTACCTCAACTAATGTCACTCGAGTCAGCGTTAGCAGGGACTGAAGGCTGCAAGTTTGAAAATAAAAAAAACCTGATGGTGTAGAGTTAGAAGTGAGTGTATCAGACCTGTGTACCCAACTCCTTATCTCTGCTTGAAGCTAGACGCTTTAGGCTACATTGGCTGCTACATGCATAACACACCAGAACCTCCAACCCAGCATTCAGCAGTTAAGTTGCACTTACATTTGGCATTGATTAGTGTTATTGTCTTTAACAATTTTTCTTTTCAGTTTTATTATTTCACCTCAGTGAAGTGTAATTCACCTCAATCCAAGTTCAGTCTTATTGAGTTCAGTTCAGTTTTTGTTTGTCTTAGAAAGTAAAAGTTTCATTAAGCATCAGATGTTGTGGTTCACTGAGAGTATAATGACCCAGTCAGACTTGATCCTCTCTAACAAAAAAAAAAACAACTAGTGTCACTCTTGTAGGCTGATACAGTTAAAGTTATTAATGAGAAAACACAAATTAACCTGCAATATTAATATCATGGTATCCTTTTATCCTTTAACCCTGATTAAAGATCTACTGCTGGTGTTTACCCTGCCTGGTGGCTCTAAATTTCTCACACCCCTGTGATGAAGACTGCGTGATTGTGTGGTAGGCCTTGACAGACCCCCGTGTAGTTGATGCTTTACAGCCTTCATCCATCACATTTTATAAGACCAGAGTCTAAGGCATCTCTGATGGCAAGGTGAACTTGAGGCCTCCACTCTTGATGGGCAGACCATATCAAATGACAGGTCTTATATCTGTGAACAGATGGTGCAGCTAGATTGAATTCTGATGTCTGTTTCTCTGCCATAGAAGACGCAGAGGTGATCCTTGGCAGGAAGAGCACCAGAGGTATCCATCTCGCTACTGTTTGGTGCTTTATTGTCACAAAACGGCAACAAATCTTCCATATATAGGGCAAATCGGTGTCCTGAGTTGCTAGCAGGCTGTTGATCATATTCACATTTCCTATCAGTTTTCGGGTCCTGACCGGAACTGTATGTCACAGTGATCGGTGTCATCTGTCGTCTGGGCCTGACCTGGAACCTGCTGCTTTTGTCAACGGCTGAGGAGAAGCATCAGTGCTGATGTGTCATACATCTTATTTATTGCTCTTGGTTTAACTTAATTAAGAGTGCTCTGTGATTGAGCGGGTCCCAGGTCAAGGGAATAATTCATTGGAGGAGCAGCCTGTTATGAGTCAGTATTGTGTCATTTGTAACAGACTCTGACTCAGAGTAGCTTAATATGCTCTTTCAGACACCAAGGGGCTCTCACCTCTCTCCATCTTGTAATAACTCCGTGAGACAAAAACCAAGGTAAAGGCCAATAATGAAGAGAAAAGAAGGGTCTGCAATGATGTCCAGCTCGTAATCGTCTGGAAGCCTACAACCAAAGCTTTTAGGCACCGCTGCAGAAAACAAATGTAGAACAGTGCTTACAGCATTCTCATTACTGAAAACACTATGGTAAGCTCTTTAACAATGTAATCTATATTTGGCAGTTTATTCATGAAAGTCCATGCTGATGAAGGACTGAAGATCGATGTCTCAGATTTGTGCCAACTGATGATGTCCCGTAACATCAAATTTGAATCGCATGAATGTGTAGTGCATACATAACAGTTAAGAAAGCCTACATTTGTTAATCCTCTGAAAGACGAGTGATATAACAGTTTTTGTTACCATCTGGTGGGGCTTAAACCTCTAAAAGTATAAAGGTTCTTGATCCTGTCGACAATACACACTTAAATGTTTAAAAGGTTCTGCTCGCCTGCTGGGAGTGCTGGAAGCAATAATCTAGTTGGTTATCAAGCCAGATTGAGTTTCTTAATCTCCTCGGGATATTTTTGGTGTAAGTGAAAGGATTTTCACTGAGGCAAGATGCAACATTATACAACAGATTGCAAGGCCTGCAACAGTGTATTGGGTGCCTGTCCTAGAGAAGAAACATGCTACAGCGTAGATGCTGCGCTGCTTATAGAGCCACTAGGGTGACACAGTGTTTAATGAAGGGTGAAATCACTGTATTTATGAAAGAAATGCAAGATGCGACTCCCTTGTATCTTGTTGCTCGTGATTTCTCCTATCAAATTCAGTCCTGTAATTGCAAGCCATTTGCATTTTTTTCTTACTGGCTCCAGTCTAACCTATCTGCCTTATCTGGATAATTACTTTGCAAGATTTCTATCTCATGTCTTTTTTTTTCCTTTTCGTATTTCCATTAGCTCTATATTTTTTATTTATTGCTGTTGCCTCAGGTGAAAATTAAGTCCATTCTGAGCTAGAGAGCATCTGAGGAAGGGACAATAACATTTCTCATCTGCACCATGAGGCCAAGTGCTCAATCTCGGTTTCAAATCATCTTTGAGGGAGGGGGGTAGCGGGCATTTTCTGAATGCTGCACTTTGCAACGGTGTTGTAATTGTCAGCAGACACCAGCAGTAGCGCTCTGTAAGAAATGGGTCCCTTTGATGTTTATCACTCCTCAAATGTCATGTGTCACTCACTGTTAGGGGTTCACTGCATGATGCTTCTCTGAGAACAGAGGAGAGGAGAGGGGGAGGGAAGATGAGAAGCAGACAAAAATTGAGAGGAGATGATGGTTTCTCATCATCTTGCAGTAATGTTCATTGCAGTTATTAGTTTATATTTTTACCTTCATGGTAACAACATATGGCAACTTGTTGTTTGTAACTTTTTGGTGACTTGCACTTTACTTGTACCTTTTTGAATACTTAGTATTTATCTGGTAGTTACTTTTACATGGCTTTACTTAGCAATGCGTTGTCCTTCTGTCTACATTCGCAGTCAGTTTCTCCAAGTAAAGAAGAGATACTGCGTGGTAAGAATATTGACACAAGTATTGCATGAAAAAATGGCTAGCTGTAAATTCCAGCTGTGAAAGCAGATTAATACTTTCAGAAATAGCCATACATCATAAATTCTCACAGCATACAGGCTGCAGGCTACACTTGAGAAATGTCTGCTCTGTTACTAATCAGTTCCACAAACTATCATGTCGCTTCTGAGACTTCAATGCGACATCCTATAGATACCGTGTACTTTATAGGAATTAGGAGAGTTATTTTAGTTAGTTTTTCTCACACTTTTGCAGGTTTACCCCTACCCCATGTTTGTGTAGGTTTCCTCTAGATGTTTCACGGTTCCTCCCATGCAAAGCACATACATGTAAGGTATTACTGATAATAATAATAATAATAATAATAATAATAATAATAATAATAATAATACAATTTCTAAAATCAGCTGCATTATAAGATACTGTATAAGATAAATATGGTGGTGACACAAAAAAACTGTATTATGCAAATTAATGAGCCTAGTGGTAAGACAAGAAGGCAAGAAGTGGTCTTGAGCACAAGTATAAGTCATTTCAGAGAAGTGTTAAGAAAATACAATAAAACATTAAAACTACATAACACTGAATTTTAGATGGATTAAAATACACTTTTTAAGTAATTCAGAAACAGTAAATAATTAGGTGAAAAGGCTTCACAGAAAGATGGTATTAAGTGGGTGAAAATACACAGGACTACAGGTCAAAACCAACTATAAGTGTGAAATTGAGAACACAGTTGATAACTGTTGTGGAACCACTGTAAACAACAGCTTTCAGAGGAAAGTAGTGCAAATCTGCTTGAAGTGAAGTCACTAAAGGTTTCTAGATGATGTAATGTGCTAATTAGCATATTAAAATACATTGCGTTTTATTTTATATTCTGCCTAATGTCAGCCAGTTTCAGCCCTTTATCTATTTCCTCCTTTCCTGCTGTCTGTCCTCACATATACAGTAATGTAATACAGATGAATTCCCAACAAAGCTGTTCTCATTTACATGTTTTATGTTTATGTTGCCAGACAATAGAATAAGTATAAAATAGTGACTGAAATACAGCCCATTAAGACTACATGTTAACCAGCAGTCACGTTCAAGCCATTTTTAGGCTATTGCTCTGCTAAAATCCTAATTTTATAACCGTGATGTCCTCTGACAAAGATCACCATACACATAAGTTAAAGACATTGACTGTGGTTTCACCTATATTTGGAAGCGCATAGAGAGTTGTACCTGCAGAGGTAAAGCCCGACCTTGCTTTCGTGGAGAAATACTGTTGAGTCTCTTCCACGAAAAATACCTCAGGTTTGTCCAAAAAGTCACTAGATTTGGCACTGGGGCATTTTTGAATAAAAGTTGCTTAAGGGGTCTGAGATGTCTGTAAGTCTAGAGACAAAGGCCCTGAATTGACAGCACTGCCTGTAAATGCCCCTATGCCATGTTAGAAACTGCTCAAGCCGTTCGGTTTGAAAGCACAATGGTCAGTGGGGAAACTCCAACACACAGCCGGGTAACCAAGAATGTAATTTCATCACTCAGTCAATTAGTGACAGACATTCATGCTGCTGCAATCCTGCCAAAAATCAGTGAATATCATCCCATTAAAACTGATTCCAAGGCTCTTCCCATTTGCTGTTTGACTGGGAGGTGGGAGGTGACTAACTCAACAACAACTCATTAACAGCCTTGGCTGTTTCAACTTTGCAGCTCTAAAAAAATACAAGATGTTGGTAAAGAAAAGAGTATGGAGAAAGATTTTTTTGAAACCTCCACTAACACATTTATGACCTTTCAGTCTATTTTTTGTTTAGTTTCTTTTTATTCATTACTCGAGGGATGGTGTTGTTAGTCGGCCAGTCAGTTCAACACTTTCTTCCAGAGTAAAATAGCTCTACAACTCCTGAATGGGTTGGCTAAACATTTAGTGCAGACGTTCATGACCCCAAGAGGTTGAATCCTAATGAGTTCGGAGTGATTTTATAATACCCAGGCATTTCAGCTGGTTAAAATTTATACCTCTCAAACACTTAATTTTATCACAAATTGCATTAAAAACTAATGACTAAATTCCTGCCAGCCTCAGCTGAGTTTATACTAAGTTTACAGACCATTGGACATTTATCAGATGTTAATTACAATTTATACCAATGTAATGTTTTCTATCAGAACTAATATTATTTTTTTATCATTATTTTTTTATTATTAGTATTTATTTTTGGCAATAAATGCTTAAAGTGTCTTTTTTTTTTATTTCAAAGAATATATTCTATCCAAACCTGCTGTGACTGGTCATCTTACATCAGAAATAGAGAATAACCCTTTTTTCATGAAAAGACAGAAGCTTAACAGAGGCAAATGAACCATGGCTAGAGAAATTCAAATAAAGAAAGTTTTTGAAAGTCTTTAATCCTTTTGTCCAGTGGCTGGGTGACAGATGTAACCACATCACAAATTGTCCTCGAGCTCACACTCCAACAGAATGGCTTCAATTTTTCCTTTTCTGCAATTGCTTCTCATTCATTACAATGGGTCACATTGGAGTAGCAAGCCCAAAAATGCAAATTCACATCCAATTTCATGGATCTGAAAACACTCAAAATAGCCTGAACCCGGCTATTGAGAAGCGCATGGAGGTGCAGAGCCATGATAGGCTTGATAAGATGATCCACAGGGTGCAGCACAGCTTGGGTTGTCAGGCATTGTTGGCTTTTAGTGTGTCTAGCTCATTTACGCCCCTCCATACTCCAAAGGAATATTGATCAGGAAAGCTTCACTTTCAGTGTGAGCTGAGCAACTCTGATATTTTCTAATGTGCCTGGTTTGGTAGAAAAGAGTTAATTCTGAATGTATGTATGTCAAATATGAAATATATACGTAGGAAAGTTCCCACCTGGCTGTCCTAATGCAATGAAGTAGACAACAAGCTTTCCAAATATAATTATATAATTATCAGGAAAAACAGTGCCCTGTTTAAATCTGGAAAAAGCTCTATTGAAAAGGCCAGTCCTTTTAAAGAGAGTTATTCAATTGTTGTAAAACTATAAAAAAAGCGGACTCCTAAGGTCATACTAATGACACGCTCTGAAATTATTAATCTTACAGGAATGTACTCAGACATATAGAGACCTATTTTCTGTCATTTATTCATACTGTATACACAAAATGGTTGGTCGTCTAACAGTGAACCAATATGTATTCTGCAGCAAGCCTGAAATTATGGACAGCCTACTGTAGATAGCATATTGTTTCAAGCCAGCATTCGGATGACAATAGTGTGCAGAATATTAACTGAAACCAAACTATTCACAACATCAAACCATTCAAAATCCTTGCTACTGCAGCTACTGGGATGTAATGTCTGACTCAGCAGGTAGCTGCCCTGCCAGAGCAGCTATAGTTTGATATGTTATCCTGCTCACTAAGCCAGTGCTATATGTTGAGGTAGGTAGAAAAATGAAGCAACTCAAAAAGGACTCCTTCATTTTTAGCTGTGCTAGTGGCAGAGCTTAAGGGAGGGAAATGTCGCTCAGCCTGTCAGTCCATCACTTTGGTTCAGACTGAAATATCTAAAAAAACTATTGGATGGATTGCCATGAAATTTGGTACAGATATGTATAGTCTGCAGATGATGTATCCTAATGACTTTGGTGATTAACCAACTTTTCTTTTATAGCATCACCAGCAGGTGGTTATTTGTGCTTTGGATCATGAAAAGCTATAGGCCTTTTTTGATATGGCAATAGGAAATGCACGGGAGCAAATAATAAAAATAATGGTGGCTGAATTCCATTTAGCTGGTTCAGGGTCAAAGTCCTGGCATTGTTTTCTTCTGGTTCACAGTCACACACTCATAGCTTACTCAGACATTTCTCTCGTTTTAATCTGTTGGTAAGTCTCAATATATTTAAATAAAGCAGATAAGATAAGATGAAACTTGTAAGTTTGGATCAGGCAGGAGAAAGATAATTTTATCTCTGCCTCTGTGGGTTTCTAATACTGGTTTATTAATATCTGTGAGCTATGGCTTTTACCAAGTATTGGATAATGCAACAGTGCCAAAGCTGCATTTTGAATTCAGTTTGAAATTTGGCTTGGAAAACAAGTGCATTCAAACAAATGCACAGCGATTCACGGCATGAAGCTGTGACGTTATGTGAATATAGGCTGATAATGATTGCTTCCACAAACATTTCCACCACAAACAGCATAAAAAGGAGATAACGGTAAATGAATAGATTTCTCACATTTATTTAGGGCCTTCATCAGATGTGGAGGGATCTATAGATGGTCCAGAGGGACCCTAACTGTCATTGCACAGAGAGGCTGTATGTTATTTTGCATTACACATGGATCAGCCATAGATTAAGAATTGGCCATTGAAGCTTCCGCTCAATCTGTCTGCACCAAACATGAAAAGAACTTAATGATCTGCTAATTAATTTGTGAAGTCATACAGGGGGCTTTACACTTAATCATTTGTGAACCAAAGGAAAAAAAAATGCTTTCAGTTGTGATAATGTGATACTGTTCTGCTTGATGCAATTTTTCCATTACTCACAAGGTCTGCAAAGATCATGTACTTTATTTATTATGCAGAGGGGTCATCCCGCTGTGCTTGTACACAGGATGTGTCAGTTTTGCATTCTTTCTCTCTGTTTTTGAATTCAGTCTTGATTATGCCATTAAGCCTGTACGGCAGCTGGATATTTGGCTGCACTGGCTGCGATATCTCCAAGAGAGCCATGGCAGGCAAGAAAAGGCAAAGTGTTCTAGGATTGCTGTCTCTATTTGCTTTCTGTCAGTAGGTTGTCAACAAGTAATCGGTCTCCATACAAATGATGTTTCAGTCTTAGTCATTTAATTGTTGCTGGTCTGTGTGCGGTGGATGAAACACAGAAAGTGATAACAATACACAGTTCCAATTAAATTCACTCATGTGTGACTTATACTTGAGGAATTGCTCTCTGCTCCAGTCAGAAGTGCTCAGGACTTTACAGCACCATGTCTGAATTTATGCAAACATAACATGAAAATGTGCTAAATTTCTGCATCACGTCTCACTGTTAAACTCTGGTCAGTAGCTGTGTTCTAACCAGACATGAAATTATTGAGGAACCACAGATATGACTTGTAGTGTATTTTTATCTCTGTAAACAGCTAGGCATGGTCTGTTCGCCTCCTGTGTGCTTATGGCTTTAGAATGAATTGATTATTTTGCTTTATTGCTTTTGTGTTGTGGTAAACAGACTTGGAGAACTTCAAGACGCAGAGAAGAAGTCCAGTGAGAGTTCGTGAAGGTCAAGGAGTGGTCCTACTGTGTGGCCCACCACCCCACTCCGGAGGTAAGTTTTTTTTTTTGTCATTTGAAGATACGTATTTTAATCTCTAGCAGTCACTTGTTTGTGCCACTGATCAACAAACACTCAGTGTCAGTGAAGAGTCACTATCGGTTCTACACAGAAATGTGGACATAGTATGGTATGACTTCTCTGATTCCTCATCTACTCCGTGTTTATCTGGACAAAGTGGAAGTTATGTTTGTGCTCTCCCCCTCAGATCTCCTGGCTGTTTGTTTGTGTTGCTGAGATCAGTGGAGTGAGTCATTTTTACTTTGGGACACTCTGGCCTGTGAGCCTGATTTTCAATGGGGGCGAGGAAAAACTTTGGCATGCAGACTGGAAAGGCTGTCTGTGGCTGGGGCCCTGCCAGGCTGAGTAATAGAGCTTCTCTCTAAGGGTGCTTTGTTTGCTTCGCATCCCTTTGCTTCCATGACATTATCAATGGAAGTTAGCATCCAGTGCTATTAACTTCTACACAGGGGTCTAAAGATTGGCTTTTTGCTCTAACTGCCAGCAAGGCTGAATGTAATTCTCCAGTGTAACATACTGCCATTGTATTTAAAGATCAGTTTTAAAGATTATAGTGATAGTGACTTTCACTGTAAGTATTCACTTCAACTGAATGTAGAGCCAAGGAATAATATGAGGGTTAGGGTGTCAAAAAGCTGTGGTTATTATTATCATTATTATTATTAGTAGTAGTAGTAGTAGTAGTAATAGTAGTAGTAGTAGTAGTAATAGTAGTAGTAGTAGTAGTATTTCTGCTGGTTAAGGCTGGGCAGATATTATCATTCATTGTTATTGTGTAGCACGAAATTGGTGGAAACATTTCATAACAATTTGATCACATTGTGATCATATTGTGCATATATTATATCTCATGTCATGTAGACTTGTAAGACTTGAACACAAATTGTGTAAAAACAAAAGAAACATGTTTATTGTTAAATATTTATACGGTGTGTCACGGATGATCTGCTAATAATCTGACAACTTGTGTAGTTAGCTAAAGCTTTGGCTACGCGATGTAATGTGCACATTGTAATGTACACATTGTACACACTGAACCCAAACTGCTGTTTGGTGTCATTTCAGGTAAACTTCTGTCAACTAATTCGTGTGCTGCTACTGTGTGAAACCATGCTGTTCAGCTGCTGCAATGAGAATAGTTTGACGTGTTTTTATCACATAGTCTCTTGCAAACCTAACAGTAGGCCTACATTTGTACTGCTTTGTTCTGTATATGTTATAATGAGACATCTCACCTTGTGTTGACGAGAAAAGCTGGAACAATGAGCCATATGCTTACATTTGGCAGTCCCGTAACGTAATGGCTTTTTTTTTTTTTTTTTTTAAGACGCATCCCCTGGTACAAGGTGTCCAAATGCCAAAACACATTCTAGGCAGCTAAAAACAAAACAGCAGCATTGTCAGGAGTGTTGGGCTGTAGTAGCAGTGTCATGACAGCGTCCAAAAATATTTTGAAAAATCTGGGCACGGCAATTTAAATTCAGTAGTTTATTCATTATTCACAAGAAAACGGCACCAGTTTAGTCAGGATGATGTCCCATATGCAGAAATTCTGTCTAGTTTCTTTCTGTCTAGAAGCATGGTTCATTGTCTGCTGTGAAGGCAATCATGCTCGCACCAGGCTAATGTTTACAATTTTGAAAAAAAAAAAAAAGATTGCTCCCTTGACAAGACGTGTAAGCGCTCCCTGGGCAACCTTTTGGATTAGCCATCTTTGTAGCAGTGGGCACAGAAATGAGTTGATATTGACTCAGTTCTCCTTGGATAGATTACATGTGCCAAATTCTTGTGGGTTATTTGCACACAGCACACAACCAAGCTACAAGTATTTGTAAGCCAGTTAGAAAAGAGGGGGGAGAGACATACAGTAAACAACCATTATTTATTTGCTTGGAAATGTATTGATGTAGTTTAATCAGTCACCTTTAAATCACATTTGAGTCAAAAACAATATTTAATGAATGCTGACGTCAGTGTAGGTCACACTATTCCACGCACTGTGTATTGCAAGCAGTTTTAAATGCTGTATCTTTTTGTTACAGTATTATTTACTTAGTCAGTCAGTCAGTTAGTTAGTTATACATAGATGAGGTCCAGGTGTAAAGAGCATGAATTACAATATCTACATGTGCTAACTGTTTCTACTGAAAGTAAGAGATTCATCTGTTAATTTCACATCCTAATTGTGTGAGAACAATCCTTTCCCTGTTTTGGTGGCCAGAATGTATTAATTAAAATGTGATTTAAACTTAATTAAAATGCAATTTTACCAAGATGTGACAAACAGACAGCTTTAGTCACAATTAACTTATTTGACAGATGTTCATGTTTTTCCTCATGGCAGTCACGTGTGCTATGTTTGTACTAGAAGTATGCAAAGTCACATAAAGTGTGGCACAAGTACAACAGGCTGTTACATGACAGGCATGAAAGAAAATCTAAAAGCATCAAATTCTTAGATTTGAGAGATTTTGTATTACATAGAAATAACAAGGCCAAGAGGGGTTTGACTTTAGGCACCTACTTCTTCTCACACTTTCAAACCTTGAGAATTATTCAGGAGCGCTGCTGCTTGCCTCTGGAAAGGACTGGAAGTGTTCAATGACCTTGTCCAGAGGTCATAAGACTTATAATGTGTGACACATGTCTGATGATAAATCACACTTTATTTACATTAGCAGCAGGTGGGAGCTTCAGCACCGTGAGAAACTTCACAATGTGTGTCATTTAAAAACCTTTGGAACTCACCTCCTAATCATGTGAATCCGCTCTGTTATTTCATTCTCCCACATGGGGTGTGTTATTCTTTCAGTAGCACAGCTTTTTATTTTTTCTTTCTATGGGTGATGAAATGTGTTGTTTTACCTTTTAACTAACAGATGGTTAAACCAGCAGGGTTACTAAACTCTTTGTTCTCTGTTCTTGCCGCTATTGTGCAATAAGGGGAATTGAGGACACCATTTCATTTAAACTAGGACAAAAAATATGTAACCTCTCTCTTTATGAAATCATTTTCATAATATTCAGGAGATTCCCCCGGTTTCTGATGTTAGACGGTATTCAAGAACTTGGCTGCTTTGTTGTTACTGCTTTGTTGTTATTTGACAAAATCACGATTCACAAATGTTTACCAAGATGTATGCCACACTGTGTTTGGTTAAAATTTGACTAAATCATTGGAGATATGATATCTGGGTCTTGATGTTCTTGTCTTCAGGGAAATGTTAATGGAATTATTCAGTGATTCTGTTCAATAATTCATGTTCATCTTGTCTATCATTTGTTACCAAAACTTTGTTCTTTTTATTTACACTACAAACCCTCTTTGGACTGTCCTGATCATTTGGGACTCGAGTTCTCGAGGGGTTGTTGTCAGTAACCCACACTGTTACATTGCACGTGGCCCATATCTGTCGCAGCCAGTATGATATAAAACCTTTACCTGCTCTGAAAGAAGAATCTGAACTACATCCACACTAACATAAAATCTGCTTGCCCATCATTATTTCATTATCTAAGATGCTGTGAAAGCACAAGCCGTCACATAAACTCACATTATCGTTGGAGTTCCTTTAATTAGATGAAAAGATTGTGTTATGATTTTAGCATTGACAACAGTTGTGCATATTTATGTCATATATACGATGGGTGGCAAATGTGTTCCCTTGCTTTACTCTATTGGCTACAGTTCCCTGACTTTTCTGTGTTAAAGTGTATAAATGTTGGCCCATTCATTCGTCTGGCCACAGGGTCTAGGAGGGTAGTAGAAGGCAGGCTGCAGAAACTCATTCTATGAATAAAGAAAATTTTATTTACACAGTGCGATGATCAAAATACATGGATACTATAGCAAGTGTAAAAAACAAAACAAAACAAACAATTTAATAACAAACTTGGCTTAAGTGTCATAACTGTGGAAAACTCATCAACATCACATGCACACAGCTTGTACTTAACTAGACATTGTAACTAGACATTAAGTTGTTCTCATAATAATCCTCAGCAGTGGAAATAAAATGATATGTAGATTGTTTGCATGATTAAGTTATTGATATTACATGTCACATAGCCAAAGTTTATTTTTTACATTAGTCATAATAAGTGGCAGTTTTATGAGCGTGTCAAAAGCGTGCAGTTGTTATTTTCCATGAACAATCTGTGACAGGGAGCCATCAACTGACAGCTCCATTGGTCACAAAGAGGAAGTTTTTTTTGTTTTTTTGTTTTTTCCTAAATTTTCCATGGGAAGCTATTTTAACATGCTGTTCAACATACTGTTGAAATGATTTTTAAAAAAATTGTTGCTCTTACAATTTCTAGAACTGATCATGAATGAAACATACACAGTAAAATGCAATGCAAGACATCTGATATGATAACACGTAACACAAGGATGTTTTAAAATCCAATATGCATTATCAGGCCTCTCTTAACTGTCAACAATAATTGTATTTGGATGAATGGTGCGTAATTGCTGATCTTGTTCAAATTCATTCAAACTGGGTCAGTTTGCTTCCCTGCTGTTTTCCTCATATCAAAAACGCACAGCCAGAGCCTGCTTTTGTCTGGCCGACCGGTAATGTACAGACTGCTTTTATTTACACCAACAGCCCCTTCATTCCTTCTTGCTGTGATGGATCAGAGCTGTTCTCTGACCTAGCACAGTGTTTGGAATGATCCATTTTCTGACAATATTTTCAGCAGCTGTCATCGTAGATTATGCCTATTGATGGAGATGTTGAGGATGTTGATATGTGCTTTAGGATGAATCATATCCAATTTTCTAACATCTTTGCTGAAAGGCTAGCCTAACCATATCTGCTATGGTAATGATGTATCCATTTAGATGTAGCTATACATTCTCACACATTTATATATACACAAACATCCACGCACTTTACATTCACATTCTCTTGTCCTCATTCAGCCCCTCATTTTGACTAAAAATATAAGTGGATATACTGTACTGAAACCCTGGATTCCTTTTAAGAGAAAACTGGGAAGAAAAGTAAATAATTTCCACATATCTATACTAGTTCAATGCAAATGGAGAAAACAATGTCTGAACCAGTGTCATACGTTGAAGTTCAAGTATTAATACCCAGATGAATTTGTTTTATTTATTATTTATTTTTAGAGTAACAACCAAACAAAGTTTAGTCTTACTATTAAAGAGGACATTTTGAAATCTAGCTGCGGATGTTATATGTATTATATAAATGTATTTTGATTTTAAGGTGGATTAGATTTAGCAGAGAAATATTTTTCACACATGGACAAAGAGACGATGCAGACTGAAAAATAAGAATAAAAAAGGTTGCACACATCTTGGCAAATGTGAGAAACATTCGTGGCAATTATATGAATACATTAGGAAGGTGTGACAAATACTTTAACATGCTAAGACAAATAATGGTGTGCTGCACCATATTTACCGCACAACGGCTGTATTGTTGCATATTTGAAACAAAGATAAGCCTGACTGGCATTTAAATAGATTCTCACCGTGTTGGAAAAGTGAGAAACACACTCCCATAAAGGGTGACAGGGTGCAATTTATGATCAGGACAATACAGCCTTAGACAAGGATCTGCCTCATCTCCCCTTTAAAGGATTTCAATATCCCATGCATGATTCAGGAAGCCATTATTTCATTTTAACGATGCCTCAAAACCATCAAGACAGCTGCAGGAAGTAGTTTGGTGCAGCCAGGATGCTCTAAAACTGTAAGGCAGTTTGAAGTTGCACTTAAAGAATGACCAAAATGTTGTCTAGCATCCAAGAAGCGTTCTAGCAGCGTTCTTTCACTGTGCTGTACTGTATTTGCATTAGACGTTGGTATGTGTCGTCTTTTTCTTTGAGAGGGTCTGAATGACTGTGGTTTGTCCTGGACCTAATGCATCTGACCTCCTTTCACTAATGGAAACGGGCCTTTTAGATTTACTCAAGGCTGAAATCACTTGTTCTCTCTATCCAGTGCATCTACCCCAAAACAGGGGCTGCTCGCTGGCTAGTAACAACACACATAGCTTGCAGGGATTTTTCCTATGTGCGTGACCTAAGCCATTTCAAAGAGGGAACTTGTTGTGTGTTATGAATACAGATAGGTAGCCCTGGTTAATGGCTGTTACTGTCCAGGGAACAGACTTGCGAGTACAAACTTTGACACAAGCTGTGCATATACTTTGATAAAATACACACTTGTGCAAAAACCCACTCTGGATTCAGTATGTCCTTGGCCTGTCATGTTCCATTTCTCTTTCCTCCTCTCAGATCATTAAGGGGGAATTGATGCTGCCTGTTCATTATACAAGGGCTAAATGGAACCACAATGAAAATCTGCCACTCACTGTCACTCATGATTGCATTATTCCATTACCGCCCATCCGCAGAAGGCTCTCAAGTCAAATCATCAAGTATAACCAATGGTGCTTTCCACTTCCTATTTCCTGCTTCCTGTTTCTTACCATGAATCTTTAACTAACCAATTAGTAACCTCTTATTTGTTGTTGTTCCAGTTTGTTGTGCCTTGCACCTTTGGAAGGTATTGTTTCAAAAACAGACATTAAATATAAATAACCTTGTCAGGATGTGAACTGGGATATATTATTTAGGGGAGAGGAGGATATTACAGCAGTTCCCTGTGTAGGTCGGATGGATCAAGCCAAGAAGTTATGCTTGACACAAGTTACAGAGACTAGGAAGGAGTTCATAGCAGAAGAAACAACAAGAGATACACGCTCAAACTGAAGCGCAAGACTCAAGCAAGCTATGTCTCATTGTTTCCAGTCTTTGTGCTAAGCTAAGCTAAGAGCCTCCTGGCTGTAGCTTCATGTTTGTCTTAAGATTGTATTTACTGTACAGAGAAAAAAGTGGTATTGATCTTCTAATCTAACTCTTGGCAAGAAGTTGAATAAGCGTATTTTTCAAAATGTCAAACCATTCCTTTCATGCCAAGCCCATCTATCAATAGCCACCACTTGTTAGAAGACATATGAAACGAGTTCACACAAGATTTCAAATATTGTAAAGCTTCTATACTGTATTATATTTAAAATGTGACACAGCCAAATTTTAAATTGCCAGTGATGCTCATGTTTCCTGGAGAGCGTGAAAAATGGGTATCATTGGCATAAAACAGAGAGACAGATGTGATTACTCTGTGTGGTCCAAGTTTCAATCTCATGTTGTGTTCTAGGGATGATCACAAGGTCAGTTTGCCCTCTACAGGTCCAGCCCACATAAATACACCCACGCTGTATACTTGGTAAAAAGGAGCATCCTCACATGCACATCACACAATCTCAAGATTCTATATCTCGTCATGATTTGCAAGGTTTGCAGTAATATGTCAAAACCCACAGATCCTCTTGCCCCCTTAAGAGCAGAAGTGAAGACTACTGAGTCAGTAGATGAGTGTCCAACTCACGTCTCAATTATTCCCTGTTCTGTAGTGCAGAGTCATCGCTTAGACAAGTTTTTACCAACGGCCAAGATTGCTTTTGGGACAGGGATGCAATATGGTCCAGAGCAATCTATCCTTGTGTCAATATGTCAAAACACCATCATTCGTTTTTATAATGTTGCTGATTGTTAGTGCAAAGCTTCTATGACTGCACTCCATTTGGCTGATAGTACTGGGGGTCTTTCAAAGAACTTATCATGGATGATGAATAGTGGACTAGGTGGTACCATACTGAATAACATGATGTGTAGTACATTGGTTTTATTGGGCATTATACAGTTTGTTATGCAGGAGCAGCAGCTTCAGGGTTTGATTTAAGGACCTCTGCTGCTACATGACAGCCACAAAGGGAGATGCCTTTTTCTTGTTCTGTATTTTTTTATGTACAACTACTCTACTGTCTCTGTATTTTTTAAATAAATTCTTATTAAGTAATAAATCCCAAGAAGAGGTATGAAGAAACAAGGTGGATAAAATAAAGAATACAAGATGAAATAAAACAGGGCATAATTTAATAATACAATGGTGATACAATTACACACTTATTTTATTTTAATGCAGAGGACTCTGGCAAGAAAAACTAAGGGTGTTTTTCAGCAAAAAAAGTTGAACCTGGCTCAACTTTTACCAAAATCCAATGGTGCAAGGTGTTGTGGTGGACAATTAGATACATGCATGCACACATTCCTGGTAGATAACATTGCAATGTGAACTCTGATGATCACTGTGAGTCTTACACAGTGTCTCATAGGATTATAAACCACTGTGCTTGTGCAGTGTTTTGGTGTCTGATAAACCCACAGATTCACAGATCCATAACTCAAACTGGACCCCATATATAGTATTGCTTGTCTCAGCAGTACCTGAAGCGACATGTCCCCACTAATGAAAACTTCTCCTCTGTCTTAACACAGGGTCTTAACGCCTGCTTAGTCACTCACCCACCATCTCACTCCTCATTTTTCCATCCAACCTTTAAGTCATGCATGCCACAGCAGTAAAGAGCTGCTGTGGATGTAAATATCTGCTTCCTCGAAAAGACAGCCATTCATACTCCCAGCATGATCACACAACATCGTGAACCTGTGAAACTTTTACCATATTAAGGGCATTTATCCAACAGCGAGTAAGAGTAATTGTTCTTCAATTATGAATTGTGTTTCTAATGATGGAAGGCAACCAGTCAGATCCACTAATTGTTTTATCCCTCAAGGCATCCACTTGAACTGACATGATGAGACTGCCGATGAAGCACACATTAACTGTACATGGGTATAGATGATGCATAAATGCAGTATGTGTTTTTGACTTGTACCTTGTATGTCTCACAACCATTGTCCCTGGCTTTGTTCACAGAGCTTACCTTCACATGGATCTTCAATGAATACCCGTCGTTCGTCATTCAGGACACGCGGCGATTCGTGTCCCAGAAGACAGGCAACCTCTACATCGCCAAAGTGGAACGCTCTGATGTGGGCAACTACACTTGTGTAGTCACCAACACAGTCACCAAAAGCAGTGTGCAAGGACCACCAACTCCTCTAGTTCTGCGGGTTGATGGTATGAACCCTTACTCAACTACACAGAAAGTACAAAGCAGAGGCAGAATGGTGATTTATTTATTTATTTATTTATTTAGTTAGTTAGTTAGTTTGTATCACAATTAAAAATTCAGACCATGCAACTTTCGAATTGCAAGTGTAATTACTTTAATTAGCTAAAGCCTTAGCAAGATAACAAGGTTTAAATGTTTTAGCTGGCAAACATTGATTTTGCCAGCTGCCGGTTAACTGTGGCCAGCAAATTGAATCATCTGTTGCTAATTTGTTTTTGATTTGGCTTACAAAATGGAACTGTTTACTGTCTGGTTAACGTGTTTATTGTACTGTTACACTGAAAAAAAATGTTGAATTTACTCAATTTTAATATTGAAAGTGGTTACACACAATACACTCATCTAAATCTAGACATATTTTTTAAGTTGACTGTACTTAATATTTTTCAAGTAAATTATATAAGCAGTTTTAGCACAGAAATTCTGAGTATTTGTTACTCTGATTTCCTTAGTAATTCTAACTAAACCCATGTTTAATTTACTTAAATTCATTATGTAATTCGTATATTGTGGTTAACTAATTTGTTATTGTGCTTGAAGTTTAGTTTTTATAGATTGTATTTTAAATCAGAAACCCAAGAGTGGTCAGCAAAGTCACAAGTAGACCATTCCCCCTAAGTGCTTGGTCACAGTACAAAGAAAACGAAGCATTAGAAGAAAAACAGTTATATTTTCTCTTTGGTAATGGCCTAAACTTTGTTTTGATTTTGTTTCTTTGTGACCTTTTCAAGCCTTAAAGTGAAAGAATTCCCTTCAGACTCGTGTGGCATCAATTCTGTGTCTCTCTTTGTAACTCCAGGTGTGATGGGTGAATATGAGCCAAAGATCGAAGTTCAGTTCCCTGAAGTTGTCCCCGTTGCTAAGAGCTCAACTGTCAAACTGGAATGTTTTGCACTAGGAAAGTACGTCCGACTGAGTATTATTACACACATCATAACTGTGCCATTAATTGTTTAGTGTACCAGCCTAAGCTGCATGGCAATGCGTTGACAGCCCTGTGAAGTGATTTTGAGAGCACCAGATTTCACATTATAAGGATTCCTTCTTGTTCTGTACACCCAGAATATACAGAGAAGAAACACTCACCAGTTTCAGATTAACTTAACACTGACATGCTTTATCAGTGTTTTCGAGTATTTACTGGTATCGCATACTCAGTGTGTGTTCAACTAAGCTAAATCCCTAGATAAAATGATCTTGAGGAGTATTTTTCATTTGATGGCCTTGCTGTGTGTTATTTTTGTGCCTTTAGCCCAGTGCCAACTATCAGCTGGAGAAGAGTGGATGGAGCCTCTTTTGGCAGGAAGGTGGACATAAATAAAGCCAGTGGAGTTTTAGAGATTCCTTACTTCCAGCAGGAGGACGCGGGGATATATGAATGTGTGGCTGAAAACAGCAGAGGAAGAAACTTGGTTAAAGGAAAGCTGTCTTTCTACGGTGAGTAGGAGGATAGTTCCGCTGACTTTTATCTAAAACTTATCCTACTTCACACTTCTTATCTAGGGAATAAGAAAATATCTTGTGCCTTCAACCTGTCAGTCGTCTTTCTAACTTATCATGTACTTTTATAGACTTTTACCAAGTCTTCTACCCATTGATTCATAGCCTCAGAGCTTCACTGCTACTGTGCCAGATTGAAAATCTTGCAGAATCAAAGGGTTTTTGAGTCTAAAAAAAATTTTATTTGTTGTCATGCAATCTGTAGCTTTTATTAGAACTCATATATAACTGCATCATATAGTGGAATGTGGTAGTAAATTAACCTATTACCAGTAGTTCATTTCTGACAAGCTCTTTATTGTGCCAGGGGCTAACATGGGCCGTAGCGCACAGATTTATACCACCTTTCAGAGAGAGGTGATTTTTCCTTCACCAACTCTGGACTTATGGCCCATATTCTGAAAACGCTTTTAATGGCCATTGATGATGAATTTTTATGGTTTCTCTCTCCATTATTTTGCAGTTTATGCATTGATGATGCCTGCCCACAAGACCCTGTAGGGATGTGCTTGACTGAAATCATCAAATCTAGATTTTTCTTTCCTGTGAAAGAGGATGCCTTTGATATGATAATATAGGGTTTTTTTCAGCACCTGTGGGTAAGATGAAATGCTCTCAGAATCTGTAGGCAGGCTGGGGATTAAATGTGCTTTACTTTAAAGAGAGGGGCCTGTTCATAGAGCAGTTCAGAGACCAGATCTTGATGGATTAGAGGATGTATGTTCATGTTATAGTCATTTTGTAAACAAGGTCATGATGTTTGAACAACTTGTAGCTTTCACTGTCCAGGTACCATGTTGTATGGCCTGTATACCTTTTCTCTACTGTGGCTGTGTGTGGAAGTCATGTTTCCCCTTGTAAGATCTAAGTCTTGTCTTATCTCAAAGCCTGGCAGACTGGCTGGCCGCCAGGTGATAAAAATCTGTAATCTCATTTTAAACTCCCATAGACAGGCGCTTGTGGGACATCCATCAACTCTATAGAAGAATAGGAGAATCAATATTGGGATGCGGTGTTTGCGACATCCAACCAATGAGGGCACAGGAACAATAAGGGGTGACTTCGCTTTCGATTTCCCACTTAATTGTCCTTCTGTAGTTCCAGGGGATTTATGAAATTAGATCATGGTTTAGCAGTTGACTACATTTGAATGGGCTCACACATGATCAGATTGACTTTGGATAGAAACGGCTTGCATCATGTCTATGCTTCCATTAAGTTAGCTCTGACGGTTTCATTTGTAATATTGTTAACTGGTTGTCATGTGCTATTTGTTTCGGTATAGTGATGCATTTTCCATTCAGCACTGCCTGCTTGGTTCCAGATATATTTACTGTGCAATTTATTTTTGTGAAAAGAACATAAAGAGAGCATATTTTTAAATTACAAAATATTATCTCAATTCGTGTATAGGGCTTCTGACTTTTTTCTCTCTAAGCTTTTGAAACATCATTTAAATGAAAATTTCTTCTTACCAAGTAAAATACACTTCAGGCAATGTGTGCAGCACTGTTACAAAAGATACAGGAAGGAAATACAAAGAGAAGTAATGAGCAAGAAACACCTTCTTTTATGTAGAAACATACTGTTGTCGTCTTATTATTACCAGGCATTTTTTTGTCATCTAATAGTTTCAGTTTCTAACCATTTCGACATACCAATTGTTCTGGGGCTTCATTTATAACCATTGCATACACACAGGATGAGGCCTGAAAGAGGCATGCACCGCTTCCCACAAAAAAGTTGAGATCTATAAAATCAAACTTGACAGGACAATGTGCGCACCTGTACACAAACTCTGAATGAACATTTTGGAGACAGAGAAAATTAGTGACACAAACGATGAGGAGGCGAATTGAAGCCAGATTATAGAAATTGTATGGGAGAGGCATCAATATTTAATTTCAGTTAATATGATTTGTTACTTATAGATCCACTTTATCGTAAACATTCATACCAGCAGTGTTATTTGTGCTTGTGCTTGTGCTTGTAAGCAGTAACTACTCCATGAACAGCTTTCAGTTGTAAAAGATATAAGCCAACTCAAATCTCAAATCAAATTCCGCTCAATATTTCATCAGCGCTGTCTTAACATCGCATTCCCCACCCCTGGAGCTCAGAGGAGAGGGTCTGACTGTATGCTACTGACGCCTGTGGTCAGTTGTGAAGTCTACCGCCGGCTGTTGAAATGCTAGGATGATGGCAGGGTGCATCTGGTTTGCCTTTCCCCAGTATTAAGCGCGAATATACCAAGTATACTGAGAGTGCAGTGGAGACACCGCAGACTCTGCCTTCTATAGCCACCTCACCCGACACCACCTGCATTCATAATCAGAGGAGACAATGAGAGAAAGACCTATATGCTGGACTTTGGAGCTAAATACGGTGTTTATTGTGTTTTTTTTTAGATATTTATTTCTTCTGCTATGAGTGTGTCTATCACCTAGTGATGATTACCAAATACAAAGAGATGAGGTTCGGTGTCTCTGTGCTTCTGCTGGTTAGTCCATACTCCGATGGTGTGCAACTAATTGTTCAAGGCACCCACCTTAATGTCTGATCACTTTGTTTAATCTTGGAAATTGTCCTGTTTGTTGCATTAACAGCTGCTGCAACTGCCTCCATTCTCCACAGGAAGAATATGTATATTAATATTCATGAGGGATTTGCACCAACCTGCACTTATGGTTAATTGTGGGAGTGTTTTGGGTGGAGCATGAGGCTTGCCTAAGTGCGCAAATTTCCAAGTTCAAGATTGGGATTCATAAAAGGGAAATTGCGTTTGATTAGGGTTTTGTGTGTGTATGCCGTTTTCAGCTTTTGTGCACACGTACACTTTTAGTATGGATCCTACGCACTGTTTTATAAATGAGGCCCCTGGACAGGATATGACAGTCCTTCTGGGGTCCAGAGAGCGCATTATGACGGATTTAAACAGATAACCACTCATAACCACATTATGGCCTAGTAATAGGAGAGACTGTATTTTGTATGGTTGAAGTCCCTGTGTGTGGGTGAGTATTTCCCCTGCTAAAAAGTCCTCGACACTGATTGTACTGCAGATATTATTCTAGCTGTAACTGTACTCTAATGTTTCTGGAGAGAGATAAGATAAAAGGCTATTTCAGTCAAGAAAAATTAATTGGATTATTATTAAGATTATGACATTATCAAAGCAACTCAGCTAGGCAAGCAGACAGACTGACTTAACTACCTCGTTCCCCTTGACCCTGGTGGGGCGTCCTGTATTTATGTGGGTGTTTCACAAGGCCCATAAATCTTCTTACGCTGTTGCCAGAGATAAGGTGCTAGTCATTTATATGACAGCACGAGCACTATCATAAATATAGAGGCATTTTTTCTATGGATTTCTGATGTTTCAAAAGACTTAAAGGGAATGTAATCTGCGTAATTAATTGCATTGCGAAAAAAAGAATTGCAACCCATTCAGTGTAGGCACCAAGTAAAATATAATACGGTCAATAAACTTGATTCTTGTAAAAGATCTCCATCAATGTAGCTACATCGAACTGGCTGTAGAAAATCTAATAGCTTATCTTTTACCTTTTAACCTTACAGTGAATAGTTTCAACCATTTACTTTTGATCTGTCTTCATTTTTAGCTCATACAGTTGTTTTATATATATATATATATATATATATATATATATATTTTTTTTTTTTTTTTTTTTTTTTTTTTTTTAAATAGAGGTCAGCTTCGGGTTAATTGGAAGTGGATTTATGATTTGTGCCCTTGGATGCTTCTCTAATGATATAATTGCTTGCTTGGCTGGTTCATTGATTTATTGTGAAAGTGCTGCATACTGGTAATGCTCAAGCATTTGTGCAGCATTAAAGTGTTAATTTACAGTATGTGCTTTGTGACCTCTCAGCTGCACCTCACCTGACCGAGAAGCCTCAAGATGTTCAAAAGACCATTGATGACACACTGGTGTGGGAATGTAAAGCCAGTGCGAAGCCCAAACCTTCGTACCGTTGGTTGAAGAACGGAGAACCTCTGGACCCCATGGAGGTAAAGGATTTTTCTTGAACAGTTTTCACTCGAAGCTTTAATAAAAAAGAAAAATGCAACCAAAAAAACTAAACTAACGTAAAATAAAAAATAATGCAAAGTGTGGCACAGTCAAATTGGAACAGGGAACGTCAGATGATCCGTGTTAATTTGTGCTCTCCAGCTTTTATCAGATCAGCACTCAGTTTTACGGAGGTGTGTAACACTTTTTTGACCACAGACATATTATGACAGCTGAAAGCTGCAAGGCTCAATTTAACAGGCTTGCATTTAAATGGTATTGTGTCAATATTTTTCTCGTTACGAGCAGTTTGGTTTGTGAAGATGAGCATAATTTAATGTGTAAGATGAAAGCTGATAAGATTACAGTATTCAGAACCATCTTACTTAAAGGATGCACTATGTGTTACCGCGCTGTTTTTCTGGATTCATTTTGCTCAGAAGCACATAATGGATCCAACTCATTGTACTTGGCAAGAACATGTCACTTTGAAATGGCTGTATTTGCTTGGGAATAAATTTGGCATCAAAAGTGTGTGTGTGTGTGTATGTGTGTGTGTGTGTGTGTGTGTGTGTGTGTGATGGGGGAGGGTGTTTGTATGTGTTTTTGCGAAAAAACCAAAGTGATGCCATTTTCTGCCCGTCATCAACCAGAGACTCGACAATTTAGCGCTCAATCTCTCCTATCTGCTACTCTCAATTTTGTCATTAAGTCTCTTCTCTCTGGGGAGGGTGAAAAATGCCTTATCATCCAAAATACATTTCACATTTAGGCAATTTGCCTTATTTTGTGTTATTGTGCTGCAGGAGTGAGTGTGCCTTCTGCCTAAAACGAACAGCTCCATTGAATCACAGTCACTGATAGCGTCAGTGTTTGGAATGGGTAATGAGCCCAAGGATGGCCTGTTGTTGTTTTGTCGGACATGTCTGTTAAGGGGTCAGGTGGGTTTGGCTCTCTGCAACTTGGACTGAGAGCTGGGTACTTAGATCGGAGAACTTAATGTCGCTGCACTCACACTGAAGAAGATTACAGAGTTTTACACTCAAAACGGGTTGTCATCGTGAAACAGAAGTAGTTATGAGCAAATGCTGTATGTTGAGCAAATAAAAGTTTAATCTGTGTAAATAGGCATCATCTGTCATTCGTGACTCTCTTTTATTTTGTTAATTTTGAAAGACTGACAAAGGTCACTTCCTCTCTTTAACCACAGGAAACCCTCATCACTCCACCTGTGCATCTCCAGAATTGATTTGTAAATGACACTGGAAAAAAAAAATTCCTTTGGTGGGTGGCCAAGGTAACTTATTCTCTGTACATGTGGCCATATTAATGAGGTGGGGTGTTACCATTTTCAAAATGCCACCGTCAACAGCGGCAACAGTAAATCAATTTCCAAACCCAAAGGTCAGCGATGTAGAGAGAGAGGTAGAAGGAGAGGAAGGCCAAAGGGGCCATTTGTTATTCCTCATTAGAATGGATCAGTCCTCCTCTCCCCCCCCCCCCCCCCCCCCCCCCCCCCCTCTCTCTCTCTCTCTCTCTCCCCCTCTCTCTCTTTATTTCAGCATCTCTGGTGCTCTCTTGCTCTTTCTTACACTCTCTTTTAAGCTTTTTTCCTCCCACTTTTTCCTGTCTCTCTCTCCACCTCAATTTGGGCCCCCTCTAAGGGAATTAAATGGCACAGAGGAGGGCTGTCACTTCAAAATGTCACCCCGGTGAAACAAAGACCTACTCACGCTTGTATTTTTCCACTTCAACACCAGCTCCCCCTTTGGTTACATTCGTGCGGGTGTGTTTTTGAGATTTTTATACCTTTGACCTGCAAAGCCAGGGACCTGCCTTCAGAGGAGTTACTGTGTCCATGATTTGCCTTTTCACCGCTCAACTTGAAACAGTGCTGGTATCAGAGAAGAGTCAAGCATAATTAATGATGGCCATAAAGCAGACGATTTGCTGCCATTTGTCTCCAGTGCTAAAGACATTGTGATAGAGCCACCACTGAGTCTCTGAGGGTTTTTTAACAGGGCAATGGGTACAGCATAGTGTGGCACCAACCCATGCACACAGATCTCTTTCATCTCTTTCATCCCCCTGGGCCTTTGCACTGTGTAACCTAAAAAGGAACATCTATTATCTATTCAAAGTTGCAGTGGCTCTCTCTCTTTCTCTCTCTCCCTCTCTCTTTCTGTTCCCCACTTTCTTTCTCTCTCTCTCTCTCTCTCTCTCTCTCTCTCTCTCTCTCTCTCTCTCCCTGTCATCTTTTTTCCCTTGAACACACATATAAGCATCCAGTCCCGGCCAAAAGCCCAGGCACTTGTGTTCCACTTGGAAATTGCTGTATCCATCCTCACCCAGGACCCCCTCTGGCGGTGACTTTAGAGCCAGGTCAGCCGTGTGTCCATCGTGTGACTGGGCCTCAGAAAGATCCCTGTTTGAAGATCCTCAGCAGTGTCACTGACTAATGTTAAGGGACAGTCCTTGTCTTTTCAAGTGACAGTGCTGTAATGATCCCAGACGACAGACAGACAGACTGGCGGCAGGACCCTCTGGACTACTTTGTCAGTGACATTAAAAGGTCCAGCTACATTCAATGGGAAAGATCAAGGGCAAGAACAATGAGTGCTGCCACACTTAAAGTGACGCAACTATAAAAAGGGAGCAGAAAGCAGTGCCAAACCTTGTAAAGGTCAAAAGGAGCAGTGGGAGAAGAACTTTATTCAGGTGCTGTTATTACTTTCTATGCTCTGTGTAGGCACTTTTAAAATGACATGTATTTATTTTTAAACAAACAGCATCACCTGCTGAGCGTTTATTTCTCTGACACCTTGTACTTCATAATACTTGGTGGAATACGCCCATGTGCTGCAGCTCATTCCTGACTAATTCCTCAGAGGTTTGATTTCAGCCACTGTTTGATGATGTCTCAGTGCTATGTTAAGCAGAGAGGGGTTACATCTAGTCACCGCAGGCCTATTAAGACCACAGAAAATTAGCAGTGTTTCAATTATCAAACGCCCCCCCCCCCCCCCCCCCCCCCCCCCAAGGAGAGAAAAAGTGTGGCTAAAGCTTGAATTAGATCAGGCCATTCTTCAGAATGAACACAGTTGGTGTCGTAGTACTTAAAATGTCCATATATAACCCTAATTACCGACCTCAAAGCCATTTTAGTCCAGTATTCCCATATTAACACCTAGTATTTGATACTATTATGGCACTAATTGGCATGTTTATAAGCCCAAAAGGTCAGCAGAAAATATAAAAAATACCATCCACAGTGTGACAGTGTTAAACACAGAGTTTGCAGTCAATGAAAAATCATCTTGTTGCTATGTTTAATGGTTGTTGACTTTTGATTACTATATTAGCCATGGATGGTAGGTTAATCTAAATTAAGATAAATACTCCAGATGCAGCTCCAAATAAGACAGATAAGAAGCATCACTGAGATAAAGAGCTCCCGTAATATGTGAGAAGTAACAGAATTTACAATGACCTTTTATTACTTTACCTAACCAATTATTAACCCACAGAAAACAACAGAACAGTAATGCTAGAAACTATTAAAATACAGTAAACCACACACAACTGGTTTAAAGACATTTTACTGGGCAAAGTAAAGAAACACTGACCTAAAATAAAAAATGGTAATAGTATTAATATTGCTGATTTGCTGAGCACTTTTTTTTTTTTTTTTTTTTTTACAATGGCCCAGTATAAAACAAATCCATATGTGTTTCACCACTGTAATTACTGTGCTTGTGACTTTCATCATCCTAAAAGTATAAAAATGAGTTCTTACAACAGCTTAAAGCCTAGATGGTTTGATCATTATACTGACATGGAAGTAAAGCTGTCAGACTTTAAATAGACATAAGATTTCAAGGAACTATACAGATAACTGGCTTGTGGGATTGCCCTTGCTTTTGTCACCAGCAAAATAGACTGCTGTAATGTATTGTTATGCCCTTTTCACTGGTCCTTTCGTAAAAGCCTTCCAACAGCTTCAGCTCATGCAAAATGCATCTGCCTGTATTCTGACAAGGACCAAAAAAATGTAACCATTGATACCCCAATTCTCTGGTTGTGTTCATTACAGGATTGACTTTAAGGTTTTGCTCCTGGTCTGCAAAGCACTGAATGTTATGGGTCCAAATTATATATGTCTCACATGGCACAACTTTATTTAACCCGACAGATCTCTCAGGTCACTGGACAGCCATTTAAATCTGGCGTTTTCAATTTTTTATGCCCCTGAAGTATGAAACTTTCTACCTGCTGAACTGAGGTTTGCATGCTGTCTGTCTTTATCTGTGTTATGTTAGGTAATGTTATAACCTATTCTCTATAATTGTATCTCTCTGTAGAGCACTTTGAATTGCTTTTGGAAGCTCTGAGGATTTTATCTTCCTTTCACAGCAGAGACTGATCAGATTTAGCTCTCTTCACTCTACTAATCAATATTTTTATGTATTATCTATGGATCAAATGACTGCATGTGTAATGTGAAAGGGGTTACTGTAGACAGTGACAAAACCACGAAGAATTGTCGCCAACCGTACACTGTATCTCCCCAGCAACAGCTGACAGACACGGTCAGTGACAAGATGGAGATCCAGATGTAGGTGTCCAGAAACATGGACAACAGGACAAAGCGGAGGCACAGCATGATTTTGATAAAAGTGCTTTTATTACATATTAACCAAAGGCCTAAGAAAGAAGGCGTACATAACATTACCAACACAGAGGAGGTCATGATTGCATGGAAACCCTCGGTTGGTGCTTATTTTTGCACCAGAGGCAACCACTGAAGCGCCTTCTGCTGACTGTTCACCTTGTCTAAACCTGTTTATTGTCTATTACCTGTTTGTTGTCAGGTTAGCACAGTAGCTTTCATTTCGACTCATGTGGTGTTAAATGCACGCATGTGTGTGTTTGTCTGTGCATGTGTCTTTAGCAGGACAGAGTTCAGGCGAATAACGGAGTGCTGACGATCAGTAGCTTGAATCTGGCTGACATCGGCATGTACCAGTGTGTGGCAGAGAACAAGCACGGCCGAATTTTCACCAACGCTGAGCTGCGAGTCATAGGTAAGACCAAACACGCAAGACTTAGCTGGTTTCTCAAAATACATGTAGTGGAGTTGTGCTTAAGCCATCTCCCTAATCACTTTTACATGGTTGGAACATGATAGACACATTTTTGGCAAGATGAATTCTGTGCAAATGCTGCCAAAATAGATACGATACCAGTCAGCTTGGTGGGAGCACTGTAATTAAAGGTGTATATTTGAGGCCATATCTCCTACACTCACACTGCTTTTTTTATCAGTGCTTTTTCTTTTTTTTTTTTTGTATGGACCACATTTTCCAAAAGGGCCAGTTGATACAGTTGATCTGAAGGGCAAACTCATCCTCCTCCGTCCATTTAAATTAAAGCTAAGCACATAAAATAATTTCTGTTTCTGTTCTTGCCTCTATGTTAAGCAGACCGAGGAAAGAACAAATTCACGTCCACAATTCTTTTTGCCAGTAGTTTGTCCAAAAGTGTACACTTGTCTCTCTCTCATAATCCAGTGACCACATGGGATGCTGTTTCTGCTCTCAGGTGGAAAAGTTGAAGTGACTGGTTTCATGGTTACAGTGGTTACATGTTATATTATTAGAGTAAAAAAATAATCTTGTCCTTCCCACGGTACTGTTCAGCATTAACATGTAATCCTACTTTTTCTTTTCTAATTTTAAAAGATATTGTTATTACATATTTGAATATCTTGACTGCGGACATACATTCACAAAGCACTTTGTTAGGAACACCTGTGTACCTGCTTTTTCATTCAATTATCCATTCAGCCAGTCTTGTTTAATACATAGAGTCACACTGATACAGGTCAAGAGCTTCATTTAATGTTCACACACTCAGCACTCTCTAGAGTTTAGTCAGAATGGTGTGAAAAACAAAATACGGCAGTGAGCAGCAGTTCTGTGGATGGAAACACCTTGTTGATTAGAGAGGTCAGAGGAGAATGGCCATACTGGCTGGAGCTGACAGAAAGGCTACGGTAACTGAGCAGAAGAGCATCTCTGAATGCACAAGATGTACAACCTTAAGGCGGATGTGTGACAATAGCAGAAGACCACGGGTTCCACCCCTGTCAGCCAAGGACAAGAAGGCACAGGATCACCAAATTGAACAGATGAAGACCGGAAAACATAGCCTGGTCTGATGAATCTAGATTTCTGCTGAGGCAGCAGATGGTGGGGTCACAATTTGGCGTAGCATAACTCCATGGACCCAACCTGCTTTGTGTCATCAAGCCAGGCTGCTGGCGGTGGTGTAATGGTGTGGGGAATGTTTTCTTGGCACATTTTGGGCCCCTTAACACCAATAAATCATGGTTTCGATGCCACAGCCTATCTGAATGTTGTTGCTGACTATGTGCATCACTTTATGGTCACAGTTTACCATCCTCTAAGGGCTACTTCCCTTATGATAATGCACCATGTCATAAAGCAAAAAACTGGTTCCATGAACATGACAGTGAATTCAGTGTAGGTCAGTGGCCTCCCCAGTCACCAAATCTGAATCAGCAGAACACCTTTGGAATGTGACAGAATGAGAGATTTGCAGCATGAATGTGCAGCTGACAAATCTGCCGAAATTATGTGATGCAATCATGTCAACATGGACCAGAATCTCAAAGGAGTTTTCAGTTTTCAGTTTCCAACATCTTGTGAAATCAATGCCACAAAGAATTAAGGTTGTATGGAGAGCAAAGTTAGGAACCACCCAGCATGGTGTTCCTGCTGAGGAACACCATACTAATGCTAACTTATTTCAGAGGTTTTAATTCTAAAATAAACTGTAGAAACTAATATGGAAGATGAACTTCATGACACAGTTTCTATAACTGAAATAAGCAGCTGAAACCAAATCAAACATCAACACACAGCATATGAGCATACAGTGAAAGATAGTTAAATAAATTCAAGGTCATTCAGGTTTAAAAAGCAGACTGGTAGTTGGCAACAGTTAGACACATGTACCTCAATAATTTTAGCCCTTAGCGTCAACATATCTGGATTACTGTTTTAGAAATTAAGTGCACTCATAGCAATGAGCTGGGAGTGCTTATACAAGCTGTAGCTTCTATAAGCAGTAGCTGTTTGACATTAATAAAACAAAGTATTAGGAGTCTGTCAAAGCCACTTTACTTCCTGACACTGCGGCTTTAGATTCTTGTGTTCAGAAATATACATAACTCTGATTAGCGGCTCAGGCAGTTTGAAGCTGCAGAACTCACAGAGCGCATGACCAGGTTTAAATGAATGTACTTTAAATGTATGAGTCTAAAACAAATCAGTATGTGTGGCAGTGAAAAGCCTGCATATTGCAAAGTATTGTTGGACCACACCGGCCACTACTGCAAATTTCTTATGATTAATTAATGTGCACCCCCTTATGTTATGATGATGTCCTGTTTTATAATAGAAATCATGGGACTAATCTCCCTGCTCTTGATTGAGACCAAAAAAAAAGAAAAACGAATCTACATTCTGCACCTCTTTATTAAAGAATACTTCTTGGTTGCCAGATCCCGGCTTTGTCACCTCCCTGGAAGAGCAAATAAAGTATTTCTACTTTGAAACAAATACAGTAGAAGCTTTTAAGGCTTGAACAAATACTGCTTGATTGGGGGAAACACCTGGAAAGGTGCTTGCATGGTGCATCACGTAGTTACAGAATGAAAGGCTTATTACTTCATTACAGTATAACCAAGATGAGGCCATTGTGGACCCAACTGAAACAAATGAAACTTTCATTGAAGCAATAATACCAAAGATAATTAGAAAAGTTCAGAATGGTTTTATTTGTCACAGACAAGGCTTCCATCGTGTCAGAAGGCTTTTGAATGTTACTGAAAGGGGCGCCAGTCCCCCTCAGTGTAATTATGGACTGTTAGGGGAGGGGCGTATCCTCCAAGATATATGACCTTATGGTAGGCGAGTCCTCAGAGTCATCCATAAAGAGGCATGGAGATAGGACACCATCAAAGACTGGGGAGGGCATGTACGAAAGCACACACCTTAAACCGCTGCAGTATAATTGACTAATGCAAATGTAAAGAAAATCTCAATAAATGCAATAATGCGATAGTGTGAAAAGGAAAAGGATATATTTTTCCACTGTCCCTGGCTCAGAGTACTCAAATAAAAAAGCTCCGGGAAGCAGTGAGAAGATGTATCCAGGACATAGTATCCATACAAATTAGACCCAAAGCTTTTCATACTAAGTTTGTACCCAGCTAATCATAAAATTAGAAAGGGACAACAGATTTTTTAGACAAAGGTGTGTCATTGGCCGAGAGTTATTGCTCTATCATGGAAAAAGGGTCGGTGCGGCTAAATGGATTTCTGAATTATCTACGACTCTGCCCTTAGAAAAAATGACATATGCTATTAGGGGCAATCAATCACTCCTTCCCAGTATCTTGTGTCTCTTCATAGGTTATCTAGAGAGCACAGATTTAACCCATATAATGGCTGCACCTCGGGATATATATAAGTAACCCTCTGCAATGTCCAAATCGGTCAATAGTTTTTTATTTTCAGCATTTCTATGTCGATGTGCTCGAACTGAAGAATGGTACCTTTCATTTCATCCCTCTATGTGCCACCACTCTTTGTTTATCTGTTTATAAAACATCTAAGTCAAGGACAAAAAATGATAAAAAAAAAAAAATTGTTTTTTACTTAATATGGTCTCCCTACAGACTACAGGATCTATTCAAATTTTGTAGTACCTTGCTGCATTTATTTAATATATAATATATAATGAGGATAAACAGAACTGTAACTCCTCCAACACCTGTTTTAAAATAAGAATTCATATAAATTCCATGTATGTGTTATGAGAAGACAAGTATGACAAATATCTGTTCTGTTGTTCGAGGAAACAGTGGCATTTCACACTGAGTGTCAAAAAATAATTGTGAGGTGAAATGTGTGCATAAATACATATGTATTACTGTGTATTGCTGTGTATACACGCACACCGGCATGCGTTGGCAGGTGCTCAGCCATGTCACTGGCGCCAGGCTGTGTGTTCACTTTGAAGAGCTTTCTGCTGAGTCGGTACGCATACAAAACAGCTCCAGACGACGGCGCCTTAGTAATTAAGGCCTAAAGGAGCAGCAACAAAGCCTGCCTCTCGTTTTACATTCTCTCGTTTTTGCTTCTGAGCCCCACGGCTTAATTCTTAATGCATAATGTCCTTCTAAGGAAAATTCATGGAATTGGAAAACCCACTTTCTTTCAAATAAAATCTCGTCTTAAAAAGGATGCGTTGTGTCTTTTCTCCTGCGTTTATGTGTGCATGTGAGCCTCTCTGCGTGTGTGCTGACACGTGTATATGTGTGAGGAGAGGAAAGGATGTGAGAGCTGACCCACCTAATGGATGGAGTGACCTGCATGTTTTTAGGACGCTCCTCCACTGTCCTTTCCTGAATAGCTCTTAGCCCCTTTTCTCCTCTCTCTCTCTCTCTCTCTCTCTCTCTCTCTCTCTCTTTTTCTGATACTACCTCCTTGTCCTTTTTCTTCTTTTGCTGCCACAACACTTACATTCCTCTCTTTTCACTCTCCCCATCAGCCATTGCTCCAGACTTCTCCCAGAACTTGCTGAAGGCCCAAACTCTGGCCCGACAGGGTGGCGACATTCTGATCGAATGCAAGCCCAGGATGTCTCCTCGGGGCGTGATTTCTTGGAGGAAAGGGAAGGAAGCCCTAAGAGAAAGCCACAGGTACCAGCTTGCTTTGTGTAGAGCAGTAAGCGCATTGTGTATGGGACCACAGTTGTTTAGTTTTTCAGCTTTACCTGCAGAATGCTATTTCATTGACTTATTTTATTTTTCCCTACTTGATATTCATGGAGACAAACTGCAAAGAAAAGAACCACACTGTGACAAAATACAATCTGAACTACATAACACATTCTGCACTCCACCACTTTCCCCTTGCTATCTACATTTCTCTACTGAACTCCATCGTACTTTCTTCTCCTGGCTGTGCTCAGAGCTGGTCTCCGCACTGTTTACTTAAGGTAATTGGCCGTTCTTAGACTGCAGCACTTGGATCGATGCGCTGATCCATCAGCTCATTAGCAGCATGTAAGACCTGGAGGGTCATTTGAGCGCAAGGCAGAAGATGATCCAGACTAGTACTGAAACACAGAAGAGGCAGATGAAATCCTCAAAAGGACAGATCAATAGCTAGCCGCTGAAGCACATGCATTCTTCTGTGATAGCGGAGGTGACACCAGGGGAACTAGCTGGACACCCTGTTTTATTAGAAATCAGGTTAAGTACAGATCAATGCAATACCTCTGTGTGCTGGAGAGGAGAAGGAAAAAGAAAACAAATGTTAATGAGACAAGAAAAAAAACACTTCTCCACCTGAAGATATAATGCTGGTCAAGGTTGCAGCAAGATGTATGGTTAGTCAGAGAATGATCAGGATTCATACTGTTTCTCCTTTTGCACATCTCACGATTTTGAAACATTTATTTTTTTTCTTTGGAAATAGTTAACTTTCAGCTTTGCTTTCGTAATCTCACTATATAAAACTTAGTGCGATCTACACAAATTAATCACTGACACATTTCCACTTTTTGTTTGATGACAGCTTTATTTTTTGCAGGAATGTACCGA
The DNA here is from genome assembly GCF_017976425.1 of Toxotes jaculatrix. Lineage (NCBI taxonomy): Eukaryota > Metazoa > Chordata > Actinopteri > Toxotidae > Toxotes > Toxotes jaculatrix. The sequence goes on along the minus strand of NC_054395.1, from coordinate 14,560,230 downwards.
CAGTAGGAAAAGCTCACCTGCTGGCACATGCAGTGACATGTACTACATTCCCACAGTGGGAGTGCAGCTGTCAGACAGTATGCTGGGGAAACTAAAAGGCGCGATCTGATTGTTAATACCGATGATAATACCGGGCTGAGACATCTCAGTTACAGGAGAGAGATGTTTTATTTGAGAAGGGGAGCAGCAGAATCAGCACCAAGATTATGTGTTGCAAAGGCCTGCTAAATGTTGGACCCAGCTTGCAGATTTATCATCCTCTTAAGCATTGAAAGGAAAATGCATCCATACCGCAGTGTGCAATATCAGTCGTCCCCCATAAAGGCAAGATTTCCCATTTGAGATTTAACGTTACAGCCTTACCCTGAAGTGGGTGAGCTGCATACAAGATGTTAGGCTTTGACATTATTGCAGCATCTCTCACAAACCTATTCCCCTGGTCCTGGCTCGTTAGCATTTACTTTCCTCCATATCAAAATGGGGCTGCTACCAATGCTATTACAGCAGTGGCACAACACTAATCCATCCCACTGGCTCAACAAAAATACCCATAATTCCTTCTAATCTTCCAGGGATAATATTTTCAAGGATCTGGAGCAGGGGAGTACAAATCAACTAAGAACAAGGCAGGATCTGATTAGTTAATGAAATCATGCAGTGGTGATACCTACATCAGCTCATATCCGAGGCATGTGTAACAAGATAGCCTTATAACAGGGTTGCAGTGCACTTACGAAGGGAGCTATGAGGTTAATGATAAAGGGCTTACCTTAATTTAATTTCACCGCTGACCAGTGCCAGCAACTGTAAAGTGGATATAGGAAATAGCTCTCAGGAAAATTACCTTTAGATTGAACCACTCTGTTTAAGATTGTTATGCTAAACACTATATATTGCTTTATCAAGTAATGTGAATAATCCTGCTACCAAAACAGCAAGATCTTTCCGGTTGTGTTGCCATGTTGCTGTGCATCACATTGAATTCATGAATTAATTAAGCACTACTTGAGAAGACAGCAAGTTCCTTTTAATATACTGAGTTAATTATGCAGTCCTTCTTAAGTGGTTAAAATAATGTTTTTCATTTACAGTCTTTTAGTTTTTGTTACACCATAGAGAGACACAGCAGGCTTTTAGATTAACACCAGTACCTCACTTTAACACCAACCAATAAGGTTGAGGTAAAGTGCCTGTTTAATATATCACACTGCTCAAGATTTTATGTATCCCACAAATTTCCCCCAATGCCTTAATTGCTCCAGGGCAGCATTTGAGAGAAAAGGGAACAAAGTGAAAGCATTTCAGACTGATAATACTCCTTACATCTTTATTCTGAACCGTTCCTTTGTAGCTTTGTTGCGGAGGAAGCCTGACATAGGCTACTGCACAGTTTAATGGCAAGTCTTATCCCTGTGACATCTCATATCCATAACTCTTTGTTATAGTCCATTACAAAGGAAGCCCTCAGTTCAGTTAGGAGAATATACCCCCGGCTCCTCAGGGAATGGACTCTGTTGAAGAGGCTAATGTATTTTAATTCTTCCAGCCTTTAAGGCGATACAGGTCATTTTTGATCATTTTGGGAGGTCCAGGCTGCCTTCAAGCGATCTTTTAGGAAGGAGTGTTGAAGTTCTTCTTTCAAACCACTTATGTTTGAAACACCGACAAAACCCCATTATGCCGTCATGTGCAGTTCAGAAGATAAGATGGGAGCTTCTAGTGAGGATTTGCAGGGGCATGGCATTTATCAATGGGGTTATTAATTTCAAATGTGGTCAGGAAATTGTTCTACAACCGTGGTTGAAAGGCAGTATCAAACAACTGTGGAATATAATTTGATCAAATTGGCATGACCTTTCTGACTGGAGAAATTAACTATAGATAGATTTTCCACTGTAGCACGACTTTGTAAAAGAGGTGAAGCTGTAGCATTTTCTGCTTTGCATCCATCAAAAATGTCAATAACTCATTTCTCCTACAAGCATTACATGTTTACCCAGTGTTGTAGTTTCTTTCTTTGATAAATTACTCCACAAGAAAGAAATCCCAACACAGGGGAATTATCATATATCCTCCTTTTGTCAGTTAAGCCTTGACATCGAGAATCTAAGTCTAACAACTGTTTCACATCTTGAAATATTAATCTCTCTCGTGAGGCTTAATGGTCTGTAATAACTTTGATAACACCAGGCCAAATTAATTATTAGTTCAACAAGCAGTGGCTGTGTTGTTAGCTCCAGGAAATTTATTTTTAACAGTGTGATATTTTATCGATCCCTGTAGGGATTTTTTCTTTGTGTGTGTCCCCCTCTGGGGGACATCAGAGCAGGTAGAGACTCAGTGTTGCTGAAGGACATCTCAGCAATGTAGATTCTTGACACCAGGGAAAACTGAAGGATGGACTCTGTGAAGAATAACCTGTCTTCCTTCTATTATTATTTTTATTCTCTAGAGATACACAACAAACATTCAGTGATGATCAGTAAGGATGGTACTGACTGATTGAAATGACAGATTTCAGTTTGTGATTTTTAATAAACTTGGAAAAATGTCTAAAAATAATATTTCCATTTCACCATATTGAAGTTAGACAGGTGAGAAAACATGGCAATTTTATCTATTTAAAATAAAAGCTGCAACACAATAAAGTGTGTGAAAAGAGAAGGGCTCTGAATACCACCAACAATGCTGTGCCTCAAATGAAAACACTTAGAAGATCTGCTTTGCCTTATCTGAGGCCCCTGGTTTTTTCACATTTGGATCATCACAGACTGATTAGACTGCATTAAATTGTGACACTCTGCAGGAGGTCCAGTTGACGCCACAAGAAGTGACATGAAATTGGAGGGGGTCTGTAATTTAGTTTTGCCTGATTTCTCCATTTTGCTTCCAGAATAAATGGTTTTTAACAAATAGATGACAAGACTGTAGAGGACAACTTATTCAGGCTGACAGATGAGCCAAATTAAGACACCTACCTGAGCTATAATTAAAAAAATTAACACAGAAACTAGAAACCATCTTCTGATGGGATCACTCATGTCAGCATGTTGATGTCCGGACCCATGAGTATGCAGTAGTCATTACCACATTATTAAACAGATACTCAGTACTCATGTATCAGACCACCCCCATCTTTGAATGCAGCCTTCATTTTGATCTCTGCTACACACCTGTTAGTGGTTTCATGGCTGCATCTTGCACAGTTTGACGCTATTGTGATGACAAAATCTGTCCACAGACAGACAGATAGATGGACATATAAACACCTGCCACAGTACTCAAAACCACCTCTGTTGTAGTTCCCGTCACAGTAGGTGTCTCCAGGACCACATTTTGTCATGATAACACACACACACACGCACACACATTAAGTGAAAACAATACCAGCCATGCTGTTGCAGCTGGTGAATACAACTAAACTATACAAAAACAAACACATTTAAACTGTATTTATTTCAAACTTTCCACTTTGAGACACCAGATGAAGGGAAGACAGTAAATACCAGACCCTCAGAGCATGATAGAAGTGCTGGGAAATATTCAGTGACGTGAAAAAGAAGGAGAATACAGGAAGTAAGTAAAAACCACAGTCACACTGTCTTTGAAGGGATGTGATAAATCACCTCCAGTAATTACAGAGATCAAAGAAGAGAAAAGAAGAAAAAGATTTTTTCTGAATCAGCTGGAATGCCTTGATAACAGGAAAGACAAAAGGATCAGACGTGAACAGTAGGTATTGAAAATGAATAATTATACCGAGTTAGTGTTAGTGACATCTGATAATGTTTTGATGAAATGATGGTTTGAAATGAAAGGTTTGGTTGCATTATCTCCACGCTGAATCCATGAATAAGTCCTTCTAACTTTTAATCAGAGTATTCCCCGCAACATTTGGCAAGCTTTTCACCAAAGCAAAGGAATGCTTTTTTAGCATCATGGTAAACATAATTAATCCAACCATTAATTTTTCTTTAGTGTATGCTTTCATCATTTGTGGCCCTGTCATTCATTTCAATTTTATAAAGTACTTGGGTGTCCCAGGCATGTGTGGATCTCATCAAACAAGAATCCCACTTAAATGTTTTCCTTCTTTTATCCTATGTCCTTGACTCTGCTCAAAATGAGGCATAATGAATGCTGTTATGCGTATTTCCTTTCAAGCTCTTTCTGCAAACACTGTATTCAAGGCCCTGTTGACACACTCATAATCATCTGCCACAAATCTTTTTTTTTCTTTTTTTTAAATTTTAACTGGTGACACAGTGTGACAGAAAAAAAGGAGAGACATAATGGACAAACATACAGACAATAACAGTAGTTGCAATGATGTATGTGATGAAATGAGTCTGAGATTCAGATTAGATAAGATTAAGTAGGGCATGTGTGGATTATGTGGGCATGTGTATGCTTGAATGTTTGTATGAGAGGCAGTGATATGTATCCGTGCTTAGTGGTCCTGGACAGGTTAGTGTGTGCGGTAAGGAATACCTCATGTGTGGAAGAGCGATAGTGTGTAATAATTAATATTACACGTAAACAGTAGTGAGGGGTGAAGGCAGACCGGGCCACCAGATAGGTGTTGCTGAGCAGCGACATTCTGATGTGTGTATGTCTGTTGGCGGTGTCTGTGTAAGGGAAGAAGAGTGAAGTGGATAGTGGGATGTGGCAGGCTAAAAAGAAAGAGGTTGTCAGTGATGTCCCACCACAACTGTGGGATTGTGCAGTCCCATGTGGTATGCAAATAGCTATCTGTGGTATTTTATGTGCAGTACGGACAAATTTCAGGGTCCATAAATCCCATTTTAAACGTCCTTTTCCCTGTTTTGTGTACCCTATGTGTTGGTAGATTTGGAGACGATTCTTTTGCAGATTTGGGTCCAGACATGAGCATCTGGGTTGATCTCTAGTTTTGTTATAATTTTTTGAAGGGATGAAGGGATGTTAAGTTGAATGTGGAAATTATCTTGTAGATTTTGGATAGTAGTTTGATGCTGGGCATGTCTGATGTAACTGGGGAAGATCTTAGTTAGATGATTTGATGTTGATTTTGGTTTGAAAAGATGATTTGCTCTAGAGATATTGGCCCTGAAGCCGTACTTCTGGACCAAATGGGGAGTGAGATCAGAGTGTTGTTATGGAAGATATCTTTGAGGCGCATGATGTGAAGTTTAGTGGATTTCTGTTCATTAAGAAGTCAGGATTGGTCCAGATGGGAGTGTGTTTGGTAGGTAAGAGGGTTGTATCTATGGTAGGGATTTTGAAACGAGGATGGTATGTGATGGAGCAGCTTATGAATGATAAGTCTGAAATATGGATTTTTTTTACAGAATGTTTGTATATGTACAGTGTATGTATGGGAGTTGTCAGATTGATTGGGACTGGTCTATTTGTGAATGTATTGAACTTGGTGTGCAATGATGTAATGAAGAAAGTTTGGTGCTTTAAGACCTGTTGGTGAGTTTGTGTGAGATGTGCAGTGGATTAAGTTAAAAAGTCTGTGTAGGTTGTTAATCTTTTAAATACTTCTGCAGGGGGCATCAGCATATCTAAGGTTTAGTTTTTCAGCTTGGAAATTTTTGCCCTCATGTTACTCTGCCAGCACTCAAGATAGCAGAGAAACAACTTCGTCTTCTAGGAATTACATTTATATATAACTAAACTGCAACAGCAAAAATGTTGTTTAGGAAACGTAATCCCATGCTGGATTACGTCAAGTCAGAGTCAATTTTTTTTTTTTTATTATTTATTTTTAATGAATGAATTAAGCACTGTTAACAACATGTTTGGGACTTGCCAAGTGCATAAATTAGCAAAATATCGTAATTATGCTAATAAAAAACGTAATTTGGTGTCATATCCAGGAAATCTTGTTATGTTTTTGTCTTGTGTCTATGTTGTCCCGTGGCTTCCGGTTTTATTTTGAAATCTACTCATCTCTCGTTTCTGGTAACTTTCCTCTTCCCCTTGTGTTTCCCCTTGGTTTGACTGTTTTCCCCGCCCTGATTGTTTCCACCTGTTTCCCATTACCTTGTGTGTATATATTGTCTGCGTGTCCCTTTGTCCTGTGCTACTTTGTCTTGTTGTATTTGTCAGTGATCTAGCTTGGTTTGTGTAAGATTTCCATGTTTATCTCCTTGTCAACTCAGGTTTTATATTGCTTCGATGCTTTGTTTCATCCTTGTGATTTTTTCATCTGAATTATTTAGTTACTTTGTCTAGTCCGTTATTTAGTTTATTTAGTAGTCTTTTCCTCATAAGAGTGATTTTTTGTTTCTAAATGATTGTAGTTCTCCTTTATTTTCATAGCGAGCATTTTTCCTCTAAGAGTGATTTTCTTTTGTACTTTGGTTTGCTTCCTGAGTCGTGCATTTGGGTTCGAGTCTTGTTTGGTTGTGACATTTGGTCACCCTTGTGTTTCCTACAAAGTTTATTTGCCATTGTAAACATAATTTTGAGGATGCAGGGTTGCGGACAACATAGTTCATGAGTTATAGTTATGGTTTATAGTCAAAAGCACAAATAATAGAATGCTTTGGTTAAATATGGGCAAGTGCGTAAAATGAGAAAAACTAAGTGGTTTATGGATTAATTTAGTTGTTGCTGTGAAATGAAACAGTGCTTGTTAAATGAAATCAAAATAAACATCCTGTTTCTCTGCTTTTATATCACGAACATCCTGAACTACGGGTACCTAAATGGCACAAAAGCTTGGCATTAACTTTATTCGGGCAGTGTCGTATTGCTGACCTAGCTTTCACATTTGGTTTCATGTCATTCCAGCACATTGTAGACGGGTGAAGTTGCGGCAGTACACTCTCTCTGTCAGAGAAAATCTGTCAGCTTTGACTGATTATGACAGCAGATGAAATGAGAATCTTTATAATTTGGAATCTATTGTAGAGGTTCACCAGCAGGAACATTGTTTCTCTGCTGGTGAAGTGTTATTGAAATACACAGTACAAGACTCCACTGGATTAAATTCAAGAGCTGGTTCAGTTGCATTCATTTCATTATGTATGAACTAAATGATCTCAGTGCTGCTTTAATTTTAGGGTTTATTTTGCTTATTTTGTGCTGCAGTTCTGTTAAATGCCGTTTTAGGCACAGTGTTTCTTGGCATCACGCTGCATTTCCCTCTTCTTATTGGTGTATTTAGATAAGGTGTCTTGACCATCATGTAGCTCTGTATGCTAAATTAAGTGTATTCAAATAAATAGCACATATGGGACAACCAGATTTTCTTAGGCAACACGTATGTCTGACACTTATGATTTGCTTATACAGTATGAGAAAATCTATAATACTCAGTTATTTGGACCCTCCCCCAATTATCCTTGTGAACTCAAAATGAGACTTTTCTCCCATTTAGTTATCTTGCAGGTTTTAGTCAGTGCTGAGAAACCTAGCTGTAACTCTTCACACTGAGCTTCCCCCACTGTCACGCCAAAGCACAGGAAGCCAATTAAAATTCACTGAGATAAACTCCAGGCTAAAGTTAAAATACTGTGGGACGCTGGACTTGCTAATTTAGAATAGATTTTTATGCCCTATATAAAATGACCACCACACGGGCTTCCACGAGTGGGGCTCTGCTGTGCTTTATTAACCCACTAATGATGCACTGTCAACTTGCCTAATATGGTTTTATACTGTATATATTCTTTTTTAATCCCCCACAGAGTTACTGTGTTGGATAATGGGAGCCTTCGGATTTCCAATGTTACTAAAATGGATGCTGGACTCTACACATGTGTAGCAAGAAACCAGTTTGGAGTAGCAAGCAGTGCCGGCAGTCTTTTGGTTAAAGGTAAGATACTATTTTCTTGACTTAGCTTCAAACATCAGCCCTTCTTGGTGTATTGTAAATGGCAGCTGGATATTGCTTGTTTATTATTTATTTCATCCCCATTAGCTGTTACCTTGGCAACACAGTCCATACCGTATACAAGACAACAATAAACCTCATTTATTAAGATAAAATCACCATTATACCAAACAATACAACTGCATCAACACCAACCATATAATATGCAAAACATTAACGGCGTGTTTGCTGTTTATGTATTTTAGGAATAGGATTGGTACAGTAATTATTTGTTAAAATCCTTTCATGTAATCCATTTGAGCATCAAGCTCCCTGCAGGTTTTGTTATCCAGCTCTTGTAATAAACTAACACATCATTTATGGTTGTCTGGCAGTCTGCACAAGAGGTCTGAGACACAGCCGACCAGTGCCACTTTTAAAATCAACCAACGCTGACCCTCAATGCACACTTGATGAACAAACAGTGAAGCGTTGCTATTAAGACTATATTAAGACTAGCCTCCTCTGACAGATATACAGTCCAATTGGTTGAGTGGCAGTGGTTGGAGGAAGCGAGACATGAGGCTCATTGCATTCACGCTCCTCAATGTTTAATTCATACTTTTTTTTGCACAGTGGCTCATAGCCATGCTCGGTTTGTTTAAGATTTCAATCCATTTAAATCACACACTTCTGCAGTGCAATGAATTTTCTAGGTCTTTCTAAAGAGCAGAGTCAACAGCAGTGCTCTATTAAGATGCCTTTTGGTGATTCCTCTTCACAAGTTTTTTGAATTGCAAATTGGCTTGCATAGAAGCCCAATTTGCTTTCTTTTTTTTTCTCTGCCACAGTCTCTTTGCATGTACGAATGTGTGGCTGTTATTAAGTATACTGTATATGTATGTGTGTGTTTAGACAACTGGTCAGAGGTGGATTTATTTGAGTATGAATTCAACTCCAAAAGCACAATACTTTGCAGAATAAGATTTTATGTACATATAGTAAATTAAACAAATATTTTTGGTTTTAATGAGAGCTCCAGCTAATTAATGCTTCTATCATCTTATTATCTTGTTATTGTTATCTGCCAGGCTTTTTTTCAACACCTGATTAATTGTTGAGTCTATAAAATGTCAAACATTACAAAGAAATGTTTCTCAGACACAAAAGTGACAGTTCCGTACTTTTTTTGGACCAAATAAAACTCAAAATTTTCACATTTGATGAGTGGGAAACAGCAAATGCTTGACACTGAATTGGAAAATGGACAGACAGTTAGCAACTAGCGGGAGAACATAGGTGAATGATAAGTGAATGATAATGGTGCATAATTACTAGATGTGTAAATAAGCTACTTTTTGCTAAGTTCACCATATAAACTTAAAAGATAATGATATGTAAATGCTATGTTCACAACTTGTTTCTGCTGCCCCCAAGTGGCTGAAAAATTATTTCTTGCAGGTTTAAATCAGCTTTCTGAAACAGGCCGCAGGCGTGTGCTGGTCCTCAGGATTCTGAAGTTCGCAGTTCACAGTTTGCTTTTCATCCTCCTGTCTAGTTAACTACATTACACTTGCCTTGATTCCTTAGATTTCACCAGGAGTTGATGTCAGCTACCACTTCATCCCAGACATATTATTTCAACTCTTCGATTGTGGTATTCACACATAGCAACCCACCCTAGCTATTCCTATGCTAATTCAAATGGAAACATAAAAATCCAGTCTATTCAGTCCCTGATCTAAACAATAAAAACTGCTTGTTATGGTTGTCTGAAATATACTGTCATTCCATAGGTTTACAGCATGAGAATTGCCATGCACAGTGTAAACTGTAGAGAATGAGGGAGCCAATTTGTGATTTTCCTCCCAGTCCATAACAGGAAATCAGCATCAAGCGTGACAGCTTTGCAATCGGGAGCAGAAAGTTCTGCTCTTCTCATTTTGCAACTGGTGCCAAACTTTCCTAAGACTCACCTGAAATGCACTGCCATGACCAGTCGGTTCTCCTTAGGGGGTGCGAGATAAACAAGCTGGCTTGTTTTGACAGAGCTGAATATAGACCTTTACTCCCTCTGACATGCTGCATTGGCTTGCCTGTCCATTAGATGCTTATGACATGCATGCATAATTCACAGTGGACTTGTGTATGGGCCTTTCAGCTTGTGCTATATTCTCTCCACTGCACTGCCGTTGAATGAGACACCCAGCTGAGACGGCCCAAGATTATGTTGATGCACACCACGCTGAGGATGAAATAGGATGACTTTTTGTCTTGGCACAAACAGAGCCAAATTATAGACTTGGTTCTGACCTGTTGTAATGGGCTGTAATGGAGTTTTTCTGTTTGTTTATTTTACTTTCTCACTGTTGTTGTTCAGTTATATGTAAGGCCGTGCTCTGATTTATGAAACTCAAAGAAAGAGACGCAATGTGAGCTCAAAGGTAATTTATCTTGTTGGTTAATATCAGGGGCTGGATCTGATGAAGGACAGCATTTGTTTTTGAGTGTGTCATACTTTTGCAATTATTTCTCATAACATAAAGAACAAAGAAATAAAAACAAGCTAGATCTACTTTGACAGAGGAAAGCCACTGTGCCCACAACTTTCTGACTCGGTGCTCCCTATTTCCAGAGCCAACTGCGATTACCAGTCCAGCAGGTCATCTGGATGTGACTGTCGGGGAGAGCATCGTGCTGCCCTGCCAAGTATCTCATGACCCCACGCTGGACCTCAAGTTCACCTGGTTCTTCAACGAGCAGCTCATCCACTTTGGAATCCATGGGGCTTATTTTGAAAAAGTTGGTGGGGTAAGTTCATTCATGTATTTAGATCCTCTGTTTCCATATCTTCAGGGTAAGACATGAAAGTATATGTTGTGGCCTAGAAGATGGCCATGTAATATTTCTTGGGATAAAAAAGAAGAAGAACTTCTGTATCCTCTTGACAACTCCTATGTTCCCTCTTGAACATGGTGACTGTGTGCTTATGACTTTACAACTTCAAACAGCTCACAGCTTCTGAAGACAGGCTTAAAGAAAAGCCATATGTGAATAGTTTCACTCCGTGTAATACTCTTTCTCTACATTCTCACTTTTTGTTATAGATTAAATTTTACACATATGCAATAGTTTAAAGTGACTCATAAGGAAGTGGATTATTTGAATTCCATTAAAACGATCATTAACACATTTACATCTCATTTCTCTAAAGCTTAATTTCAGCTTCATCTTTTGAGGAACAAAGTATTGAACGCATGCTCATGATGGATCATACAGATGAGTTTTTTTTTTTTTTTTGACTGAACAAGAGGGCTCTATGTTTGCCAGTTCTGCTTGTTAATAACACCTCCTTCATTGATAAAAGCAGCAACTAAGAAATCCATTATGCAATGTTCAGCCATGCATTACATTTGATCATCTAACACCAAACATATTTCTCTTTTAATTAGGAAAAGCAATTATGAGCTCTTGGCTTCTTTATCACCTCTTGTTTTGTTTTTTTTTTTCATTCAACATGATCATGAACAACAAGAGCTTTCTAATTGCACGTAGCCCTGCAGTTCCTTTAAACACCTGAGTCCATCTCACCACACACCTCCCCCCATGTTGTAGTAGAGAAAACTAGTGACATATTAATGATGATCAATGATCACATTACTTAAGCTTTCCTGATCTATATGAAAAGAGTGTTTTCTGAGCAAAACAGCCCCAAAACAGATTTTTTTGTCTGCAGTGAACTCAAGGAAATTGAAGCTTGTAAAATACAATAGCACTGAGTCACTGGTTTATATATAAGGTGTTGGCATCACCAATGTCGGTACTCCTTTAGATGTATGAATTCCAGTGTTTGATTTCTGTTTTTTACACACATTCCCTAAACATTCAAGTGGAGATGAAGCAAGTCTTCTCAATTCAGTACACAGTGTAAACTGAAGAATATCAATTTTAAGTTGCTGAGTGAGTAATGTGAAAATCATAAGGGTAGGAGCAGCTTAAGGTTGTAATATTACACCTTGAGTAAACACAAAGCAACAAGCTCCTTGAGCACTGGATTACAGATCAGATATGGGAAGAAATAACACATTGATTGGGTAAATTGAGAGCTGTGGTGATTTTCATATTTAGTATCACAGCGACAACATGGGGTAGTAATAGTTCAAACCCTGCAGCAGCATCATGTAATTCAGCTGATGGAGAACAAACTGTTTCCTGTAAATGTTGAACAGTATAAAAAATTGTGTGCCTCTAGCAGTGTTTCCACCGACCTCACTGTTGGCTACAACCCCCTTTCCCTTGTACAGCTCTAAATAGAGACATGCTCCTTGCATTTTATAGGGCTAATTGTTGCTGCTAGAGCTGGAGCCACACTACTTTAAGGGCTGTGAAGATAAAATTATGGGACGTGTGGTGTCTATCTGAAAAAAAAAAAAAAACAACAGTATAGAACAAACTTGAAATGCTGAATATCTTTGGCGTAATATACAGTCTATGGGTTTAATATACAGCGCGCTTAATATAAGCGTGCTGTATTACTTAAGATGAAAGAGAGATGAATAGGCTGACTGAAGGATGCATTGCCAAACTCCAGTAAACCACAGTCAGCATTTTCAGTACTGATTTGAAAAATACCAAATACCAAAATGTGGCTGTACATCTTTATATATATCGGATATTGTAGTTTGTAATTTTTGCACAGTTTTTTCATATAACTCATCACCGAAAAAATCATGACAAGTCAGCCTTAACATAAAGCTTTGCAGATACAGATGTGATGTTTAATGGACACAGAATGTCATCTACCTTTTATTCTATGTCTAAAGAGCACATAACCTATGATGACTGTATTTTGTAGAACTTACAGTCTCACTTGATTTAATAAGCAAGCTGGGAGGTTATTTTATTCCGCTGTAGATAAAATTTGCAAAAGTGACAGATCTGTGACCCATTCCATCCCCAGTTTTATTATTTTAATGATGGCGGGGACTTTCAAAGAGTGAATGACTTGAAGCAACTGAATTTTTATCTCTATAAAATGTCCCTGATTATACATCAAAGTAATTACTGAGTCTCATCCTGTTTCACAGTCCCTTATTTTCATAGATAAGACATCAACTTAGCACTAACTTTAAAGTTAAAAGCTAATAATGCATTTGGCATTGAATGGATGTCTGCAGAATAAATGGAATCGGAGTGAATAAAAGGGATAGAGCTGAAAGAAGCTTTTTAATTCCTCACAAAGAACTGTCCTCATAAATGATCACGAAAACCAGCACTCAGTCATTTGGTGTGTCCCTGGATTTGTGTTGTACCTTTTTCTTCCATAATGCAATAAATTGAATGCCAAAAGAAATCACTGTGACATTGCACTTGTTTCTGCAGTCCTTTTAGTTTATTTTGCAACTTCAAAATTTGACTCTTTTTTTTTTTTTTTTACTTTTTACTGATTTTCTTTACTCCTTCTGCTGTTTTTTTGTTTTTGTTTTTTCTAACTTCTGCACTGACAGCGCTCAGCTGGTGACATCATGATCCGGAACATTCAACTGAGGCATGCTGGGAAATATACGTGTGCCGTTCAGACCAAGGTGGACAGTGTGTCTATTGCCACTGATGTGGTGGTCAGAGGTAAGGATGTCCCTCAACATCTTGAATTTTTGCAGTAGAATTTCTTCCTCACAATCTGATATTGAAGCCTGGTGTGCTGTGCGACTTTTTTTTTAATGATAGATAAAAAAACTAAAATGATTTTCAAATGGACGTCTTCCCACTGTGTATACCACCTGACTTTGTTAAAAAAAAGAATATGCAGTAAAGCCCAAGGAGCTATTATGACCAGCTTTTTTTTTTTTTTTAATAGCTTTCTCATTTTTTTATTAGGCATGTCAAACCAAATTTATTTTCACCTGCGCTTTCTCCCATTATATAAGCAACCTCCAGCTCATAATGAAACTCATGCAATATGCAATGCAATTCTGACATGTATTTTTGAACTAACTTCCCTATATATCTGGTATTGATTTCCACCTGGACTACTAACAGTTACACAGCTGTCTTTTTTTAGACTCAGTGTAGACGTAGGGATTCAAATGCAAATCATGTTTTATTATTTGATTAGTTCAGGTACAGTACATGATTGACATATTATGGTAATTTGTTGACTGTTTCACTTATAGATACATGGTATGTGTGATGAATGAAAATAGCAATAGGAACCAATTTCTTGGATAAAGTAGAAGCAGACAAAATTATTTCTAACAACTTAGTGAATCCACCACAGTCACTTCCAGTATAAAGGCAAATAAAGAAATGAAGACACATATTTTTGTAACATATACAGTAGCTTCATCTTATACCCATAGTTAACACATCACAGCTTAGAGACAAAGTGCACACACATCACCACTGTTGCTACGCCATCGTGACATGCACCTCAAAAATATAACTATATGTCAGGGATAGGGCAGCTATGGAGACACCAGAGAAATGCTCAGTTATCCACCATCTGTCATCTTTTGTAGTAACACATTTAGCAAAGCCGTTTCTAAAACACATTTCCTTCTTGCCATGAATGTGACTCTTTTGCATGTTAATGCAATATTATACAAACACTATAGCTGAATGCATAGCAACCGTCTGATAGTCAATAGCTAGTCAATAAACAAACCTTCCATTCCATACGATAATGTGAATGAAAGCATGTGAACAATGTTATTGTGGGATATGTAATGAAAAAGATATGGCCTGATAACGTACACCGTATCGATGTTGTTTCAGTGTGGGAGGCACATGTTGTAGGACCGACATGCACCATGATGCAGAAACACAATTCCACCTTTGCCTTCCCACGTAAACTGAATGCTACTCATGACCCCTCATCACAGGTTACATACAATACAGTTTGTTCATGAGTTGTGAATAGTTTCACCTTGGGATTGATTTTTCCTAGACTGTTACATTTTTGTCATCTATAGAACAGGTCGAACTATCTGGTCATTCACAAATGAATCTAATTTGGCATAACAAAATGTTTCTTCTTTTCTATTCTGCTGATCATCTCGTAAACCCTGTGATTTACCTTGCAAACGCTGACTCCCACGTTGGGAACCACTGCTGTAGGGCATGCTATGATCTGTTAAAGTGCATCTGTGTAAATACTGCACTTCGGAAATACAGAAAATTAGATAAGAAAGACGACATTTGTTAGATTTTGTTTCTCATTTAGATTTCTTGCTATATTGCCATCAATGTAACAATGGACTGGTTGTAGTTAACCATTGCACTCTAGCTTCAGCAAGTGTTAGCAGCTGTTATCCACCCACTGCGTGCCTCTGTTCCTCTTGTCTTCATTAATCTCTACAGCATATATCATCCTTTGTGAGTGAACTGTGACAAATTATCCTTCCAGGTCCCCCAGGCCCCCCTGTCGACTGTCAGGTGACTGAGATGACAGAAACCACTGCCTCGTTGTCGTGGGGACCCGGCTTGGATAACCACAGCCCCATTCTCAGCTACACCATCCAGGCTAGAACGTCCTTCTCTCTCGGGTGGCAAGCCGTTACCCCTGGTAGGCATCTGTCGGTCTGGTGTAGGTTACGTAAATGTGAAGTTTACTGAGTAAATTTAAAAAGAGCGGAGTGGGGGCACGTGACTGGTATCCTTTTCAAACACCACACATGAAATGACAGTAAATAACACATCACCAGCTTGGCTTATTTTCAGTGCCAGATCTTGCAGGGCTGTGATGAAAGGTTATTTCTGTGATGTCTCTCAGTTCCTGAGCTGCTCGGGGGGAAGCAGCTGTCAGCCACTGTCACTGACTTGAGTCCCTGGGTGGAGTATGAGTTCAGAGTGCTGGCATCCAACAGCATAGGAACAGGAGAGCCCAGCAAACCCTCCAAAAAGGCCCGCACCAAAGAAATGCGTATGTATCAGGAGCTCCTTACATTTCCTCTGTTGACAACAGTGACACAAATTGTTTGCAAATTATGCACATAATATGTGGAGAAATTCTACTTCAGGATGGCAATTAGTTCCCTTCAGAGAACGTTATTGAGCCAGTGTATTTCAGGGAATTTTCTGTTTCCTCAGGACACATAATGTATAAATGAACCAAATTCACAACAAATATTGATGCCAGGTGGCTTCAATCAGACAGTGTCACCTGTATGTGTGTGTATGTATGGACAGGGAAAAACAAAACCTCTTTAGGGGAGTGTATTAAAACACATAAAGTAAAGACAGTAAGTTTAGGTAAAAGCCAATCAAAGCATCAATGGATTAAAAAGAGATTTAAATATAAATCTCCCATTTCAAATGTGTACATAAGCAGCTGTTGGTAAAGATTTTTTATATATATAACATACTCATGCAACCATGTGCACATACATTTACCTACAGATACACAGATGAATACACATGTACATATACACACAAATATTTATATAAATATACTCTCTAACCTAGTACACGGCAGTACTTTCTAATTTCATTAAGTGCTTGGATTTATCATAGTATCCAATAAGCGGCACATTAAAGTATGAATTTAAGAAAGGTTGAATACCACTTCCTCTACCAACTTCTCCCATGTAGTAATGAGCAACAGAATAGTCCATATTTTCATTTCAGATACTTGAGTATACAAACCTCTACCGGTACATACTTTACACTTACACTGTGGCTCATCTTACAGTTCCCAGGGTGACTCCAGCCAGAGTGAATGGTGGTGGAGGTGGGCGTTCAGAGCTGGTCATCACATGGGAGGTAAACATGCAATTACATACATTAAATTTTTTTTTTCGTTTATGTGTGCATGTGTGTATGTTTAGCATATTTGGGTTAGTACATGTGAATGTGTTTTTATTTCTGTGCTTTATTTACATACCTACAGTGAGTGAAATTGTTAATTGGAAATTGAAAATGTATATTAGACGTACAATACAAACCTCTTTATAATGATATTGATCAAATGCAACATTTCTGAAATATTGCCTTCTGTAAATGTTTGTACAACCTTATTTGCATCATGTTTGTCATTCAATTATATTAATATGAAACTGGAATATACAAAGAACACCTCTCCAGCTCTGTTTGGATAGTTCATCTATACTTCTCCTCAGTATAAAACCATTTAAGCAGACAAAATGATAAATTCATGCAAGGCTTGCAAGTACAGTACCACTCTCAGCACTATTCTTCTAAGTGCCCTAATCCATGCATAGCTGAATTTCTTTTAGGTATTAATATCTTTCATATCAGTCATCTTGAGTCATTCCTCTGAGTCATCTCATACCTCCTTAGCCTGTTCCTGAGGAGCTGCAGAGCGGTCCTGGCTTTGGCTACGTCGTGGCTTTCCGCCCACTTGGGGCTCCAGGCTGGATGCAAGCCGCTGTCACATCCCCGGACGCCTCTAGATATGTCTTCAAGAATGAGAGCATCCCTCCCTTCTCCCCTTACCAAGTCAAAGTTGGGGTTTACAACAACAAGGGAGAGGGCCCTTTTAGTCCAGTGACCACCATCTACTCAGCGGAGGAAGGTGGGTACTGTTACAAGTACTGTCTTTAATCCAATTTTAATAATTGTCATTTTAAACACAGACTACCATGTACCCATCGATGGGTATGAAGAAAGTGTTCTGTGTAGCATGAACTGGGTCTAAAATCAGAACACATACCTATAAAGGCCTTGGAAACATATTTTCTCAAACAATTTCTTACTAAGACTGATGCAGTCAAACTTGGTGTCAAAATTAGAACGGTTTGGGTTATTTCACAGTGGAGATTTCTTTATACGTGTGTATTCGTCTGTGCTCATCTCACCAGTTTGTTTGGTCTCAGTTGGGAAAAGGTGATGTCGGACGCGCCATGAACCAATTGGGATTAAGCAATATTTGAATCGAAATATGGTGACAGCTGGTGAGTGGTCTGCTTATGTTGAGAGACCACGGTCAGTTTCATTATATCAGCCATGTCCACACAGTTCCGATGAACCAGGCCAGCTGAGTTTATGACTGTTGAAGTTGTCATAAATGACAACTTTAACTTTGACTGTTCCACATTGCACGGTATTCAGAATTACAGAGGACTTCTTAAGGAGAACACAAGTTTTAAGGAGCTGTAACGTCATGTTCAGTGGACAGACTAATGCCACCGCTAACACTTGCAGGTAGTAGTGGCGTTAGCAGGTTTTGGTTTAACATTAACAACAACAGAGTAAAGACTGTTTATCAGGAAAAGCTGACCAATGAAAAATTAAAGGTATTTTTTTTCTGCCAAAGGTTTATTTATGAAAAAAAAAAAAAATGGCCACAGAACCTGAAAGGCATTTTCCAAACATGCTTATCTAACTCTGAAGTGTCTTGTAAACATTTAGTTGTACAAGAAAGTCTTAATTGTTTCTGGCTAAGTAATTTAAGGAACTTTTGGGCCGTGAGATAATTTAGAAGAGTTTAAAACTCCTTCAGTTATTTAACAGAAACCATATTACCCTACATGTGATCCATGTACACACGTCCACAAGATACCTAAAAAGAAAATAAAGATGCTTAGATGTCTTTTCCATCGTTTCCATCACAGTTTCTGCACCAATAAACATACAGTCTTCTCTATGGATTTGAGTGATATAAATTCCAGTGAAAAACTTTTTCTACAACACATGATGTTGGAGCACTCAGTCATCCTTCCACATTGGCATGACTAAATTTGATAGAGCTACAGTACATTCGATAAGTTAGATTGTGGACGTGGGTGTACTGAATCCATGTCTTCTTACTATCCTGTGTGCCTTTCAGAGCCCAGCAGAGCTCCAGGGAGGCTGAGGGCGAGGAGTATATCAGCGTCCGAGGTAGAGGTCACCTGGAAGCCGCTGGCCTGGAGTAACAACCGCAGACGCATCCTGGGCTATGAGGTCAAACCAACACATGCCCACACACTAGGACACACATAGTGGATACTGCCAGCAGCCTTTTTTTGTATTTGTGTCTATAGGATTGATTATTCATTCATGAAGTACAGTACATGAACCTGATGAAGTCCTGCAGGAGACATGCCCACAATTGTACAGTTGCAGATGGAGGTATTAGGTTACAATTTAGGTCCAAGCTGATAAAGAATAAACTGTGAATTTGTTTTTGTATGTTTTTAGTTGCAGTACTGGGGTGAGAAGGAAAAGCAGGACACAGCCAATGTGATCAGGACAGTGGGGAATAAAACTTCAGTGCTCATCAGGGATCTGGAGGGCAGCAGTACCTATTACATTTCCCTCCGGGCCTATAACAGCGCTGGCTTGGGACCACAGAGCATCACGGTCAATGTCACAACCAAGAAACCACGTAAGGGCTCACAACATATTGTGCGGACTGACTGTGTGTTGTTGTGCAATGCTTTCCTTTTTGTATGTTTTTTTATGTATGACTATAGGTTCATGATACATTTGGTTTATCAGTTCACCCATAATGCCTCACCAGTTAGAATGAAAGAAGGAAATATTCACTATAGAAGAGCATATCAAAGGTGCCATGTGTTTTCATCTGTACTGTTAATTTTTACATTCAGGGTTTCTCCCCCAACATACAGTGTGTGTATAGCTGAGGCTTAAACGTATTTACTCTGTCAAAAATCATTTAGAGAGCCATTTTTAAAAAAAAAAGTTTAGCAGTCTTCTTATCTCCTTTCCTCTCTGTGGGCACATTGCTTTGTTTCTTGGCAGTGCACCAATATGAATAGGGTAACAATGGGTGGTTTGACATACAGGCCAAGCTGGCAAATGATGAGATGTTTCCAGCTGTGGAAGGATTCCCCTAAAAACACCGGCCGACTCTCCTCTGCATCTCATTTCACCTGTTAGTCTTCTTCTTCTTCTTGTTTATGGCTTGCACACACTACATACTTAACCTCCTTCGTATGTGTATCATGCCATCTGCGTGCTCGTGCACATGGTTGTTGAAAACGAGAGGCAAATAGGACAAGGGCCCACTAATCAAAACATGGAGCCACTAGTTGTTGAAAAAAACTTCACATGGTAACTTTAACTCTCAGACAGATGTGTAGCTACTAATGTTTATGTTGGATAATAATTATTAAACTAAATTGTCCACACAGTTCTAATGTTGCTCACTCTTGCATGTCTCATCTTGCGTCTGTAGCCACCCCCCCACAAAGAGTTACACATAAGACTGTTCTCACTCCCACACGCAAAGCATATTCCTAGAGTCACTGTTCATTCCTGACAGTGGGATGATAAACTGATAATGAGAAATCTTCTTCATGCCAGGTTGATTCAGGACTCCATTGTTTATTGACTGGGCAGCTTGTGGTGTTTTCTCCATCTTTTTTTCCTCTTCTTCTCCTTCCTTCTCCAGCGCCCAGTCAAGCCCCGGTCAAAATAATGTGGAACACGTCCAACTCCAAGGTCATCCTGAAGTGGGACCAAGTGCATGCTCTGGAGAACGAGTCAGAAGTCACAGGATATAAGGTAAAAAGCTGACAGTTTTACACTTCTCCAGTAGCGAGGGCTTAAATCGAACTGGCTGCAGCTCTGATGAATGAATGGTTTTATAGATTGTGACATAACAGTGACTGACAGACTGTCACTTGGTCCATTTATTCCATATGAGTACACTTTTTTCTGTGTGTGTGTGTGTGTGCGCCAGTTTTGACTCCACTCATATCTACGGACACACTGATTTTGCTGATAAGTAAAGAAGCATCTAAACTTCTCATAATATTGTTGATTGCAGTTAATTTGGAAGAACATGAAGCCCTGTTTCATACTGAAGTTGCTCTGGTGTTATATGCAGTTGCATGTTAATTTAATTTTTGAAGAGTGTTTGTACATAACAACAGTCGATTGTCATCTTCCCATATTGTGACATTTGAGTTGTCATAGCAGCTTAATTTGCATAGCATATGTTTTAATAATTACTTCAGGGATTGTATTTCAGGTTGCCGTGAATCCTTTTGCAGTGCCATTTTTCTTATCAGTCAAAAAAAAGAAAAAAATTAATTTGCTGCCTCCTTCATTTAGAATGTGAAACTGTGGATCGGGGGTTTTACTCACCTGCGGTCGCTGCACACATTCGCTTCTCATTACACTGAAGGGGTCACCTGAAAGTGGGTCTTACTCCATCCTCAGCCCATCCACAGTCCAGAGTCAAGCTGCTGCTGAAACATCAGGACTGACGCCTCTCTACTTTAACCTTAACTCTCCTGTACTCTCTCCTCTGGTGATCAGAAACCTACTGAAATTCATCCTTGTTAGTTTCAGAGGCAGCACATTACATCTCCCGGAGCAGTCTGAAAGAGGCACCAGCTAGAACTCAGATTTTCTTGTCAGTGCACCATCAACAAGAACACCCTGAAACCACTCATATGATATATAGTGTTAGGAGTTTCATTTGTGCCTTGCCTCGCATTGTCATCATCCTTCCCTCTCTGCTTCCTCTAGGTGATGTACAGCCAGGACAAACACAGCCGTCCCAGTGTGGTGGAGACCAACACCACCTCCTTGGAGTTGTCGCTGCCGGTCAACCAGGACTACGTCATCCAGATTAAACCCTTCAGCGAGGGAGGGGAAGGCAGCAGCAGCCGCCAGATAACCATCCCCAAGATAGCAGGTGGGACAGTCCTGACACATGAAACATGAAAACGATGTCTGTCTCCATTCGTGAGATGTCACTGCAAAAACATACGATATATATAATTCAGTTGAGATAGTGCTGAGTCTTGAAAAACTCTACCTGCAGATACCAATACACTGATGTTTAGAGCATATGAGGAATTATTTTGTGTCGTTCTGATTTGATTTCTTCTATCTTAAGAGGATCTCTGGGAAATCCCAGAGAAAGACTGCAACGTTGTTGGTATTCGTCAAAGATCAGTTTGCAAGTTTAAAAATACTCTCTAGCATTCCAAACATATTCTTCAGTTGCCTTGTATTATGGTCTTTTGAGGCTTCTGTTTGTAGATAAATTGGTATCTCTGATATTTATGAGGTATTTTTTTCCCATTAAGTGTTAGTGCAAAATAGTGAGTCTTCAAATAAGCCATTTCTCTCTTTTATCTTTAGCAGTAAAATACAATCTCTTATCCACAGACTGAGAAGTATATATCATAAAACAACAAAATGGGCTCAGACATGCATAGAATATTGCCGGTAGCTGGTTGTTTAAAAGTGGAATTTTTTTTCTTCTCCCTTTTAGTCAAACTGTGG
Source organism: Toxotes jaculatrix (assembly GCF_017976425.1). Lineage (NCBI taxonomy): Eukaryota > Metazoa > Chordata > Actinopteri > Toxotidae > Toxotes > Toxotes jaculatrix. The sequence continues at coordinate 14,538,218 of NC_054395.1, read as the reverse complement.
CTGTTGCTGTGCCCACCTCAGCAGTCTAGCTCTTTGAAAGTCAGGTTGTCTCACAACTGAGCGTAGCACACTAGTGCCATCTATCGCTGCAGTTATGTACTCACACCACAGAGTTCTTTGTACTGTGGATGCATTTTGTTATATTTGGTTTGCTGTGTTTTGTGCTGTGATGATTTATGTGAAATCTTCATGTCAAGAGTTCATCCTTTGAAGGGCTATTTCTTTTTATTCATTTTCATTCCACACCAGACATTAAGAATACAAGACCATTTGGATTTTTGATTTGTTTGTGCATTTCAGGCTCCATAGCCATGGGAGCAGCCCCAGAGGTCTCTGCATTTCCCTTGGTTAACCTTGCAGCCCTAATCCTCACAGCCAGGACAGTGCTATGACAAACATCTGCAGGAACCAGGCACTACAGCTGCTTATTAAGAGGAGAAACAGCAGGTCAAAGACAACAAAAGGCTGACAGCAGCATTTCCACCTGCTCCCTACCCTACCCTACTGTGTCTTTCCTCTTCTCTCTACAAAGATCTCTTTGTGAGGAAGATTCTTTTCCTCTACCTTTGTAAAGGAGTTACTGAAAGGAACTGGCTCTTTCAGAAGTTGCATTTATGGAACTGAAAGGACACCGTGACTCGACTGCAGTCTCTTTGAAGATGTGTTTTTTTTTCTCTTTGCTCCCTTCTAACCAGTGGATATTCTCATATGGTTTTCACATTGGAGGCCCAGTGTTGTGTGATGCACAATAGGATGTGTATATGTTTCCTCTGTGGGACTGTGCAGGTTTTGTTAAACAGATATATATGTACCACTGGTCTTTTTCTTGGATGAATGGATTGTATCTTACCTGGGGACGGAGGACACCTAAAGCACTTACATAGCTCATTCTGAAATGAGTGAAGTTATATTTAAGCTTGATTTAAGACAAAAAAAAAGGATTAAATCATTTTCCTCCTCTCTCTGGAAACTTCCTGAACTGTGTCAGAAGGAAAAGTAACTTTTACTAATCCCTGCCAAGAAAAAAAAAGAAAAAAGAAAAAAAAACAGGGAGCTAAGCCTCATTGCTTTATGACAAACCAGATTTGGGGACCTTTGTAACTTTGCCTGGATTTCATTCATGCTTTTACGTTATACCACGTTATGTCGAAACCTCAGAGTTGCCATGGAACTGACTGGAACCAAAGGTATTGAGCCAGCGAGGCTCAGTTCCACCTGTTGTATCATTGTGAGAAAACGCAGCGTGTACGCACCCAATATGGCTTCCATCGTAAACAGCAGACTTGTGTTGATTAATCTGTGTCTTACCTTCCTCCCTCATCCATGATAAGTGTGTAACAAAGGCACGCTGAGCCGTGTGAGCCTCATTGTTGTACACTGTATGTATGAAATCCTCAGGTCCCAAATGAGCCTTAAGTCTTATGATTATTATCCACGTTGTTATTATTCCAGACATGTTTTATTTATTTTCCTCTTCTGTTTGTTCCACATTGTGTTTTGGCTCACTCATGCTTTAATTTATGAATAGCTGACCTTACTTTACGCTGTGTTGAGATTTTTCACTTTTGTTACTTTGTAGATCATACTTTTGGGCGTTTTGGGCTCAGAAACAACATGCCTTTCTCCCATGTCTTTCATGATGAGCACTGTAATACAGTACGAGTGGCAGTGATAACTGACTTTTCTAACATAGCTTATTACAAAGTCAGGATGGTATTTTACTGTCAGCTGCTGTTGGGCATGAGATTGGTCAGTGTACGTACCTACGTTGCTTAGGATGTCTGAATGGATCAACCTGCTTTTAATAAACATAATGCCATTTTCCTCATTTCCTTTTTTGATGTCAGAAGCGGCCAAAAGGTTGCGGATTTCAAATGTAAGTGCTGCTTCCTTGTCGGGCCAATGCAATTTGAAGTGAGGCACTTATCGTCCACCACAGCAGATGGAGTTTGCTCTGGAAAAAAAAACTAGCAAGTGGACCTAGAGGTAAGAATTCTTTTTGTTTGTTTGTCAAACTAAACTGTTTCCTGCATAATGAACAAACTTTTACATTTTCATTAACTTGACATCAAGGTCACGGTTAAAAAATAAGTGGCTAGGGTTCAGCTGAAAAGAGCATGAACTCTCAGTTTGTATTCATGTACATAAACCAGAACCGCTACTGTTAATCTGAGTCATACTTGTGAGTCAAGGTTTGTCAAATTATTTTATACCACTTATTTTATTTAAGTATATTGTGAACAGTCAGAAAACACATCTTCATGCCTTTGTGGAGGACACTGTTTCAGAATTCACAGTTTTGGCTGGAAAAAGTACGTGAGCTGTTGGCAGCTCTGCACCAGAAATTAGTTTAACCAAACGAATCGTGTAGCTGTGTGTCAATAGCCTTCCAGCACATTTCTCTTTACAAAAACACTTTAAATTCTTTCTCATGTTTGGAATTTCTTGCACGAAGCAAATTGCATCCAATTAAAGATCAGGCTTTGACTTAGCAATTTCAAAATGTAAATTGCCGAGTTAATTTGGTAAATGTTAATCTCTTCAAGCCCCTCTGTTTTATATTTATTTCTGTGCTTAGGGCCATTGTTCGACTGTGTGACCCATCTCATATTTTCAAATCACATGAGCGAGTTAGAGAAAGAGCAGTGTTTTTCTCTCTGTTATCCTTCCTTGGATGCTCCTGATCGATATTCTGAAAACAGATACTCATAAGGGCAATCGATTTCTGCAGATCCATACCTATAAACAGTGAGTTTGTCACCTTCTTGAGATTTGTTTGGTGCTTTTGCAGTGATCTTTACACTCACTGCCCTCACAGGGTAGAGAGCATCAATTTCTTCCATACTATAAGCTGTATCTGCTTGACCGTGAGCTATAACAATTAGCAGTCGTGCCTCAAAAGGTACTGGGTCGTGTTGAACTGAATATCACCACAAGAAATAGATTCTATAATGTCCCTTTCACAGAGATCATTTTCCTAGAGGTTCAGATACCAAGGAACAACGTTGTTTGTGTTAGTTTTAATGCAGATTGTGTTTACACATATGTTTAACTCTTCATCTTAGCTGTGTATAGGCAATAATTAGTACTTAAACAGACACTGGTAATGAAACATATTTCATTCTCGCCCATTTTTCCAACACTACAAGAAACATTTCTTTTTTTATTTGTTCATTTACTTAATTTGCAGTCACCTTAAATTAATTGATAAATTCTTTTCCCTTAACAAAACCTAAAACTAGATGCATGTGATTCAGAAAAACACACACACATTCTCACACATGCATACATTGATATGTAAGTAAACCAAAACCTCATTTTATACCTCATCGTTGTTTTTTCATGATCCAAAAATACTGTAGCTCTGCTTCATTATTGGTCCTGGAGGACAAATATGCACATAGCAGCCGTAATAAGACAGAAAAACGTGGTAGAGATCAAACAGAGAGATTCCCCTCTCATCATGATTTTTTTTTCTCTCTTTCCTCTTTATTCATTTCGAAGGAAAGCAAGTACAATGTACAGCAAAGACACAGCACCAAGCAATGGAGAGCAGCAGGAGCAGAGGAGATGAAGCTGCTGTGGTGGAGGAGCAGGGCTCTGTACAGAGAGGAGTGGGCAAGGTTTAAGGGTCAGCCAGAGGTCGTCCAATCAGACTTCGGCATCAAGTGTCTCAGCTACAGCCTGAGTGTCTGCCATTAATCACAGTCTGGTTATTACATGTCAGATGTCCACGAGCAGGGCTTTTCTGGACAGAGGGAAGTAAGTTTGACCTTCCAGGTTGATCCAAGAATGATTCAGATGATTTTGCCTCTAGTGAACAACGGTGAGAAGAATGGTTTACAGCTGGGTTATGCTTGATGTTGCTGCAAAGCTCTCTTCGTATAGGTAACTGGTGCCCCCTAGTGTACATGAAACCTGTGGCCATTAACTACTTGACATCTTCACAATCCACCAAACGCCAGCAAATATACAGTACAAGTTATGCATGGCTGCATTATTATTATTAATTTTTTTTTTTTTTTTTAAAGAACCTTCCAGTTTGACATCCATAGCCATGAGATAACCATCACTTTAAAGGATTTGGAACCAAAATATAAAACACAACAGGAGTTACACTACACATGTGAAACGTTAACTGTAAAGTTCAGTGTCTGAAAGCCAAAGCTACACCTCAGGAATACTTTCATAAACCTGACATGACAGTTTTTAACATAGATTTTTTTTTTTCCTCAATTGAATGCTTTTTTTCTTCTGCATATATTGATTTAAATGCATGACTTTGTGCATAAAAAATGACTTTTGCAAGGAGACTTTGGGAGGAGGAGATTTTGCAGGTAATATTAAAGACTCCATAATTAAAGGACAATGTTGCCATGTCAAGTTTATGCGTTTGACTTTCTGGCACTTGTGTAATTAAAAGTAGCTTGTTCATATAAAGTTATTTCATACAAAATCAGAGTTTGTACAACTTGACTGCTACCTTAATTGGCACACTACTTGTCTATGGCATCCCTCTAACATTCATGTACCATATCACACACAACTAAAAGTTCAAAGATTCTGCCCCTACTGTATATTTTATTTGTTTATAACACTGTACTTTGTTTGACAGAGTATTGGAAGGACTGATGCATGATGCCATTTCAGCGGGGAAGTTTAAATGATGCAGAAAAGAAACAGCTATGAAAAACAGCAGTTACCACAACTGAATGTGAGTATTACAGGTCTACTTTGCTGTGCTGCTTTATGGGGAAATGTAATTAAAAGCAAACTGATATGTGAAGATATATTAAACAGCACCAGTGGCTGGAAATAAGATGAAACAGTTAAAAAGGTTGTAACTGGATGTGGGGATTAACAAACAACCCAATGCATTGTGTTCTAGATATTTTCTTCAGATGAATACCCTTCATTTCCCGTCCGGAAACTTAATTTCCTTTTTGAATATGTCAGAGCTTCAGATTTGACTTCAGATTGTGAATAATTCGTCCTTTACATCTTTGATTGATGATTTTTCATGGTGTTCCCTCTATGATCCCGAATATCGCAATCCATCCTCCTTATGAGTTAATATCCATATTACTCAATTACAATCCAATAATGCAAGAAATTATCATGCAAATTATTATCTCAAATACTAGTTTTACTGATGCAGCAGCCCGTTCTGGGACTTGAACAAGGGTGTGAGCCTAGTCTATGTACTTACTACACAAAATGGCCAAAGTGCTGTTATATCCAGCTGAATTCTGAAAGCACGTCTAAAAGGCTGGGAAAAGGAGAGAAACAGGGCTCAGTCTGAAACATCAGCATGCTCAGAAACTACATCGCCACCATTTGAATAAATGCAACAGGTACACTGTGTGTATCAACAGTGTTGACAGAGACATCTGCAGAAATTCTCAAAAAGTCCAATCAAAGTCCGTCATGATGCTGCAGCACCTTGAATCTTGCATACTTGCCACCCACACATTACGGTGAAACACTTTCTACAGAAAATCTTAAAAGTGAGACAGATAGAGGGAAGTTTGGGGTTCAGACTACCTCCGACTTTAGTCCTTACCAAGCCTTTGAACAAATACCACCAGAGGGCCCTGTGGGCACAGCATGATCCTTCCTAATCAGTGTATCCTCATCAGTGAGTGTGATGTGGGTGGGGCAGCACCCTTTGATTCGACTGGCTCTGCAGGAGTGAAAAATAAACATTGGATTTCTTCTGCTCTCGCTAAACCCTGCTTCAATGAATGTTTTAACAGTACTGGAGCTACATGTAATGGATTTTTCGACTTACTAGCAAAGTGTAAGCACAATGAATAGGTTTTTTCTTTTTTTTTCAGCACACAGCAGGAGTTTGATGATTTCTTGTTACTGAGTACAACAGGACGGACATGTAAAAGACATGAGTGCGGGACCATTTAGTTTCACATATTTCTTATTTTCCAAAAGATTCTTTCTGCATGGGATGTGTCGCAACATGACAAGTCACCTTGGATTAGTCCACAGTGTGAACGAGTGCACAGATTATCTAAACAAACCCCTTCTACATTAATTCCCTTTGACCTTTGAGGAGTACTGAAGCAAGTGGTTTGAATATAGAGGCCCTGAGAGCTTTGCAGGGAATTTAGTTGGATTATCTCTTTAATTGTTCCAGATGTTTTGGAATTCTGGTGGCGTACGGTCGACCGATCAAAGACCATTAGTGATGTTTACTGTTTACTGCAGCATCACCGGCAAAACCACTCCATCAAACGTGAATGATTTCAACAGTGAAATGCGTCAATTAAAAATAAAACAGAAGAATCTGAAAAGAGTCCCAGTTCAGCTTTGTGTATGTACAAGAAGATCCGTTTGAGCACCACTGGCAGTAGTCTTATCAGTAGGGATGGTGGGTGGCAATTTCAGGTCGGGCAATGACACTTCTGGTCCAAAGGGGGGCACTCTCATCTCAGCAAATCAGGACTGCAGGTTAAAAAAAAAAAAAAAAAAAAAAAAAAGAAGAAGAAGAGATAGTCAACTTGAAGGCTAAATCTTGACCAGATATTATCGTTTGGAGTCAAGATGACACCTGTACCTCTGATGCACCGTGTCGGTCCTCAGTGGACGATTCTGTTTCCCTGACAACAACTGCCTTGGTCACCTGCATGTCTGGATGCTGCTGCTTGGCTTCCTGTATTGCAATAGCCAGAGCCTGCAAGCAAAGAGTGAAGAGTGTGTTTAAACGTTTGAGCACTTCATACAACTTTTCTAAAGATTTCTGTTAGTTTTTTTTTTTTATTTCTGTGTTTTTGAGTCCCAGTTCAAATTTGAGACTTTTTTATGCTAGTAAAGCATTAAAGGATCAATAAACATTTGAAAATTTAAATACTTTTCCAAGAAAAAAATATATAATATATACAAGATATACTGAGTGCAAGAATCCAAGGCTTAAACCCTGATTCTTGTTATATCAGTGTCTAAATTTAAAGATGTTAAAGGTTCAGATAAAACAGATTCTAAATCCTTCCATAACCAAAATAATACACCATCATTTGTAGAAACATATTTCTTATCTACAAAGATTCAGCCACTAAAAAAGCAAAACCAATAACCGCTGACTTCCTGTACACAGGGTTCTTTTGATTTCACTGTTTCATCCACATTTTATTTGTCCACTTCAGCTCACTTGTTCTTGGTCTACATCATCGTCTCCTGTGATTATGATCCTCTTCTCGATCCTGGTCTCTGAATATCCTCCTTTCACCGTCTGCAACACAGAAGAGTTTTTCTTTTCTTTTCTCTGAATGAGGATAAAAGATACTGAAGCAAAGTAAATAGATTCACTAACATGACAGAAATCTAAGTATTTTTGCCTTGACTGTGTTTTTTAGCAATAAAAAGGACCATGTGCTTGTGAAAATATCATTTGTATGGAAAACTCTTTGGAGCCATAAGCACAGGTCTGAACCAATTCTGGGTCAACAGCTGTTCCTGAAATGTTCAGTAAGGACAGAATCAGCAGAATTTGAGCTTTTAAACAGTATATAATTGGTCAAGTTGTTGGAAGACTGAATCCAGCACAGACCAAAACACAAGTCCCACAGGTGAGAATTCAGACAGAGGAGATGAGCTGCACCTCATCATGCTGCAAAAAATCACTTTATCATCGTTATACATCAAATTCTATGGTTTGTAAGTTTTATTTAAACTCCTCTACCTTGGTGACATGAGTGGTTGCCGAGGTAACATTTTCAGTGACCAGGATGGGCGACCCCGACGCCTCTCGTCCAAGGCTACCCATGTGCACCTGAGAAAGAAACAGCCAGCAGCATCAGGCAAATACTGTAAACACAAACACACACGTGTGTATACAGTGCTTAACATATATATATATATATGTGTGTGTGTGTGTGTGTGTGTGTGCACTCATCTTTACAGATAAGACAAACTGATTCTTTTTGTGATATTTTAAAAGATCCAGTCAGTCACATATTCATTTGGTCTTTGTAAGTAGGCTTAAACTCTGGAGAGCAGGACTGAGTCTGCTGCAGGTTGAGTTAAAATTGGAGAGGTCCTTCTCTTTGTACTCACAGGGGATACACTCTGCCTCGTAGAGTATGAAACCTCACTTAGGCCAGAGATACCGTGATCCTGAAACAGACAAATTCATTATGTGACTCATTTTAATTCAGAACAACTGACACGCAGCTTCATCGCAGCGTAGTGACTGTTTTCAGTTCCAGTGTCCTACAAATGTTCTCCTTCTAATTAAATATGCAATTAACCTGATCTGTGAACTCCACGATGGTTGTGGTGACCTCTGACCCGTTGGGCTGAGTCTCCGTCCTGACGTCTGTCTTCCTTACCGCCGGCGTGGGCATGACATCGCTGGCCTCCCTGCTCAGAGGTGTGACGGCAGGAGCGCGACTGGCCTCTCTGTGCGACTGCTCTCTGTCCACTGACGATGACACTGGCACTGACCTCTTTGGTTTTTTGGGAACTACAGGCTTGAGAGAAGAAACAAAAAAAGTTTTAGTTTGAACACATGCCCTGCCTTTTAGTTCAGAAAAGGTTCAAAAAGGTAAAGCTGGAAAAACCTAAGGATACAGATTGGCATTATGTTTCAGGCTCTGTGCTTAAGAGAGATGCTTTTATCTCAGATGTAAGACAAAGAGGAAATAAAAACAGGAAAGAGGAAAGGTGGAAAGTTCTTTCTTCTGTATCCTTCAGTTTTGCTTAATAAAGAGCATTAAAATCTAAACATGTTCCCCATCTGCATGTTTGATTAAAGCCACTGACTGTGTCTTTTGTCTTTTGTTCATTTCAGTGTAGCAGAAGCATCAATATTCTGTATATACAGTGACAATTCAGATGTGAATACACCGCATTCTTTTAAATTATTTATTTATTTTTATTTGAACCAGAGTGGAAATATTGTCACTGCTCTGTTTTTGTATGTTTCATTCATGTTCACATTGACCAACAACAGCACGTGAAAACTAGAGCTTGTAAATAAAACTCGTCAACAGCTCGCTTTGGGGGCCTGTCGTCACGCTTTGCAGGAATCTTGGGTAGCAACTAAGAGGGTGTGATGGTGGCGTTAAAAGGTGGGGGGTGTTGGGGGGAAGATGGGAATTTAGTCCCACTTTGTTTTTGTTTTTGCTTTTATTTTTCATGTGCTTACTGTTAAAGAAAATTCATGATTTCCAGCCATTCTGTGGTACATTCATATTCACCTACACTGAGGTTTGATTGAAAGAGAACCAAGATTTATATTTTCAGTTGCCTATAAATAGCACAGTTCTTCTCACCTGCCTGAACAACTCAAACAAAAGGAGCAGAAGCCTCTAAGTCAGGGGTGTCCAAACTGTTCCACAAAGGGCCGGTGTGGCTGCAGGTTTTTGTTCCAACCAATGAAGAGCACACAGTTTGACCAATCAGCTGTCTGAAGACTGAAATCAGTTGATTAAATGAGTCAAGTCTGGTGTGCTGCTGCTTGGTGTAGAACAAAAACCTGCAGCCACACGGCCCTTTGTGGAACAGTTTGGACACCTCTGCTCTAAGTGCTGCAAACACACTTGAGATGAAAACATTGTTCTACCTGGACATCATGCCGTTTGACCTCTGGTCGGACTTCTTCAGCTTGGACTTGCTTGGCCGGAGGGCTGCTGCTGGCTCCCCTGGACAGAGGAGGAGCCGATACTAACGGAGGAGGTGGTTCCGAGGGGCCCTGCTGCTGAAGTAAGTCGATGCCTAAGCACAGACCCCCGTCAGGCGACAGATCCCTTTCTCCCAGCTCTGACATGCCCCTGGAGAACTCTTCCATGCCCGTGTGCAGGTCTGTGAGGACGGTGAAGTCCACTTCGGCCTCCAAGCTGGACGTGGAGCTGACTGTGATGCTGGAACATTTGCGTTCGATGCCCAGGTGGGTTTCCCTCAGGTACAGGATCTCGTGGTCCTGGTCATCCTCTGATACAGAGCCCAGGCGTCTTTCCCATGGTTCCCTCTGCAGAAAGGACAGCTAATGCATTAATAAAATGCAATTTAACACCCAATCAGAATTTCATACAGGGACATTTGCTTATGAGTATGAGCATGAGCTTATGAGTATAATAACAGAACATAAGCAAACAGCATTTTTATGTTTCTTTACTAATCAAAATTTAAAAATCTAGGCCTGTTTTCCAATAATTACTGATATAAACAAAATATTTAACTGCATCAGAAATCATCATAAATCAGATATAGTCCTTGTCTATTGCACTTTAAACTCCTGTATTGTGAGTTTTGGTAGTGGGGCTTCCCCTTTAGCGCTAAATTTACAGACTATGTTTTTAGGGAAACCAGACTAGAGAGATCATTTACACATTTTTGCATATAAAAACAAACATACAAATGAAAACATCTTGAAGAAGAACGTGTTAAACAACTAAGTGCAGTTTGTTTACTCATTTCCAAAAATAGTGGCTAAAAAGCCCAAAAAAACAAACAGAAGTCTGGTGGAGCTGAGGGATGACTCACTGAGGCTTCGCTGAGAGGCTCCTCATGAATAGCAGGTGTGGGCGGTGTCTCCTATGGAAGAGAAACAAACAACAAGAAAAGGTTAATGTAAAACTAATAAAGCATGTATCGATTCAAAGAAATGACAGGCACAAACCATCAGACCCATCTATACTATTGCTAATGTGCGTAATTGCATCATAAAAAAAAAGAGCAGAAGCAGAGGTAAGAGGTTTTCCTTATCACTGCACTGACATGTTGTTTTGTTTCCAGCAGCGACCACACGGCTGATTAAAGCTTTAATTGTTATATTTATAGAAACCATATTTGCCATGTTCTCTTCTCCCAGTTTAGTTTCAACTAATGGCTTTAATTGCATTATTTATTATTATTTAGAAAATATAAACACTTAATTCCTCCATCAACTGTAGGGGTTATATTAAACTTGCACCATAAACACACATAGGAGAATTCCCATAGACTATAAGGCTCCTAAGGCTACTGTTAGAAGCATGCACATAGGGTATATTTTACCGGTTGACATCATTAAAAATGACTGCAAGTGCAATGGTAATGCCATGCACTGAAAGGTTAGATTTTTCAAAATCCCTTTCAGGAAAAAGGTATTCATATTCGTAAATGTGGCATATGAATGCCTAAGCCCTGAAGAGGTTTGGCAGCTCTGCAGCCTGTGATTACATCTAATCGCCTTTTTCATTTTTATGCTATTGCTACAGAGGTGCCAAGGCAGAACATTTGGTTCAAATGCCCTTCTCAGACATATATAAAAAAAAGGATTTAAATTAAAAAGAAAAAATGGTGGAAAGGTCTTGTGCTCCTTGCAACAGCAGCCACCTTCATTCTGTGAGGATGTTGGAAGGAGAGACCAGGTGTTAACGTGACAAGTTAAGGTGGGATATAAGGGACACCTGAAGCTTAAGCAATGGGAACTTTGCTTAAAGGCCCGCAGGGTTCTGAAATGGCCAAGCAAGATGTCAAGCTTTGCGGAAGGGAACAAGGGAAAGCAAAGAGCTCCCTGGGCCATGGACGTGAACTGAGTCGGTCAATGATGCGATGCGGAGGAACGTGGACTTTTGCGTTCTCATACACAGCCACATGAGTTCTGACGTATATGTGTGATTTTTTTTTTTTTTTTTTTGGTTTTGTTTTTAGATGGTAAAAACAAGATTTGCACGACATCGCCTGAAGCTCATGCAATGTTTTACTTTCCGATGATTGACAAACAGGGGGAGGCAGATCGTTTTTGGGTTTTTTTTACCGCTTGCTTCCTCTTGGCTGTTTCTTGGCTGGATGTCCTGTAGTGGATGTGGCTGCTGTCCATGTTGCTCTGTCTGTCTCGGGACCACTGTGTTTTCAGAGGGAGAGTTCGAGGGGGAGCTGTTGGAAATTTGGAGCTAGAAAATAGATTTTCTTTAAACTCAGAGTTGTTTTGAAAATGATCTTCCTGTTGCATGCCCCCTCCCCTTGTCCACTGACTTTGCCCTGTTGTGTCCCTGTGGTCTCTGAGCTCCTGTTGTCCAAACAACTCGCTCTTTATCTGCTGATGTAGTTGAGTTTGCTGCTGATATGACATTGCGGCTTCGCTGTGGTATCTGGTGGCTGTTGTGTTTTCCTTGACAACATCTGTTGCAGATTTCAGTGCCGTATTGTCATCTGGTCGCCTTCTTGCCTCGCAGGATCCATCTTTTGATTTTGTCATCTGTACATCTCCAGCCGCAAAGACACCTCTATCAGACTGGCTTTGAGCTTGAGGGTTTACAACACCTTTGTTCTCTTTATTCAAAGACTTCTTTGATCGCTGTGGCTTGAGAGGAACTATTTTGGTGACTTCTGAGTGTGAGTTCCCAGTTTTCTTGCAATCTTTCGCTCCCATGGGGCTCGGGTCTTTTATTTTCCAGGTCTCAGAAGGCCTCGTGTCACTCTCAATTCTGGCCCCCTTGCCCTCTGGATAAGAATCCACTGCAACCGGAGTTTCAAAGTTCTTTGGTCTCTCTCGATGAATGTTGTGCTCATACTGCCAATACCTCACATCTGTGTTGTTCATTGCACTCCTCTGTTTGTCCGGTGGAGATTCATATCCATTTTCTTGAATGGTATTCCTTGCTAATACAGAGTCATAATGCCTGCCAGTTGCTAAGGTGTTGTCCATGGGGTTTACATCTGTCAGTCCTGTTGCTGTAAAGTTTGTTTCCTGTTTGGGAGATATTCCGGGTCCAGTTCTCAAAGAGTCCCAGGGTGTTTGACCATTGTTCATATTTGCTTCAGTCCAAGATGTCACCGCAAACGTGTTTCTACCCATAGAAGAGGTCTTACTCTTTTCCACTTTAGAGTAAGTATCCAGCGCTCCTTCATAAGAATCCTGCTTGTCAATCAATTTGCCATCACCGGTCGCCTATGTTGACATAGAGTAGACAGTTGCATTAGCCTAGCTAGATACACTGCTCTTCCATTTGTGAAATGACAGCTACCCCACATTAATACTGTAAATCAGGGCTTTATCCCAACTTTCTGTGTTTTGGCTCAGTGGGATCAAAATCTTTGACAGAGAATGTTAAAAGTAGACATGAAGGGGAAAAGAGTGACAAATACAACATTTAAAAAAAATACTGACTAACTGATGGAAGTTCAGTAAGTTTGTGGGAACAGGATTTTGTGCTTACTGATTTCCGCTCAGGGGTTCCACCAGGAGGAGTAGCCGAGGAGAGGCGTTTCTCCCTCTGGGCCATCTTGCTGTTTGGTTGCTTCAAAGCCATCTTCAGCTCATTGATGCTGGCCTGGTGCTTTTGTAGAACATCTTCTGGTTTGTCCAAGAACTGCTGTTCATAACGTGAGGGAAAAATCAGACACACAAATTAACATCAGTTAAAATCCTAGTTCTAAATCTATCAGATGGTTACAGTCTTTTCTACAATGGAAAAAAAATTATTAAGTTTTCTAAATCTGCTCTGATGTGGGTGTGGTCCATGATTGTCTGTTTTCTGCTTTATAAGTGTGCTGTAGGATTATTTATGTTGCAAATTAATAATGCTGCACCATCATGCAGTTGAACAAAAGAAGTCTTAATGACAACCAGAAACAGATATAGACCTCGTTATAGTTCACTCAGATCATAAGTGTTATCAACATTTTTCTGCTAGTTTGCAGCATTTTAATCAAGAAGAGATCCAGGAAAGTTAAATTAAAGACAAACTATTAAACCCCCCAAAAATCTTTGATTATCATAAGTAACCATTTGCACTTTGTTTTTAACTGGTAACAGTGCTCAGAAAATATGAAACTGACATGCACAAATATGACACTATAGAAATACAAAGAAAGTGGTGCTGTAGGAAAAAAATAGCTGAATGTTTTAACATGAATTCCACTGCTGTTGCTCTATACTGTGCTTTTACAGTAATTGACAGGCACAGATATGAATAAGAAAGCACAGCACACCTGGTAGGGGTCACACACAGCACATGCCAAAAAGAGAAGGCAAGCAGTACCTCCTGTTTGGGCCGAGGGGTGGCCAGATTCTTGTCCGACAGATGAGGGAGCCCGAGGTGGGGCAAGTGAGATGAAGTGAAGGGTTTTGAGCAAAGCAGGAGGTCGAAGGATTTAGGAATTTGGGTGGGGGTGGGGTGGAGAACAGACGCGTGCAGAGACAAAGAGGTAAAGTGTTGCAGGTGAGTCTAAAAGGCAGGCGGCCAGATGGACAGATAAACACAAACAGTTCACGCCACTGGGGCTTTGGACTAAGGTTCTTAAGCCATTTAATGTTCTGCCAAGAAGGCAGGGGCAGTCCATTTCAGTGTCAGCCAGCTGATAATTAATGCAGTCATGTATTGACTGAACTTAAAGCAACACTGTGCAACTATTTTGCCTTAAAACAACAGCTTCCAAGTCATTTTGATGGTACACTGACTTGTATTAGGGAGAATGGCTTTTCTTGCTCTTTGTAACTTGAGTGGGTATAATCTCTAGCTTGTTGGCACTATGTCTCACACTGCCAACTATGGATCCTCAGCTAGCTGTAAAAGGAAGCTAACTTGGTATTCTAAGTACAGACATCATGGTAGAGGTGGAGAGACTTAACTCCTAGCATCTACATTTTTTGCACACAATATAATTTTGGATTCAGATGATTTCATTTCAGTCAGATTAGCCAGAGCTGCCAAATCCCACGCGCTGAGCATGAGACTCATGTAACTGACACAGATCTCATGCCACACGTCTTTTCTCAAACTAGCTTTTCGTCTTGGCTTCCTCCAATGTAAAAATTTGTGATTTTTGATCGAAGGAACATACAACAGCAAATCATTGCAATGCACATTTGGGTGGAGCAGCCAATCACAATGATTTTGTGGTTGAGCAGCTAACCAGCTGAGCATGAGAGGAGCAAGGTTGGAGAGAGCCAGACCCATTATGTAGAATGATTGTATCGTGTATGTGGCAGTGATGCGCCTAATTTTATGAATTTGTCAGATGTTACTCAGAGCAAGGTTAGCAAGGTTTACTGAATCATTGCAGCGCTTGTTTGGTGTCCTGTAGTTACCACTTCTGTTTAGCGTCCTGTAATTATGACTTGTGGCTGCAGAGGTCACCGTTGCTGCTGTTTAGCAAAAGCTACATAGTGTTGCTTTAAGTGCTTGGAGAGGGGGGATTATTCCCGTACTTCTTCATCCAAAGACTTGGTGACAAGACATTCCAAAACCACAAATGAACAGATCCTTTAGTGACTAATGCAATGCCAACATTTCCTACAGTGCTTAATAATACTACCACACACACCTGCACAGGAATAATATGGACAAGATACACAGGAAAAATCTTTACCATATCAGTAAAGAATAAAATGAATTTGTGTATCTTCACAGCAAATATAACAAAACAATGACTAATAATTATTAATTAACTCAGTTAATTATCAAGTAATGAGATTTTTCTGCATCTTAGAATGCAGGAGCACTAGGAGAATTTTTAACAACACTGATTCACTGAATCATTCACGGTGCTTAAGGGCCATCTGTTTATGATTAACGATCAATCCCTCTAATTTCACACAGGGACACTGTTCAAGAAGAAAGCATTCAGGAAAAAAAAAAAGGAACTTTCTCCACTGGAGCTGAACTGTTTAAGTAACTGTGGATAAGATCTAAATGTCTACAAAGAAAATCTAATATGAATTCCCACAGAAACTATTTCCCAGTGGGCAGTGGGCAGGAAAAGGAAAAGCCTGAATAAATGCATATTAAATATTTTGTGTCTATTCATCTGAGGATCAATTCATGCTTTCCACGGACTATACTCAGTGGAATCCTGGAGATTATGGCTTGAAAAGACATAACATCCACTCCAGAGACAAACAATCAAAAAAAAAAAAAAAAAGGACAAGTCATGCTTAACAAACACAGAGTACGGGTGCATGACCTACAATCACTGAAACCACACAGACAGACACTAAGGTCCAAGGCCAAAATACCTCTGCCTTTGAGTCTAAAGGCGAGCCTGCCTCTTCACTCTGCAGGAGATGACGAGGTGGAGGACAGAGATGTCAGAGAGAGAAGGCAGAGGTTAGCAAAGAGAGTTAACGTTACAGCAGCGGGAAGAAGCGAGAAGAACTGTTAGAGGCAGGATGATAGGGTTAAAAAAAATAACACCTGCAGCAAAGAGGTCAAATTAGACTTTGGGAGGTGATTTAAGAAATAGTGAGTAGAGGACTCATACTGAGATGACTTATAGGACTTGGAGAGATTAGGCCAAGGAGAGAAAAAAAACGGAGATGTTGATTACTGTCTTAAATGAAAAGGAATGTGAGAGATAAGGATGAGGAGTTTTCGTCAAAAGTTCATGGGGGATACTTCTGACTCGGGGCCCAGCAAGTGCTATGTACTTTTTCAAATGAGCCAAAAGAACTGCTTTTACATGTTCCTCTGTACTGTCCTCAGAAAACTGTGACTTAGTTTTCACACTTGTAATATTTTATGTGGTGATTTCATTTACACTCCTGACTGACAGGGCTCAGTGAAAGCTCCCCTCTTCTAAATAGTGACATGTAATTGATTGTGAGTACTAAAATGCACAAGTTTCAGCTCTTCTCTTGTACCTTGAGCTCTAAAGTCTTGGTGGGTGTTGAGATGTTGGCGCCCCTTGTCAGCTTCTGATCTTGGCTTTCATGCTGCTCCAGCTCTTGATCTGTGTACTGGTCCTGGTCTTGGTCCTGATATTGATATTGATATTGATACTGATCGTGGTCCAGGTCCAGGCTGCCTTCTTGGTCCAGGTCTTCTCTGGACATGAACTGTGTGCGTTCGCTGGAGCTTCGCTGGGACAGCTGGTCCATGCTGTCGCCGAGAGCTGAGGCTGGTAAAGTGATAAGGGGAGGGTAACTATCAATCATATGGACTTTTACACAACATAATCTACTGTAAAACAGAGCCACATATCTCAATAAGCTTTGCATGGTAAAATCATCTAATCAGGTCTTATTGGGTGACAGCAAGTTAAAAACTGCCCTAATTTCTGTTCTCAGAGATTTCATTGGCATTCTTCACTTTGAGGGCCATAACACAAAATTCAAAAAAGCCCAGTTGCTGAAATATTTACACTGTGTGAGAGGGGAGGTTAAACCTATATTGCTACCAATCCATCAACCCATTTTCTAAACCTGAGGGGCTGGAGCCTGGTTATTGCTTCCCACAGCATAATCCAGGAAACATGAGTGAACTTCAGGGTAGACATATCCAGGGTACTCACCTCCATCAATGCTTCGAGGCAGCATGTACCTCTTGCTAACGGACCGATCGAACTGTGGGGCAGGCCTGTCAATCAGAGCACTGGCCTGTCTGGTCTGAGCTTGGGTTCGCCCACTGTAACGGAACTTGGAGCCAATCACTAGGAATCCCTTGGGAGGTGGCTCTGGAGAAACCAACCTGCAGGAAGGTTCAGTTTGTGTTACTGAAAACGGGGTAAACAGCTAGCCAGGCTCTGTCCACAGGTGACAAACAACCCCCCCCCCCCCCCCCCCCCCCCCCCACCCAGCACCATGTTCTCATCACTGTGGGGTTCCCTGGTAGCCAGTGGAGACCACAGGAAGATGATGTGCCTAGCCAAGAAATAGTGTGGCTACATAAAACAACAACATGTCATTTTGACACTTAATTTTTTGTACAGACAGATGAGATGTATGGTTGCAGGCAGATGTTGTTGATTTAAACCCAAGGAAACAATCATTTATTACTGGAAGCTTCATACTAGATGGGTGTTGAATTGCATGTTTGCCTGTAGACAAATTTCACATTTGTGCATGTTCATGTAGCCAACTGTGTACTGACTAAAGGCTTCTCTAATGAACTCAAATTAATTAATTATTTAGAAATGTACCAACTGATTACTGTTGCTGTTTTCCTTACAATTACTAGCAAATTACCTTCAGTGACCTTGTTGTAAATTTACGGTTACATTTCAGTTCATTTCAAGTAAATTAAACAGAACTATGGGACCCATAAAAAAAGTGTTACCATGAAAAGTTAAGGGATCAACACATTTGTTAAATGAGTTTCACTTGATGGATAGCTCTACTGCACCAACAGTTCATGCAGGGTTATACATCTACAATGCAGAAAGGGTGTGTCTGTCTGTCTGTCTGTGTATTTGTGAGTATCAGGTCCTACCTGAAGAAGGTGTGGTGCTCAATGCAGACCTTCCACAATCGCTTTGAGGCCCGATGGTTGGGCAGCTTGAAGCCTATGGTGCTCTCAAACTGTTCATACTGAGCGGTGAAGGAAAGGAGTGGAGGTGGTGGAGGAGGAGGAAGTTAGGTGAAGTAGAAAAGGAGAGTGAAGGGAGTGAGTGTGGGGAAACATGGAGGAGTGGTGGAAGGGTGAATTGTGTTTACTCTGCAACAATGGAAAGATCAATGTTGTTTTTCTGTTTACTTGTAGAAATATATTCTCGCGTCTGCCATGTCAGGTGGATTTTCCACCTCTAACCAACCTACAAATTAGCCATTCATGCACTCACTCCATCAGATGTTCAGTGGTGTGAACAGAAGAAAACACTTTCAAATCAATAGGTTATTAGCAATATAACAGGTCTTTAAACATGAGGAGTTGTCCGTTCACAAGAGAAAGCCAACTTTTGTTCCACACAAAAAAAATTCTGTGGGGACAGTTTAGAATAAAAGGGCTTTAAAACAAAATGACGTCCCTCCAGGCAAATTTGAAGTGACAGCTGACTTAAGAGGATAGATCTGCAGAACAAAGTCTATACGCAGAATGGTCGTGGTATTCACTATGAAGATGTCAGTGCCAGTTTAACAGTGGATATAAAACACATTCCACATACCCTGAAGGCCAAAGAATGGAGAAAAAAAAAACAGCAAATCATAATAATTTTTGAGAGTTGAAAACCAGAGCGAGCATAACGTGGCTCTAACACTTGCAAGTAAAATCCTTGATGAAAGTGCAAATCCTCATGACTGGTTAATCAGGCTTAAAAGTCACCATAGAGGCTGAGAGAAGAAGGAGAAGAATAAAAACATGACCTATCAGCCTAATATTTAAGAACAGTAACTCTGAGGGCTATAAATAATGTCTGAAAAAATACTCCTCCTCAGTTGTCACATGGGGTGCAGCAGATAAATCTTTGAAATAACTCTTTTATCAAACCATGAAATGAACTATTTATGCTGCTTGGGACAAGTCAAGAGAGACAATGATGTAATTTTAACAACTGTGAAACCATGAAATAGAAATGTGGAGCTGGCTGTTTACCAAATGATCCTACCCTCTACTTGCCTCGGCTTTGCCAGAGTGACTGTCATGAGCTGTTCTGGTGGGGTTGTGCATGCAATGATTGCGCAGTGAACTACTAAGTCATGCAAGATGAAAAAGACAAGATAGTTATAGATTTACCTCTCCGGGGCGGATCTTGATGTAGAAGTTGCTTCTTTTGTAGGAGATCTTGAGGATTTTTGGCCAGGCGAACCGGTTGATCCTGAGGCGGTCTCGGTAGATGAGCAGACCGTTGGCGCTCACTCCAAGCATAATGTCAATTCCTTCGGAATCCTGGTGAACACAGGCATAGAGCATCAGAAACCTCATATAAAAGTGTGTCAGCAGATAAAGTAGATAAGTATTATCTCCATACCTTAGCATGATGTAGGTCTACTCCATACATCGACAGCTTCTTGGCATTTTCTAGAAAGTTCACCTCTGCCTCTGCTGGACTCATTCCCCTACGACACAAATGCCACGATTCATCACTTATTTCATATTCATCCCACAAATCAAAAAGAAAAGCTCTCATTAATTATCCTCATGGCATTCAATTTAATTAACAAAGCCATATTTTCTCTGACCTGTAGTTGCGGTGAAGCTCCATCACTCTCTCCTCTAGTTCTCGTGTCTGGTTGGGGGCGAAACGGAAATCGCTCACATAGTCGGGGCCATGTTCCTCAGGCTCATAGTCACCCAGTTCAGCCTGGACAGTGTAGGAGCCCAGAAGAGCGTGGGTAACAAACGAGCAGGGTAAACGACCAGACAGGATGTCGTCTCTCAGCTGCAGGCACAGGTAGTACCTGAAGAAACACACAAATGCTGCTAACACTTGTCATCAAGAGTTATGTGTCTCTATTATAAGGAAACAGCTGTAATGTTTCAATTGATCTCAATCTCAATCCTTATTTGATGAAGTCATTCGCTATGCTAGCAGCATTGATCTGTCCATGTGTCTGTGAGCCGGTCCACCAATCAGCCTCAACTGTGGGTAGTGCTAATCAGCAAAAGTTAGCATACTGACATGTTAAACCATGATGGAGAACATGGTAAACACTTAACCAACTAAACATCAGCACTTTGGCATTGTCACTGTGAGTGTGTTAGCAGGCTGACACTAGCGTTTAGCTCAGCACATGGCTGTGTCTATGTGCAGGCTCACAAAGCTGCAAGCATGACCAGTCATAGGCTCTTAGTCATGTTTATTTCTGTGTAAAAATTGTTAAGATGTATTTCTTCATACTTGGCCCTGGTCTGTTTATTTTCTCCCCAGCACAAAAAAAAAGTCACAGTACAGCTGGGTATAGTCATTATCCTCAAGTTTTTATGTATTGATTGAGTCAGTTTCCTGTCTGTTAGTCAACTAAACAATGAATGTAGGACACAGCTTTTGACCAGAGCCTAAAAATATAACATGTCCTTTTATATCTGTGTGAAGTACACAAAGTACATACAGTGGATATAAAAAGTCTACACACCCCTGTTAAAATGGTTTTTCTGATGTAAAAAAAAAGATAAATGATGTAAAAAAAACCCAAGATAAATCATTTTACAATGTTTTCCACCTTTAATGTGACCTATAACCTGTACTGTATATCTCAACTGAAAAACAAACTGAAATTTTTTTTTTTTTTTTTAATAAAATAAATAAAAAACTAAAATAATGTGCTTGCTTAAGTGTGCACACCCTCTTTTAACTGGGCATGTGGCTGTGTTCAGAATTAACCAATCACATTCAAACTCATGTTAAACAGGAGTCAGTACACACCTGCCATCAATTAAAGTGCCTCTGATTAGCCCCAAATAAAGTTCAGCTGTTCTAGTAGGCTTCTCCTGACATTTATTTAGTCGCATCTTACAGCAAAAGCCATGGTCCGCAGAGAGTTTCCAAAGCATCAGAGGGATGTCATTATTAAAAAGCTATCAGTCAGGAGAAGGGTACAAAAGAATTTCCAAGGCATTAGATATATCATGGAACTCAAGTGGAGAAAATATGGGGCAACAGTGACATTACCAAGAACTGAACATCCCTCCAAAGTTTATGAAAAGATGAGAAGATAACTGGTCAGGGAGGCTGTCAAGAGGCCTACAGCAACATTAAAGGAGCTGCAGGAATTTTTTGACAAGTACTGTGTTGTACATGTGACAACAATCTCCCATATTCTTCATATGTCTGGGTTATGGGGTGGGTTGCAAGATGAAAGCCTTTTCTTACGTAGAAAAACATCCAAGCCAGGCTAAATTCTGCAAAAACACATTTGAAGTCTCCTGAAAGCATGTGGTAAAATGTGTTTTGGTCTGATGAAACCAAGGTTGAACTTTTTGGCCATAATTCCAAAAGGTATGTTTGGCACAAAAACAACTCTGCACATCACCAAGAAAGCACCATACCCACAGTGAAGCATGGTGATGGCAACATCATGCTTAGGGGCTGTTTTTCTTCAGCTGGAACAGGGGCTTTAGTCAAGGTGGAGGGAATTATGAACAGTGCTAAATACCAGTCAGTGTTGGCACAAAACCTTCAGGCTTCTGCTAGAAAGCTGAAGATGAAGAGGAACTTCATCTTTTCAGCATGACAACAACCCAAAGCATACATGCAGATCAACAAAAGAATGGCTTCACCAGAAGAAGATTAAAGTTTTGGAATGGCCCAGCCAGAGCCCAGACCTGAATCCGATTGAGAATCTGTGGGGTAATCTGACAAGGGCTGTGCGTTTTTGTAGAGAAGAGTGGGCAAATATTGTCAAGATGTGCCATGCTGATAGACTCCTACCCAAAAAGACTGAGTGCTGTAATTAAATCAAAAGGTGCTTCAACAAAGTATTACATTTATGCAACCACATTATTTTAGATTTTTGTCCCCCCCCCCCCCCCCCACTGGTCTTGGTTTTTATGTTCTTTCTATAAATTCTGCCAAAATGAAAATATATCCCCTGGACAAATATGTATATTAGTTTAAGACAACCACAACAAATTAAGATTCTTTAAATGTGAGTTAGGAAATCCATGTTGTTGTATTCATGCCTACCTGGTGATGTCTTCGATGAGCACAGATGGGTCTGGAGGGTAGAACTTGACAGAAAATCCAAAAATCCAGGAACCAACTGTGGACAAACCACCAGCAAGGTTGTTTTATGAAGGACTGCCTGTTCATTAAAATACTGTGTGTGTGTGAGAGAGTGTGTGTATGTGTGTGGGTGTGTGTCTGCTGCACTTGCCCCGAATTTGCTTCTTAATCTCTTTGGAGGGATCCAACCAATTCTGATAAAGAAAGAAAGAGACAATCCCTTTTGAGAAATTCAACCTCAGCAAAATCATCCATATTCACATTTTAAGAGCCCTTTTAAGCACTCTACCTCGCTGGCTGCTCTTCCCCTTTTTGAAACCTATTCCCAAATTGAGAGCCAAATATATTCATGCCACAAGAATATGGATGAAAGCTTCTATAAACACTGAAAGCATCAATATTGGGGCTATAAATGCCAGTTGAATCCAACTCCCTCCGTTTAATGTCACTAGAGCTTTCATGGTGCACCGTAGACCCCGTGCACCATTTTTAAAAGGCCATACTGTCTAATCACATTTTAAAAGGTCAAAGGCTATGTATGCCACTCTCAAGCTGTAAGTGGTTAAGCACAGTTTAAAGGGCAGCCAGAGGCTCACTGCGTCACAACACCTGGAAAAACAAGTTGGTTAAATGGGCTGGTTGGCTGCTGGTTGACATTTGCTCTGAAATCAGTGGCATACTCCAACCAAAACAGTAAATAATCTATGTGTGTATTCATTGTCAACACATATATGGCCTTTAGCTTGTTTTATGGGTAATAACTTCTAGACTTCATTCCTGCTGATTCAGGCTAGTTTTTAACTGGGGGCAAAATTGGTGTCTTATGTTGGATTTAATTGCAGCAGCATTTTGGCAGCTACAGATAAGTCTGTTACAGATCTAAGAATGAATAAAAGTAAATGTAATGTCCCAAAGTAATGTGTGTGATAGTGCTTTTGTGTTTGACCTTGGTGTTGTCTGTGTCCTGGAAAGTCAGGCCAAAGTAGTCCCTCTCCAGCAGGTTCAGATGGCCACACACCATGTCCAGCAGGGTCTGGCCCTTGGCAAATTTCTGTTACACACACACACACACACACACACACACACACACACACACACACACACACACACACACACACACACACACACGCATGCATGCAAACATACAGCATAAGAAAACACAGCAAGTGGGGCAGGTGACACGGTGAAGGTTCAGGTTGTAAAACACAATGTAAAGGAAGAGAACAAATGCAAGTACAGTAATGCACTTTAATAAAGATGTGTGAGACTGTGCTGGTAGCATCTGCTGGTAAAATGCTTAAGACCCATACCATAAAACAACAATGTCGCTGGTTTGATTCCTGCCAGGAACCTTTGTTGAATGTCATCCCCTCCTTTCTTACCATATTTCCATTTTACCTGTTTCCTCTGGGATCTCAGTGATTCTTAAAAGAACCACTGTATTATTATAATATAATTCAGTGGTTGGTTCTCTTGTAAAATAATAACTGGATATTATTTCACTAGACAATAACGTCTTTTTCATATTAAGATTTTACAGCACAAAGGACTCAAAAATATCAGTGACAAAAATCCACCCCAACTGTGGTCTGAGAGATGCTTCCAGCCTGTCCTCTGTCCTCCCCCCTGCTGAGTAGGAGGAGCTACGCTCTGTATGCCTATATAAGGGGAAGAATTGCATTTCGCATCACTGGCGTTTCAGCAGACCACACCTATTTTCTATCCAGCCCTTCAGGGCTGAATACACGGCCTCTGTGGGTTGCACAGACAGCCTTGGCAAAATGCTGTTTCCACACACATGCACAGACACACAGGCACGCACACGCCAGCTTCATCTCCAAGGGAAACCTTGCTCCTATGGCGACAAAGCAACCAAGCAACTGTTACCATGGAAACAGAAGTAATAGGTCCCTTCTGTGTGTGCGCGTGGCATCTCACTTTCTCTATCTCTGGTTACTACAAGGCCCTCACACAGCTTTGTTCAGCCCTTGAAAGAAAAGCTGGCGGTACAGTCAGCCTACCTTTTAAACATTTAAGAGAGGCTAATTAATTAACCATTGTGAAGTCATGTCTCTCAATCAAATAAATATCAGTTCATATCCTGGTGCACTGAGGCTGCCGTGGGCAAAGTAGTGAGAGAGTATTGCTGATTAACAGGCTGCAGTCAGAGAATCTTTTGGGGGGAGTGACGCAAATATTCGATTTTCCAACAAAATGAAATTGCAACACACATCTCTGGTGGTCCCCCAAGCATGCCAACCAATTCAGAAGCTGCTGATGAGATTTTGTTGTCGCTCCAATTGGCTCCAATCACATTTCTGTAACTAGTTCTGTGGGCTGATTGTGTTAGCAGCCATTTGGTGTAATCCTAGAAATCCATTTTGTTGGTAGCCTCACCCATCCAAACAAGATGAAGTGTCTCTCCCCATGTGTGTGAAAGGGTTAATGGCTGGTTGAGGAGTGAAAGTGAACCTACTGAACTTAGTCACTTGAACTAACGGAAGTGGTAAGATAGCACTGTGGAATTATATAGTTACACAAAAACTGTAAAGATGTTTTAAAATTAGCCTGAGTTGGTGAAACTTCTATTATGTAATATAATAGCACGACTTTGTTCATAGCCACACTCCTCAGTCTTTACAGTTATGTTTTTAGCCTGTTTATACAAAACCTTGCTATAGCCTTGTGACGTTAAGAATAAATAAATTGTACCATTTCATTTACCTGAAAAAATTAATATCATAATTGTGTTCTCTTTCAACAAATTTGGACAAACAGTCCCTCCAGAGGACCGTTTTAGAAGTTAAAGGAGTACTAAGGAAGCAATTTAGTGTTGTAGTTCCATAAAGTCTGTTGTATTTCCATTAAGATTTTTATGGAAGACTTTTAGTCCCTATTACTGGTAAAACTCAAAAAATTTTGAAACCTACATCTACCGAAATGCTTAATACAGGTTTCAGTGATAAATGCCCCTGACATCAGCAGGGTTAATTTGTAGAAAGATTTTAGAGAGCTCCGTGCCACAGAAAACTTAATGCTGTTTTCACAGGCTGAGTGGTAGTACTCAGGGTGAGTAATGTAAATGATGCTTTCTATCTAAAATAGGCGGAATGCCCCTTTAACAAAACAGCAGCCTAAAGTGAAAAGTTGATGCTGGATCAAGACATATTTTTCTTGATTTCACAGTCATGGCACTTTTGTAAGCAGAGCTCAGCTGAAGTAAACATATAAAAGTGTTGTACTTCACACAAGCAGCATCACATTCAGAGCTTCCATGTGGTTGAAAGACATATGAATGTAATAATAATTTAAATAGTAATACTTTAATGTAGATAGACCAAATGTCCTCTGGTTCTAGAGTCATTTTATTAATAGCTTTAGTTGACCAAGTGTGACTCATCACCAAAGGGGAACTAAATGGCTGTATTAACATAGTGTATTAATATAATGGCTTTATCCAAATCACTTAACAATTTGCCTCTCATTCACCCATTTACACACTTACACACCGGGCTCACCACCCGTGGGAGGTGCCACAGGACTTCGGTGCGTTGTGGACTGGGCTGCAGTCGCCACCGCGGCCTGGGCCTGGACCCAGATAAGCGGCAGATGATGACATGACATGACTTACACACCGTGCTGGTTCGACAGGTTGAGCGGGTCGCTCTGCCTCCTGAGCCACAGCTGCCCCTAAAGATTCCAAAATATCTCAGATTTGATTTAGTAGTGGTAAAATGATTTGGTATTTGCAGAGAAGAACCACAGATTTCCACTGACAAGTATTCGCTCTGAGGTTCTCTTGAGCAAAATGCTGAACCTTCAGAGGCTCTGGTCTGCAGCTGACTGTGGACTCCAACCTGCTCCAAGAGGGCAGGAAGCAGAGAGGGGCTGCATTTTAAAATGGTGTGGTTATAAGGGAGGGAATGATACAGAATATAGATAACCTGATTTCATCACCCTTTAAGCTTCTTCAAAGGAGGCTGAGCTTGGTCACAGTCATGAATTTTTCATTTGGTTTTACCTTCTTAACCACATGATCACATGAACCTCACATTTATGGAGCTGATCATTTCCTTTGAGGAGGCACTTCATAGTTAAGAATGTGGAGCACTGTAGACTGTAGGTTTAATCCTGTGTATACATAGATGTCTCTGTTGTCCCACTTTTTACTGTGTGCTTACTGCTTCTGCTGCCTCCCGCTACCACAGAGAAACAAGTTACAGAGATGATTTGGTTTGGGTCAGAGATATTGAAGTTTTGCATAAAAGATTCAAGCTACTAATGTTAAAAAGAAACACATTTCAAAAGTGCCAGAACAGGATGGATTGAGGATAAATGCATGAAAGCTTTTTCTTTTCTATTATTTCTGTGACTTGTTTCTGAACAAGGCAACTCTTCAATAGCATGGCTGGCCAGCATCATCACTGTATTTAGGAAAGCAGAACCCCAAACAGCTCTGTCTGTCTAATAAAGTCAAAACCTGTACAGTCCTGCGGCTAACCTGCAAAAATGCATAAACCGTGAAAATTAACATTGGCAGAGGCCTGCAGAGAAAATCTCTGTAATCCAAAGTTAAAGTAGTTGAAATACAGGTATAATGTTCTCCTCTGGATCTTTGCTTAAAAAAAGCCAGATGTTTCATTCAAAATGGTTTTTAAATAAGTAATAACCAGAGTTTTGTGTGTGAGCTTGAAGGCAGTAAAGTACGATCAGCAGGTGGTGGAATACGTGGTTTAATAGTGTGGCTTTAGGTAAAGGACTGGACAAACTAAATGCACTAAGCTCAATCAATATCTATAATGTAGTGAGCCAAACATCAATATGAGGCTCCGGCTGCTTCCCTGTGTTTTTATCATCAGGGCCTAGTTGTTCGGTGGACATCATGACTGTAATTAAAGTAATGATTTCAATGCATTCATCACAGTGTCCGCACTTGCCTTTTTCATTTGCAGACACATTGATATACACTCTCGTACGGTACACAAACAAACACTCCCGGTATCCACCTCCTCTCCGTCTTACTCGCCACCTCCCTCCCCCCTGCTCTTTTCATCTTGTCCTCCTCCTCTTCCCTTCTCTCATTCTATTTTCTCTCCGGTCAAACATAAGAGCACTCATCTGTCAACTGCATGGATTTCCTGTCAAAGCCCAATACCTCGAGTGTCGCTGCCCAGCTGACATGAAGAAATGTGTATGTGCGCGTGTATGCATGCACATAACCAAGACAGAAGGACAGATCGGGGGTTGAGTTGAAGGAGAATGTGTGTGTGAAATGCCTCAGTTAAGACTCCTGACATATTTCTCCACTCGTTGGCTCTTGTAAGTAAAATATGTGAGGTCACGTGAGAGGCAGTAAGCCATAAAACGAATATAGTTGACATGAATGAGGTGGAGCAGCCAACAAGATCATTCCCATCACACTCCATCATCAGCAGCGGCCAATGGGGTTCCAGCGCTGGCTTTAATGTGCTTCATGGCAGCTCTGTATATCGTGCACAGGATCTCCCTCTGGTGTGGAACACCCCTTGCTCTTCCTCAGAAGTCATTTCGTGTCCAGGAGCAAATTAATTTGCTGCAGTACTCAATCAGGATGAGCGTGCAGGCTACTGTGAAATTCAGATAAACCAAGAGCGGTGGGAATTCACCGAGTTACACCCGTCTGTTTACAAACAAAAAAGGCTACAGAGTCACGATTCATAGAAGATGGGGATTGCTCATCTGAGATTTCCATCCCCCACAATGCAGAGCTTGTCTCACCTCTCTCTACCGATCACTCCCCCTCTCTGCGAGGACAGCAAACGAGCTGCATTTCCTGACTCAGTAGCATGTATTACCAAGGGAGAATAAATCCCACTGAGCTGTACTGTGGTGGACTGTGCTGAGTCAAGGGCTACATTCAAATGGGCGAGATGTACGCCAGCTTCTTAAAATGCTGTATTTTCTGTCACCTGCACAGCTAGATATGAATTTTAAGTATGTGGGCATTTTATTGTGGAGAAACAGCCACACAAAACAATCTTTTCAAGTCATTTTTTTTTCTAATTATGTTTCTGCATGTTTGCAGAATTGAAACAATTACCCAAGGATAAGTCTTTGGAAAAGAAGCTGTGTGCTTAGCTGTGAAGCTGGAAGCAGCTTTAAGCAGAAGGAAAGGTCTGACTGGGCGGCACGGTGGTGCAGCGGTTAGCACTGTCCCTTACCAGCAAGAATGTTCTAAGTTCAAACCCTGGTCTGGGTTCTTCTGTGCGGAGTTTGCATGTTCTCCCTGTGCCTGTGTGGTACTCCGGTTTCTTCCCACAATCCCAAAAACATGCATATTAGGTTAACTGGCTACTCTACATTGCTCCTAGGTTTGAGTGTGTGCATGTGTAGTTGTCTGTCTTTATGTGTTGGCCCTGCGATTGACTGGTGACCAGTCCAGGGTGTATCCCGCCTCCCACCTGTAGTCAGCTGGGATAGGCTCCAGCTACATATCTAAACCATGTTATTTGGATGTAAAGCTTGAAGCACTCAAGTTTACATCCAAAAATCAAGACTGTCTGTGTGAAATGTGTTTTCACCTACTGGAAATACTCTGCTTGGTTTAGGCAAGAGGTGAAAAGAAAAGTTCAGGGTTGCTTTACTTGTGTGCAAGCAGCTTAAGTCTGCACTTTGTTTTAATCGATACACCAACCTTTCCACCTAAGCTAAGCATAAATATTCTTTTCGAAATCCCAACATCTCCTCTCAGGCTTTCGAATGAGTGCGAAAACTGTACTTGTGCATAATAAAATTACTTCAACAGCCTTTTCTTCCTAAGCATTAG
This sequence comes from Toxotes jaculatrix, assembly GCF_017976425.1. NCBI lineage: Eukaryota > Metazoa > Chordata > Actinopteri > Toxotidae > Toxotes > Toxotes jaculatrix. The sequence goes on along the minus strand of NC_054395.1, from coordinate 14,509,093 downwards.
GAGGTATAAGCATTAAGTCAACAAACAAATTACACTGTGATTTATCATCTCACATTGAAGTTGTCTTACTAATCACCTCAGTCAACATGTGTGTCATCTTTTTCTTTTTGCTAATCAAGGTGTTGGATTCTCTGTGCAAGATCTGCAGTGAGTTTGAGAACTGAGACAGCACACTGTTATATAAGTAGTGTAGCTCCTTTGGGATAGCTCAATGTGTAGGTTGTGTGCGTAGTGAGGGGGTGAGAAAGAGAGAGAAAGTGTGTGAGTCAAGCGTCTGGAGCAGAGAGAAGTTTGCAGTATAGCTGTGAAGGCAGCATTGCAATGTATGTGCAGTTTAGGCTATTTGTCAGTAAATAAATGCTACAACTTCTCAACACCCAAGCCAAGTTCCAACACCTCCTGCCACCTCCTGATTGGGGTGCATTGTCACTGGAACGTGTCGTTGTATGTTAATGTGATTTTTTTTAAGTCACCACACGCCACCGCTACGTGCCTTTGATTACTTAAACCTGTTGAGGTGGGATTTATTTATGTAGCTGAAGAATGTGAAGATGCCATGTTAAGTGTAAGCGGACGTTCTGTGTTTCCATACTGAGAAGGCCTGTGCATGCATTTAGTGCAGTGTTTCTCAAACTGAGGGATTGACCCCCTGGGGGAGCACAGAGCCACTGCAGGGGGGGTGTGGATGACTGTGGACAACCAAAAGAAAAATCTGAAATAAAACTTGACTGAATAGTTTGCTGATGTTATTGTGCTGCGTAGGGGGAGGGCTGCTTTTTTCAGCTTTTGAAGGGGGGCATGTCAGAAAGAAATTTGAGCACCGCTGATTTAGTGAATGTTAGCATGTGAACAGATCAAGGATTCTTTTTCTCAATTGGTTGTATTGGTGGCAGAGAGCCAATCACACTTAATTTCTTTGTTTTCCTGAATGGTCTTGTCTCATAATACTACTTTGTACCTCAAGAGGCAAAAGTGAGTCACTGAAGCGTCCAGTCTGCCCTAAGTCCAACATGAGAGAATAACGTTCAAGTAACTGTGAGTAGGGACCAAGAGCGCATTTCCTTGTTGCTTATGATAGGGGTGGTTTCTTACTATAGACTGCTAGGCTTTTTCCCCCATGCTTGCTGACAAAAAATGAGCAGTGTACCTCAACTGCAGCCTCATAGTCTGAGCCATCAAGTAGAGTGACTTTGACAGGGACAGTCTTGGGCCGCTTGGTGCTTTTCTGGGGGGATTTGGAGGCTTTGCTGGGGGTCTTCTCTGAACTATCATCCAATTCCCCGTGGTCCTCAGGAACCTGGAAGAGAGAAAATCCTTCATCTAAGTAAGTGAGCTTCAAATCACTTTACTTTGTCCTTTATTTAAAGATTTGAATTCTGGGTCTCGAGGCATTATGTACTTGTCTTGCAAAGTGATTTAAATCCAAAATCTTTGATCATGCAAAGCAATCATCAAATGCACGATGTAGTGTGAGCTGCTGCTCTAAGATGTTAAGATGTTAAGTTGCTGGCAGAGGCAGAGGCGGCTAGTTGCCTTGCATATCAAACAGAAAGCCGGAAGACCCCTGAGTGATTGAGAGGCCTGAGTAAAATGATCTACAGCTGCTGTGAGTTCCACAGTGCTCCCACCTGATTGGTCCTCCGGGCGTCACCCTCCAATGCGCTCTTCATTTCCCCAGCAAAAGCCTTCTCTGTTGTCATAGAAATGGATTGCAGTCCTGCAACCACACATAAACATATTCAGTCAACACCAAATCTTTTCCACCAGTGTGAATTGTTTACTGCTGCTGAAAGTCTGGTCCGCCCATGTACTCCTAATGGATTCGACTGATCACTTAAACTGACATTATGGTGTAATGACTGCCAAAGAATTGCTGAAGAACAGCCGAGAGCTACTGTGGCATTTTTAATTATCCCCTACCACTGTGCAGACTGAGTGTCTTTTTCACATGTATGACCATTGTGCATAGGAGGATGGTGAAAGGTAGAAAGAGAGTGGCTCAGTCGGCGCTGGCTCACAGCCTCCCACAGGAGCACTCTGCATGAAGAGTGTTGGCTTCAGGACGCTCTCTTCTCACACTAGCAAAGGAGATAGCATAAATTACATCAGCCAGAGAGCCCTGCAGCACCGCACAAGACAGCAGACACACCGAGATAGAGAATGAGAGTGAGAGAGAGAGAGAGATAGAGAGAGAGAGAGGGAGGGAGGCGACAAGGAAGGAGAGGGCACTGAGAAGGTGACAACAATCTGAGGATGAGACAGGAGGAAGGAAAGAGTAGCACAGAATAAAAGGCAGAGGTTACGAGGAGAGAGACACCAGGGCGAGGAAAAGAGAGTGAGACATACAGCTATGCTGATACAATATTAAGGTGAGCTGGAGACAGATGAGGCTTGTCATTTGAAGGTGACCACTGCTATAACCGAGCTGGACTTGTGCACAGTGACATACAGTGAAATAGCTGATATTCAGATTAGGTGTTACAGCTATGAGAAACGAATTGTCCGAGATAAAGCCCAGGGTCAGTCTGTAGCTTTATTAAGAAAAGTGAGCACGGGGTCACGGGTTTAACATTCCTTATATATATATTCCAAGATACCAAGGGAAAATTTCCTCTGAATTAATGGCTGTTTTTGATTGGATTGTGATGGGTCAGTATCAGTGTTTTAAGGAGGTGTTTCTAAATATGTGTTTCAAAAATACAAGGTACGAGGTAATTGCTAAATTATTAGGTTTCTTCTTTCCTTGAATATATTGTTTACTTTAAAAATTCCCATTTTTCAGTCTCAAGAGAAAATTTGTGAGCTAGAAAAGCATACTCTACTGCATAATGTATCATTTTCTTCTCAAGAAACTCCAGGAAGTGTGATAGCCTACGGCTTGGGTAATATTGTTTAAGAACTGGAGAGGACTCCATTAATGACTACCTATAAAGTGTAACGCGTCCAAGCTATAAAAGCCATAAAGAGAATGCGCTTTTTGCTTCAAAGCAAAGTGTCATTAAGCAGTATACTAGACTTTAAAGTTATTGATTTGAACGTGAGAAAATGAATAATCAACTCCTCTAAATATGCACTTTATCACATGTTTGCAAAGACGTTTGTAAAGTAAACCTTAAATAAAGCATGAGATTAATGAGAGGAAGGCATTAGTAATGAGGGGACATGGGAAGCTCCGATAAAAAGTACAAAGCTTCCGGAGAAAACTGTCATTAGGGAGGAGCAAAAACAGAAGCTTAAATTGGTCTATTACCGACCAGCAGAATGTTTGTAAACCAGGAAAAGATATGGTAGTATTTTCTCCCAAAGAAGCGAGGACCTTAATTAACATTTTTTTTCTCAACCAGTTGTCTGAGGACATATCTGTGTTTATAATTTGGGAGGCTGGAAAGCAGCACCTCTCAGCTTTCATGATAGGTTGGCCTCCCTCTGCATAATGAAGCCAGATCAAAGAGGAGTGCAGTCTGGCCCAGGGAAGGCTGCAGATGTGACACACTCACACCGTGCAGTGTTGCTCCACAACTCTGAAGAGGCTGTGATTTCTTTAATTAATCTAATTCATGAATCAAAATAAATTGATTACAAAAGATATTCTCTGATTATAACTGTATATTACACACAGTAATGACATTTTGTTGTGTTTGGGGTTAAAGTGGTAAATACACAGTGAGATTAATATATTTTCCAAAAGATTTCCATGTGTAAATTTGCCTGATACCACTCATGTTTATGCAATGAGACGATGTCAAAGTCAGACAGGGGAAGCAGCCAATTTGCATGAATGCATATACGTATACAGTACTCTGTGAAGAAGCAGAATGGCTGTCAAACAAAACTTTAACGCCGCATGGAGCTTACTGATTAGTGAACTGGTTTTGTCAATTCAAGTGTCTAGTCAAAAACGTCCGCCAGCTCATCCAAAATATCTCAAAGTCATAGTGAAGATTCCCAAGTTCAATACTGACAACAATAAAAATCTTATTTATGAAGCACATTTCATCAGGGTTAGTAAATTATTCAATATTACCATATACTCACTCTTGGCTAAATCGTCTCCTAATGAAATGATTATATAGTATAGTAAGTTTTTTTTTCTACATGTCTGAAGAGTTTTGATGTAAAGGATAACAGTCACACAGTTCACACTGAACCGATAAATCAGGACATAAAAGCATATGTTCGCAGAAAAATAGCAAGAAATTATAGTACAAAATTGCCAAAGATATGTCTGAGATAGTTAAGAATCAAGAATTTGTCCACCAGAGAGTTCTGACATGTCACAATGAAGATGATTCAAACTCCAAGTCCACTCTTTTACTTACAGTGGAGTCCAGACTTCACTCTATCCGATCTCATTCCTCTGATAAATCAGGTGAACCAGTCAGATCTGTAATACCTCCACTAAGTGTGAATGTCAACCCCATGAAGCAGCTGTCAGAACAATGTGTCAGCAAATCACAAGCAAACTCGGGAAGAATCCTAATAGATCAGTGTCAGACACTATAGGCCGCTCATTTCACACACATCATGATCGCAAGGCCAATCAATTTTTTCATTTAGGTCACTTTGTGATTCAATCACTCCAGCTCCACATCAGTTATGGTCTCCGCACACCTAATCACCTGTGTGAGGGAGATGATGGAAACTGAGATGTGTGAGGTTCTACGGCTGCTTAGACTCACAATTCCTATAAAAGTCATTGTCTTCAAACAGACTCCCATTAAAGCTCTTTCTTTGATTCTTGAACTTCAAAGAACAAGCATCAAGGAAAGTCTTTGAGAAGTAGGACTCCATCAGAGTATGTGAAGCTCCGAAAAACAATGTGCAGGACTGAAGGCCTCCAAAAATAGTTAGGTGAGTTGGCATTTCTTTTACATCAATAAGACAGAAATACCTTTTTATTTATATTTTGGAAGTTTATGGATCAAATTAAAACAGTGTCAGACCAGATTTAGGAATGTGCTTATTTTAGTTTAGTTACCTAACTAGATTCCATTCAGAAAGCACCGTGATACTACACAACAGCTTTTAACATTTGCTTGAGTCATAGATGACCAAAATAATCCCAGACAGCTTCCACTCTACTTTCACTCTGGTCTATTAATCTCAAACTGTGTGGGCACCATGATGTATATGTGCATGTGGACATAGGTAGGTGCGTTTTAAGTGTTTCTGCCGTGATGAAAACCGATCTAAAGGTCACAGCAGTAAGGAACTATCACTAATAGAAAATTGTATCAAGTAATAGAAGTTGATGTGACGTAAAGTATGTGGGGAAGCTTTGCAGGTCACTCTCAACGTGTATCCACACATTTATGTTTATGAATACTGACAGGGATTTATGATAAAGGGCCTGAAGGCCTTATTTTAAATATTTTTCCATCTTTGTATTTTTTGTCTGCACTCTTCTCAATGCTTAGAAGTGGATATTAGTTTTATTAGTGTTACCATCACTAGAGTGTGAGAAATCAAAAAGTGTGAGTTCCCAGAAAGCTTTGAACGTGTGTGAGTCTGCTTGTGGCACAAAACAAGCACCAATGTAGCAAATACCGGTGCAGATCCTGTAATTCATTCAGGATTGGAGGGAGCCGTAATTCATTTACACCTCCTAGGCTGACTGTCACAACAACACAGAGAAGAGAGTACAGATGGTCCAACACTGTGTTAAAATATGAGACATCTGTAAACTTGTTTTCCGCAGAGAAACGCTTGCCTCCACAGTTCAAACATTTTTAATACAATGTATTTTGTTTCATATCTTTGCTGTCTTTTTGGATGAAAAGATGATAAATCTAACATCTATGATGTGCAGTAGCTCTGTCAAAAAGAACCGATTGCATCTTCAAATCAAATGATTGTGATTTGTTGCCACGAGAAGCATTGCCCGTTCTAGTGCGTTACAAAACACTGCTGGCATTAATAAGATAAGCTGTGTTTACAGTCATTGAAAATCCTTTAAGGCAAGACACAGATAAGCTAAATTCAGTGACACACAAATACACACTTTCCTCATAAGCACACATACACATGTACACAGACTTCCTTATTACTGAGTCCTCTCATTCAGGACTCTATCAGTCTTGTCATGTGAGTCTATCTCTGGAGATGACCTCTTCTGCGCTCTACATTTTAGAGTCAGTCCAGATACACAGTAATCATTACTGAGCATTGCGGAGGCCCAAATGTAAGCTGAAAGACTTTAAAACCACTCTCACTACAGTGGAAAGAAGTCTCAAACGGTAGAACGTCAACTCTCCTCCTACAAGGAAGCAGAATGCGGACAACTTGAAGTCCCCAAACACTCATCGTCTGCAGCAGGACAGCTCAGATAAATTGCCAGATAGCAACGGACGTAATGGCTGATTATCTAGGGCAGAATGATGTCCATGATGCTCCGTTCACCACGGCCTGCCCGCGCCCATTTGTCTTCATGCCATCTCTCAAACAAAGACTCTGTCAATTTAGAGGCCCCAAAAATTGATGCGTCTTCAGGCAGGCGTCAGTTGTCCACAGGCCCATCCTTCATCAGCAGGTGGGCCGGAGAAATCTGTCAGATACAGCATCTCAAAAATGTCACAGTAGAGCAGGAGAAACACAGGGACGACAGCTTGTGGGTCCCTCTAGCTCCTCAAACACAGTATGCTGTCAGGAAATCGTGCATGTGCTAACAGCGTCACAGTGTTATCAACACCTCCTCTGGTCAGAATATCAAAGCTTTGTATGAAGAGTGTGTGGAGTTTTGAAAACATTTCCCAAGAAGAAGAGAATCAGGAAAGTTTCAGCCTTTAGATTTCTAAAAAACAATCCAGACCATTCTACCATCTGAGAAGATGAGACTATCCTCCTGTAAAAAACAAAACCATAGGTTGCCTGTGCAAGGAACTTATTATGACTCACAGTTACGTTTTATTGTAAGGTGACCTTTAGCAGCAGGAGGGCGTCAGATGAAGTAGTATATAGTATATAGTGACCAGTCCACATTAAGAGGTTGGGCTGGATGGACTTTTGACATACAGGACTTTCACGCAGGAGACTTTCTCATGTGAAAATGATAATCAGCATTGCATTCTTCTTTATATCCACTACTGTTCCACAACTGTAACTGAATGTTTATCATTGTGACCATGACGACAAAGGTCCTTCCACCTTAAAGAAGCGCATTTTTTAACGCAAACCATGATTTTTTTTTTCCTTTTCCTAAACCTAAAGAAGCTATTATTGTGCCTAAAAACCCAACCAAACCTTGACCATTCCATAAGCTTAACCACATATTCATTATTGTAACCATAGTGACAAAGGTCCACTAAGCCTGCTGCGATATTTCAAGAGATGGTCCTATGGGTGATTTCAGAAGGTAGCAACTTATATAGCTGCTTATGCTGGAAGACTTGAAGGAAGAAACAATGCTGTGCTGAGCTCTTGCAGTTTTAAATAAAACAATAAATCACAATAAATCCTCATTCTAACCCTGCCTGAATTTAGATAGAAAACCTGCATCATTTATAAAATATATATATATATATATTGTTTTAGGTTTTAGAACACTCATCAGCACAGCAGATTTACCTCCCCCTCACTTTGGGTACCTCTGATTGCTCTTTTTCACAGCTTTTAGATCAAAGTGCAGCATTTAACACTGTAGATCAGACCTCAAGCTTGAATGAGTAAAGAGGCATATTTGTGCTGTTCATTTCTCACAAATCCTGTGCTGCTGTTGTTGGAATAAAAGCATCATCCCCTCAAGCATTTCTCACAACATTCCCCCAAGGGTTTTATCCCCCATACTGCATTTCATTATCACTTTTTTTCCCACTTGGTCACCTCATTTGCAAATGCAATGTATGTTTCCATACAAACCAGTAATTCCAGTGGGGTTATCAAAAAGTAAGCAGACGCATAAAGGGTCAGTTCACCTAAATTAAAAAAGAAAAAAAGTTCCCTCACTCAAAGGTCAGTGGAACAATATCTGCCAACACAGAATCTTGATGTGAACAGAAAATTTCTTTTGTGGTGCTCAAGACCATTTAAAGACCTCACTTGAAACAATGGCGGTCATCAAAATAAAATTGTATCTGCGTGGCTAGATAACAAGAGGGCTGACTGAAAAAGATGCAGGGCATGGTTTTTGTAATGTTTTGTTTGTTTTTTTTTGTAATTAATGAACTGACCTTTTAATAAAGACACTGGTTTTGTTCAGCTCGTTAGATTTTAACTTATTATCCTCCAGCAATGACTCTCTGACCATTTTCACGGTCTGACAAAAGAAGCTGGCCATCAAAACGTAAGGGTGCAACAATCTCATTTACAGTGTTAGGTTTTGGGATATAATAAGGTGGAATACTTTTAATGAGTATTCTTGCAGACAGGCTTTTACACAACTGATTTAACAGTCTTTACTCTTTCCCATGCAAGCCTAACATTTTTTGCTTGCCGTCTTGATATATATTTTAGTTTTAATATTGTTGAATAATTAATCTTGTTACATTAATAAAGCAGTAGTAATAGTAGAAGTAGCCATAGCAGTGGTGGTAGTGGCAGTAGTTATGTGTAATGTGCTGCAGAGAGGAGCACTGTGTGTAGATAACATGCTTACTCTGATCTCCAGGCAGTGTTCTTCCTTTGCCAGAACGCCTTTTGTGACTACATCAGTTACAAAAATGAACAAAGCATGCCCCAAACTGTACTTATGTTAATTAGGCTATTCATTCATTTGGAGATATAAAGGGATATTACTTTAACTCTGAAAGAAAGACAGTTTGCTCCAACCCAGCCATCTGTCTATTTCAGGACGTTTTCAGAGATAATTCTAATTGACTATAAATATGGATCTAGGTCTCTTCTTTTTGTACAAAGAGTTAAATTATCCTTGTTGTTTTCCAGGGAGTAAACTGGACAGGTTGGCTGCTCTAATGGATTTTTGGCACTTTTTAGAGGTTAATCCCTCTCCATGGTTCCTTTGACAAGCACAAACAGCAATCTCAGTGTTTATCATTTGATGTCACCAGTGCAGAGGGACTGATGATCTGCCGCACAACACTCCAGTATCTAATAACAAGACGATTCTTGGAAAATAAATGCTATAGCCCACAGTTTAATTTGAAGGTGTTATTGAAACAAATAGTCTGTCAGAAACTCTTATTTAAATGATGTCCCTGACAGTGGCCTAGCCAACACTGTATTCACAAGCACAGAGAAAATGTCTGCTTTTCAGGCAACACGGCTAATGTAACACATATAGGCTCAAGCTAGCATGGCTAAATGTGATTTAAGCTCAAAATATGTAAACTCTTCAGACGGTGGCTTAAATCCTATCTCTAATTTTAACATAACTGAGATGCTGCTGTCACTGGACCCACAGGGTACAACCTACAGAGCTACTGACACAGCTTCACCATAGATGCTAACACCATTGATATAAACATAAAAAGGCTAACGTGCTAAACTATGATAGTGAACATGTTAGCATTGTCACTATAAGCATGTTAGTTTACTAGCACAAAACATACACATCACTGTAAGTGCAATCTCACATAGTCACTATCAGTAGACTCTTAGTTATATTAACAATATATTCTAGTTTTTGTGTGCTCCTATTGTTTTTGTGTGCTCCTGTTGTTTTTGTGTGCTCCTATTGCATATGTAAAGCATCTACTGTTGCTAAAAGGCAATTGTATTATGCTATTATGGTATATGCTGTGTCTACTCTGACAAGCCATCCACTGCATTAGCCAATCATTGAACATTCCTCAATGAGCCCAGCCATTTCATCATGCGGTTCCCTCCACATCTCGGCTTTGTAATCAGTGCTTCCCTCCTAATGGTATACACAGCCAGTCCATCAATCCTTGCTGGGCAGAGGCTGGCTCTGGGAAACCAGGTACAGGATGGTGGGGGTTGGGGAAGAGGGAGTGGCAAGATGTCCTTGTTCAGGGGAAGCCATATACACATATTCTCCAAACCTTTGGCACTCAGCAGTCTTGGAGGCAGATTGCAGCAAACGACTGTTAAGTCTGCTGCAAATCATGTCACACCACAACCGAGACAAATGATACGGCTTCCGAACCAATGAGGCTGCAAGTTCATCCTCCCAGAGAGAAAGCAAGCCCAGAGGGAGTTGTGCTACCTGAGTCGACATAGTATAAGAACTGCCTCATGGGAAGGGTCTGCACAACAGCAGGGAGAATTACAGGGGTTAGTGCAGTTTCTACTCTTCAGCATCTGAAGCACTAAGTTCCACCCTTTGAGATGATATGAAAAGACAGATTGTGTGATTGCAAACTTATCTGCGTCTCCTTCATGATCGTTTGGAGTCAAAGAAGGTGGCAAATGTGCATATCAAAATTATTAGAGCACGGGGCTGGGTCATTGTAAAGTTAATCCTCACTGATTAAAACAAATCAGGCAGTGAAATCTCTTAAAACGAGCTGTCAAAATGCACCGTTTGATTTATGAGATGAATATCTTAAATATTAATCAGTTTACACGAGTGGAAAAGCCAGCCTCTTCCATTCTACACCACAAAGTAATCTTACATCCATTTAGAAAAGGAGGTCATGTCAGGATATGTAACAAGGTATGGGAGCGTTACATCAAAGGTAAACAGCAATTTGAATTCCTAGGACTTGGTTAGCATATGCAGACTGCTAAGCTATTTAGATTTTTCTATCAAAAACACGATTATTTTCAGAACTGTTATTCTACAGACACTTGTGTGGGTGGCGCTGATTGTAGACATGTTGACATACTGTTGATACACTCACTGGCGAACACAGTTCAGACAGACGAACAGGCTGCGGGACTTTACATCTACATCTATAGTATGTGTACAGTGTGTAGAATTGTGCAGTTTAATACATCATCACAATCTACTCCCTCCTCCCCTTCCTCCTTGACACAGCTTCAACAGAAACTGAACAATATGAGCTGACACTGCCATTCCTGCTATGGTGTGTACCTGCTGTATATTTAAGGAGCCTGGTAAACATCTTGACTTCAGCTGAACAGAGTAACTAACAAGAATGTATGGAAATCACTTTCAGTAAAACTACATTGTGCAGGTTTCTCATTAGAAGTTCTGAAGAACACAACGCAATGCATTAAAGCATGTTTGGTAATTGCTTTTTTTTTAATTTAAGTGATAATTAATTACTAAGAAAGACAAATCTATCAGGAGCAATTAATCCATGAGCATATAGTTCTACACCTCCAAGATTACATTCCACTTTATCACAACGGTCACACCCTGTAGACAGAAGACAATCACCCTTCTCCTGTTCCTACAGTAAAAACATCTTCTCCATTCTCACAGCATCTCTTTTTGACTTGCAGAGTCAAATAGAGAAAACAACACTTATCTTCACTCCTCACCACAATGACAAGAAAATGACAGGCACCATGCTGTGCCCACAGTGCAGTTCAATTTTTCTTTTTCCTATCTGACCAGAGAAGAGAGCGTCACCACTAACGATACTTAAAACAGAGGCATCAGGCGTGCCTGTTTAAAATGCAGTTACCATGGGAACCCTACCCCAACATCGTCTGTCAAGCATATCAAAATAAGATAAAGAAAAAGATATAAAAAGAGCCTGTGGGCATTATTTTGCTAGTTGACACATTCGGGAGATGCAAAAGGAGGTGAACCATCACATGGCGCTGTGCTGAAGAATGTGACAGCTCTTGCAGGGGAAGGCGCACTGAGGTGACAGTGGAGACAGTGGTGGTGGGTGGAAGAGGATGACCAGCAGTTTCAAGTATGATGCCATCTTCTCGTCTGAATTAAAATGATTTGCCATCAAGACAAAAGGTCAGTGAAACAAGATGTAGCTCTTTGGTACAATATGTGTATCACTGTGGAGGCGGAAGAATATGTAAGATTATAGAGTATACAAAATGAAAGATTAGAGTTTAAGAATGTTAGTTTTACACCCTTTAGGGAGGATAACTGTTAGAATAGTTTGTTGTCACCACAACTGACCTGTCAAACTACATTGTATCTCAAACCACCTTCAGGTTTGTTTTTAGTCTCATTCAAAGTAAAAACATTCACACATTTATTTGTGTTCAATTTATTAACTTTTAGCTAAAAGCAATCTCATCCATTTTCTTCCAAAAATGCGCTATTCCTGTTCTAAACTGAAGAATGTCTATTGATTTGTGGTTTAGCATTTGATGATACCAAAAGATTAATACCTGTATTACCAGTCATATCTTTAATATGATGTTATATAGAAGAATAGAATGCCTTCTTGAACCAGGCATGGTATCCTACAACATATATACAAATCCAGCATTTGTGATGGTAATGCAAAAAGTGTCAGCTTAATACACGCTGTTATCTCTGATAAGCCTTTGAAAGCTTCTCTCACTTCTAAGCGACACGAGTTTATCTTGTGGAGAATTCCAATTTGGCTGTGAACAAACTACTGGCTCTGCTTCAATGAGCTATTACAGATCGATAATAAGATGACTTGAAATAGGACTCAAGGGAAAATCATATTGAACTGTGCTACCTTAAACAAGCATGCATGCTGAACACAAAAACACAAACGCACGCACGCACACAAAAGTGCATCCTGCAGCTACAGGACCTAACCTTTACCCTTATGATGTGCACTGGTGAAAAACTGCAGATTCACATACACTTGCTATCTCCTCCCTGTTTTAACTAAGTAGTTTGCTTGAGTGTCTGATGTCTTAACTGTCAAAAATAAGAGGAAACTGCTCAGTGGGAAATTTAGCATGTAATTCCATTATTGTATTACCTGCTGTGTAACTCCTTGAACCACCTTCCTTGAAAACAGGGTTTCAATCATTTTTTTCCTGTAGGTGTTTAACACAACATGCATCCACACAAAGAGGCTTTGCCCTTTAATGTGAACAAGCAAATGGGCGTAACAGAGGAGCACCATACTGCCCTGGTGTTCGTCCATTGTGACGCACACCAGGGAGGCTGAAAGTGGAGCAGGTGAAAGGAAGGAAAATGAGACTGGAGGATGCGTGGAGGGACAGAGGCATGGACAGACAGATGGATGGATTTTAGATCTAATTTGCCCCCTCCCTGACTCTGCCCCCACAAATTCCGAGTCTGGGAGTCACTGTAGCCTGTGGCGTGGTTGTGAAGGAGCCAAATATACAAGGAGTGACAGTCTGTGAGTAGGAAGAGGGTGAACAGAAGGATGCATTACTGATAATGGTAACTTCAACAGTCTGACTTGTCTGGAGGTGTTTGTTGAAATAAAACTTGCTGAATGGTGCAATTATGTAGATTTTTCTTATTTGTTAGTAAAGTCTCTTTGTCATTTCATTCTTTGACAAACTTTTATTTTAGTGTGGCTGCGTAATTTGTTTCTGTCCCTAAAAATGAAGCAGTAAGCTGGTGGATTCGTAACATTTTTTTTGTTTGTTTGTTTACAGTTTACACAATTAAAATTTATTCCAAACTGTCTACTGTTTTAGGAATACATGACAACAGATTTCATAAAAAAAGAATGCATCCTTTGAATTACCCATTATTTTAACTGTGGGTTACAGCTGGACAACAAACTGAGGATATTTCAAAACCATTGCAGAGATGTTTCCTGAACATATATTTTCCTTCACCCATCACCTAATTACTTGTTTTCTTTAATAATATATTCCGAGTAAAAAGCAACCTGATATATTGGATTATCCCCACCTTTCTTTTTTTTTTTAATCTGTCGAGATAAATGTACAGTTTCTTTTTAAATAAACTCCCCTGCTGCTCGTGTCAGGGCATTTCCAGTTTAATAGCCCACTTTCTCACTGTGCAATTCACACATTTATCCAGACCTTCCGATTGTCGGGGCGCCCACGCCTGCCCCCTCTGCCACACCCGTGACAATACACTCCGTCTTCAATTAGCTCATTATCTTGAGCATCAGATGTTAGCCTATAGCTCCACATAGAGAAATCGCAATCTTTACACACACTGCCATGTCCAAGAATAGGTCCAACAACTGTACGTGGGTTGGAATTGTACAGTAACGGAGCTGATCGGGAGCTATGTGATTCAGTGAGGCGATAAGAAAGGTGCACCTGCTGACTCTCTGCCTTCTGGGCCTTGATGTGCATGAAATAAAAGGATGCTCTGATTCTGTGCAGTTTATTAAACCAGCCTGCCGACCATATTGGTCGGATTAAAGCTCTGTGGCAACACCCTCTCCATCCGTCCATGACATCTGAGGCACAAAGAGGCGCCTTTGCGGAGCATGCAGAGCACGGTTTTGTGCAAAAGCTTGTCACCGGTACGGAGATGCTTCCCATCCCTCACCTACAATGTCATTTCGCAACAACCGGCGAATGCAGCATGCACCTGTTCCGCTGTCATCAGCGCCCTATCAGGCGAACAAATAAAAATGCATACCTGTCCTGTCAGGTCCGGGTGTCAGGCTTCAGTCCAGATTCCGATCATTGAGATTGCGGGGAAACTGGAAGACGGACGCCGCCACCGCCCCAGAGCGCCTTTTTCTTCTTTTCTCTCTCTCTCTCTCTCTCTCTCTCTCTGCCACGGGAGATGTAGCCCTGCAGGCTGGGGACAGCAGACAGGCACAAGCCGGGCAGGGATGGCTTACGGTCGGGAAGGGCTAGGAGGAGAGTAGAGGGGCGTTTTCACGGTGTAAGCAAGGGAACTCCTAACGTCGTGCGTGATCTGTGAGGACCGCTGCGCTCATGACACGCAGCGTCTCCTGCCACTTGCTTTTTTCTGATTTTTCGGGTCATCTTTTTCCCACCGATGAGCACAATGTTCAGGACTTTTGAAAAAAAAAAAAAAAAAAAAGAAGCTCAAATGCACACAGAGTCCTGTAGCCTAGTTTCACTATGAGCTGAGCAAATTAATACCCACATGTAATTAGGTTTATTGTAATTTCTTTGATACAGAATTTGACTGGAAAATATTATTACTTCACTTTTCTTTCGTCAATTTCGTGTATAGTCATACACCCATATTCCAATATGAGGTGGGATATCTGAAATATCCCACCTCCTTTAACTGAAGAGGGGTGGACACTTGCTGAGCTGCTGCTCCACATCTTTCAGCGATACTGCAGCCTATCTGTGTAAGAGCGCCCTCAAATGACATTCATGCACTTCTCAGTTACTAAAAGTCCAAATGCAAAGTGCATTTGACATCATGAAGTGCAAATTAATGCTCTTTGCTCTTGCACTTTGCATAAAACTAATGGAAAGTGTGATTAATAGTTGTTGACATAAGGATAGATTTGATCCCAAAGAGCCCAGAAGATTCAGAGTAATTTAAAAATTTAACTTTTGTCTTACTTTGATAACTGAGATAGAAGAAAAAGACAAATTGTTAAAGGCTTTCATATGTGAGTAATGGTATTTTATGATAAATGTCCACATTTTCTTTTGTTTTGCTAGAACAGATCATCCACAGTCAACTTCCAGTTAATCACACATCCAACAGGCTTTAACTCCTGACATGTTTTACATTCAGTAAGCATGCGAGAGTGCATCTTTAACTCGCAGCATTAAGAAAAATGGCTCTATTGTTTCCGGCAATGCAAGAAGGGTGTTGAATGAATGATGGCTAAGTGGGTGATGTATTGCATTGGTGACTCATAGGAACCTTCTGTGCTGAACGCCCTCTTTGGCTTTCATGCACAAGTGTTCTGTTCAAATGCAAATATGCATACAGGAAAATCAGTTCCTGTCACGCTTCAGTGGGTCTCCTTCAGTTGCTTACAGGATATGCAAAAATGAGCAGCGGGATGACTTCATAACCATATGGGGAAGAATTTTGAAGTGCAAAATTATGCTATGGGATATATCTTAATGTATTATCCCAGTAGTGAATGAAATAAGATATTACATATATTGAATATATGGCCATATGGGCCTACCAGTATTAAAGTCCTTTTAACATTTATTGTGAACATATAAGCCAAAACTCAAGTCACCCCAAGTAGTTGTGAAGTGATGTGGTATGTGATTGTTGGTGCTGCTGCTGCTGATGGTGTATGATCGCCACCATGTGGCCAACATCACGCACACCACCTCCATAAGGACAGAGTATAGTGTATCGTATAGCCTCTACATGTTTCACCCATACATCAAGCACATACCAGTTTTCTGGGCCCTGAAAGCATTTCGTTGACTTTGTACTCTCATTTTAACATGTAATTATACATATCAGCTAGCACTCTTATAGAAGTAAACCGTCAGCATACATGATTTATGTTGCTTGAAGCTTCGTCTCATATATTAAGCATTATCGTTTTTGCAGTTATTACCTCTTCACACTTAGGCTGAGTAAAGCCATGAATCTCTTTTCCACTAAGAGGACAGAAACAGACTTTGAGTATTCCTCTGTGAAATAAACGAACGGGACTAAAGATGAAATCATGTCATCACCATGTTCCCTTACACATGATTTATACTTGCTGCACTTTAAAAGATAATTCAAAACCTCTGTTTTGTTGAAAAACTGAGAAATCTCAACTGCAGCACTGTAAAAACCTCATACATGAACTTAGTGGAAACAACTAAAATTTTATCATTATCATTAACTAAATATAAATGTATTAGTTTTAATAATGTGGCAGTCGTTCATCTTAAAATTTCTGCTTTTCATTATCAGACAGTTTCAGCTGATAAGCACAAATTCTTCTGACTTAATCTCATTGAATGTACTACTGGGTGTTCAATCAACGCATTAAATTAATTGTCAAAACAAACATGATTTGCATATTACCAAACTTCCCAGTGTGTAGCCAAAATGAAAGACGTGTGTTGCTTTTAGAAGGCTGAGCTGTCTGACATCTTCAGAGGGAGAGTTTATTTCAGAGAGCCCTTGTTATTCCTCTGCATGGAAAGTTTGAGCTTCTCCTCTCTTGATAGCGATTCAGAGGGGGTAGCATGTGCTTCTACGTATTTGTTATGTTTTATCTGGTAGGTATTTACTGTGTTTTATGTTCAAGTATGTGTTCTGGGTTTTACCTGGCAGCAAGCTCCCCTTAAAGTTGAAAGGTTGAAAAATGAAAAGTTGAATGCTTGACTTTTTTTGTAGTTTGAAGACAACAGGTTACTCTGTGACTTTAAGGTAAGGTATGGTTGTTTTTCCTGATATCCAAACCAGTGGCGGTTTTCGGCACAGGTGAACCGGACAGCCGCCCGGGGCAGCATCACACGGGGGGCGGCACAACCACGTGAAAAAAAAAATCATCTGCGCCGCTAAGCTGTTTTCTATTATCTATCATATTGCTGTGTGGGAAATTGGCCAATTGGCGCCGTCCCCATCTCCCAGCATGCACCACCAGCATATGCATGTAGAAACGGCACCCTGACTCAGGGTGGTGTCTAGGTTGGAAGAGTGTGGGAGTCGTCCCTAGTGATGGTCCTCTAACACTCGAGACTCCGACACATGCAGGGTAGCTCATGAGGCAGTTGTATTGAACCACTGTGCCGAGGTGTGGTTTGGTCACTGACGTTTGAAGCACTTGAGTGACATTCGAAGCAGGTGAGTGCTTCGGACGTCATACGATTCACCTGATTGGTTCGGTTTGTCATGTGAATCACGTGGCGGGATTGAGCGTGTTCAGAGATAGGATAGCTCTGTATAGTGGCGGTCATTTGAATTTTTCTTTGTAGAGTATGTTGGTTTGTTGCGTTTGTTAGGTGTTTTGAGAGTTAGTAGTGTTGATAGTGTAGTGTAGTGTTTGGAGAATCAGTGTATATATATATATATATATATATATATATATAAATTAGATAGATATAGCTAAAGAGTTATATACATAGGTATATAGATATATAATCCTAAAAAACATTAGATATAGATAAGACATAAAGATTCATTACATATAAATACACACACACACACCCTAGCCTCACTTGTGCCGTCTGCACACCCTCTTTACCCACGTACACATAAATCTCTTTACCAACAAAGCCCAAAACATACCATGATATAATCTGTATTTGCACCAGTGCCATGTGAATGACATCAGTCTGTATTTGTAGAGCACATCTTATGAATGTACCAGCACCATTTCAATGTTTCACAACGCAAAATATAAGTGAAGATTATGTAGGGTTACAATCAGCCAAGCAAAATAACAAACATGGTCTTCTATTATTATTATTATTATTATTATTATTATTATTAATCCACTTTAAACCACATTATCATCTGGTGCAGTCAAACAGAAAAGTATTATTTATCTAGCTCCATGACACTCAGACTCCCCATCTCCCAGCATATGCATGTATAGACGGCACCCTGACTCAGGGTGGTGGCTGGCTTTATGGAGAGTGTGGGAGCCATCCCCATCTCCCAGCATGCCTCAGCAGCATGTGCATGTATAGATGGCAGCCTGACTGAGATGAGAGTGCACAGGCTCTCGGGCCTGCTCGGGGGGCATCGCACAGCCCGAGAAAGGAGCATGAGAGCGCCCGGAGGATATGTGTTGTCAACCAGAGTACTCATTGTTGCGTCACCTATTAACCTGTCCATAATTGTTGTCTGTGTGCATTGTTCTGTTTGAGTGTCAGCCACCATGGGGAAGTTGTTTAAGTCAGTGAACATAAAAATCATTCGGCCATCTCTGTTCACTCTGTTTACTTGGTAAATGATCCACTGACCTGTACTCCCATGCTTGTCATAGCAGCTTGCTCCATTGTGTCTTTTCTGTGAGAAAACCTAACACACACACCCCAGGGGGCATGGTGGCCTCTTGGACATTACTGTACAGAGCGGCACCGTGACCCTCTTACTCTGCCAGTCACTATGGCTCAAGCAAAGAGGAGCTTTTCAAAGCTAAAGTTGATCAAGTCGTACCTGAGGTCAACCATGTGTCAGGAATGGCTCACTGGCCTTGCTGTCATCAGTATCAATCACTCAATATGGGAGCAGGTTTCAAATGATGACATTATTGATGAGTAATTCAATGTAGATCCACTGATCCAAACACTAATTAATTTAACAAAGCTGATGGAAACAGTCATACATGTTGTATTCGCACTAATTTTGGAGAAAATATAACAGGAAAGCAAATCTGACTCTAGTGTGTGTCAGGGTGACTAAGCAGTTTTTGACTGAGCTTATTATCTCAAGTTTGTTGAACTTGTTTTTTCAACTTCAGAGGACATCAGAAACACCCCTTACTGTTAAAGAGCAACAAAATATCAGACAGTGGTGTTTTTTAGTTTTTTGTTTGTTTTTTTTTTGGTGTGTGCTTTTTTAAAGCAAAACCACGATAGTTGTTGGACTGTATAGCCAAGAGTTAGTTATTAACAATGAAGCGCTTCTATCCCACAGGCTACTCCTTGTTATTCTAGAGGACATGGACAAACAACATTTTTTTTTTTTTTTCCAATTTGAACCTCACTAAAAGTGTTTTTTACCAATCCCACTAGGTCCCACAGTTGTGCTTTTAACATCCAGTTGCAAACTGTGAGTCAAAGTAATGTGAACACTAAAGGTTTTCAGAGGTTGTAAATGTGTAATGCTTAAAAACAACAACAACAAAAAAAAAACACTATGTTGTTGTGTTTCATTCCAAAAAGAGTCACAGCAGTCTGTTCTTACAGCATAAGAACAGACTGCTCAGGGCCTCGGAAATGTCTTTCTTTTTAACTGACAGCTTATGGGCACCTGGAAATTCAACCAGATCTATTACCTGAAGGGTCAGGGATCCCCTACACATGTGACAGTAACTGATAAAGTTGCGGTCAAAGGCCAGTGGGATCAGATGATAGTGTAAACAACCACGTCACTATGGATGATTTTATTTTATTTTTTATTTTTTTAACCAGCTGTGAGGAAATTGAATCCATATGCATGATGTGAGTGAGACTTAGATGGACACAAATAGAGAACGTGGTATGAGGATATCAGCTTCTGTATGCGTTGGTGTTAACACTAGTATAATGGGGTCGAGCGTGAAGGGCAGCGTGTGTGTGTGTGATATGTTAACTGAATGACATCAGACCTCATGTCAATGAAAATGCTTTATTTACACCTCTGTAAATAAACACTTGTGTACACATACTTTCCCTCTCCCAAACTTGCTGCTTGTCATGACCTTGTCTCACAGGCTGCGTATTATATCACACTGCGATATGTCCACATTTTAAGACCACCAACCTGCTAACTTCATCTGACTGCTGTCATCACCTCTTCCACTGAAGCATCACTCAATTTACATTGAGCAAAAAAAAAAAAACACACAGAGCATCACAGCTACTTCCCATGGCCATAAACGCAAATGAATTTAACATCTGGTCACACACAGCTTCTTACGGAGATATGTGCACTAAGGCACTTTCTGTGAAATCACACTGAGATGAACGTGACTTCCTGGAACTTGTCTTGTAAAACTGGAAGATGTCAGCTGAAGATGTCGCAGAATTCTGTGGGCATTCTTCAGACAAGGAGGTCATGCTGATTAACTACGAAATTAAAAGGAAAATGTTTTATACGTTATGCAATGAAGCCTCTTGAATTATCTGGTAAAAGAACAGAGGGTTCTACTCAGGCTCAATATGATCAAAGTGCACATAAAACATCTGCTATTCCTAAATCACTTCACTGAGCACAATCTGGACACATATAGAGCTGAACTCTTGCTCAATGCCAAGTCTAACCCAC